>NW_019392765.1:185700-601579 GCF_000648675.2 Cimex lectularius | reverse complement strand
GAATTTCAACGGTGCTATTAGATTTTCAGAGAAATGTTTAGATTAAAAGATATCACGATTTTCCGACGCCAGGACGTGATATCTTTCAAAATCGATAAAAAGCGAAATTACTCTGAAATGGTTGAGAATCGGACCATGGACAATATGAACTTTTTTGTTCATTTTAGGGTGAAGAATCTACTGGAGAAGTTTGTAGCACGAGTAGCAATTCACCCTGTATATATATATATAATTATTAAATTTAAAGAATGAGGGTTATTTAAAGAAGAAATTAGGCGTTCTCATGCCATTGTAGATAAGCCTATATCTAACTAAACTATTTACTCACGCTGTAAAACTTTTTTAAAAGTATATACAGATTATTATTTTTTTAAATAATACGTTTTACTATTACCACCTAATTAAACCTTATTACAAGTTAAACTACTGAAAATTGTTTTTAAACAATTACGATTAATAAATTAGTTATGAAAAAGTAAATGTGGGTCCAACCAATAGGTCATAAAAGTAATCGGAATCTGAGTTCTTTTTTTATTGAATTTTGTTTGGCTTTCTCGTATTTATCGCAACAATCCCAGTTTATATTTCTTGCTTATCCGTGCAGCCGTGCTAATAGTTTGTAAGAAAACAAAATACCGCAAAGGTACAACCGTTTCTTCAATGGAAAAACGTTATTTTTCTACAGGAAAATTGAATGACATAAAAAAAGAAAGTTTACGTACGGAAAAGTCGTCTACGGCCCATGATACTACCCGGAGATATTACAGAAGACCGAATCACCAACGCAGTTAGGACAGGTCGATCGAAAATTTTGCAAGAGAAGCATGAGCGGGAATTATTATGGACCGTAAAAACGGTTTCGTTTATGAGAGCTTCAAAATCGCAGCAGATCTTCATTCGCCTGAAGTAATCGTGGTAAACGAGGAACTTTTTTTAAAGAATTTTTGGATTTTGTGAGACACAATCGGATCACTAGCCTATAGCGTTTTTCATGCTTTCTGTCAACACAACCCACTTTAACAGCTCCATTCCTTCGAAAAATTACCATGGTCAGATTATGTAAGTGTCATGGGTTTGACATTATGTATTCAATTGAGCCCGGCTCCTTGTATCTTGAACCGCCGATTCTAGTCCTACAACTCGCAACTCTGGTGAATACGGGCTATTTTTCGAGAAAGTTATAAAATCCTTACTAGCTCTCAGGCTTGACGCATAAAATTCGAACAAAGCTAGGTTCGATTTTGAATCGTTCAATACCTCAACAATCCTACTTAATCGAAAATATATATTTAAAAGGCAAAAACTACCCATTATTGCAAAAAAATATTTCTAGCGTTTTAATTTTTTTTAAATACAGAACAACGTAGAAATAAAATCAAAGACAAAATAATGAATTCGGAATTCAATTATATCGCAACGAGTGCAAATGAACGTTTATTTATATTGAAAAATCAATTTAAAATAAACAATTCAGGTTATTTACGCAGATGGGAAGTGCAGATGGAAATTTAAAAAAAATACATGCAAAAAATTTATTAATATAATGAAATACCGGCAATTATACTGGTAGCCAGCCAGCCGGAAAAAATATTTTCTACAAAAATCAAATTAATTTGTTCAACGGCGTAAATGCGTAACATGCGTACATTTGCAGTCATTTTTTATATTATATGATAAATTATGAATAAAAAGATATTTACAGAAAATTCAGTATCGATATTTGTGTTTTACAATCTTTAAAATATATCTATATAATTAGTAGTCATATTTAGTAGATCGATTGTAACGATTATAATTATTTAAATTACTAATTATACTTTTTATGTAAGGTCTTTAAAATATATTTATTTACAATACTGATATGTGTGTTCGATTAAATGCATAATATAGGGATACATTTGTATGGAGGGGCGTCGGTGGCCACAACGGTTTAGGCGTTGACACGGCGCTCATCACTGTAAGATGAAGGTCCTGGGTTCGAACCCAATATACTTGGGGGGGTTTTTTTCCAAAAAAAAATGGGTTTTTTTCCAAAAAAAAAAATCTACATCGAAGACTCGCTATCATTGTAAGTTCAAAATGTTAAAGTAAAAACAGAAGACTGTATTTTCTGTTTTATATGTGAAATAAGGAGGCTACAAGAGGTTTTTGTCATTTTATGGCTTGTAATATAAAAGTCAGTAAGGGATTTCTTTTAATCCACACATTTGTTAATTAGATTATATTTTGAACACTATTTGTCTTAGTAAATTAATTTATAAGGGCACAAATCTTTGCGTTTTATAATGGTAGAGTTTATTTACTCGAATAGGTTATTACTGGCATAAATCAAATATTTCCGAGAATTCCGACGAGGCTTTATTATTTTATGAATGAAGACGAGGTTCCACCGATCCAATTTCGTTAGATTTACTCTACTGGAGGTTTACTGAAAAGGCATAAACTCTTACATTTCAAAACAAGCAATTTTCTACGCGCCTTCTGGAGTTTATTCAATCAACGTGCAACTCACTTCGCAGCTCTTCGAGTACGTGCCTATTAAAATTCTATTTGGCCAATTCGACAAAAGAGAAAAAAATTTCTTTCTTTCTATTCTTTTTTTTTTTTTTTTTTGCTTTACATTAAATGATTTTCTTATTTGTCTCTCTAGTATAAATACAACAATGCATGTAACACCAACTTTCGCTATTTAGAAAAGGTTCATGCTGTATAAAACCTTCTAATAAATTGTCTAATTAATAGAAACTATGATTATTTAACTGTTAAATATTGAATAATTTATGACAATAAGTTACTTAATAAAAATTACAAATTATACGAACACACAAGCGCGCGCGTATATAAAGAATGAATGGCGATAAGGGTCGAAAATTTCAGGAGGTTCTGCTCACCATATGCAACAAAAAACTTCCCATAAACCCCTGCCCAAATCTCAACGATAAAAAAGTAATTTTCGGTTTTGGTTGTTTTTAATTTTTCGACTTAGGTCCATAAATTGCTTACAAACTTCAGAAACCGACTGTAAAAAAATCTGTTTTGTGCCACCTGAAAGAACGTTAAATTTTCTGTAAGGACACCTATTTACATTGCAGAACTGATGAAAAAATTCAGCAAAAAAAGATGAAATTTGGAGCTCTTTTTTTTCAAATTACAAATTGATTCATTCGAACTATGAAGAACTGACACGAAAGTCAAGAGCTAGACGTATTTCCTAGCAAATTGGTCGTGGTGATGAAGGGGGTCATCGATGCAAGTTTTTCCAACAAAATTCAAAATTTTTGGGCCTTCGAAAAGCGCAATCAAAAAAGATGGGTATACCGCTGGAAGCTATTGGAATGGGGAACTTATATGGGAATTTGCAAATCTACAGGAATTTGTAGTTATTAACATTACCAATCCAACATTTTTAAAAAATTTTAAATTTCAACATTTTTGTTTTTTCTGAATTTTTCCATCAATTTTGCAATGTAAATAAGTTTTCTTAGAGCACATTTAACGTTCTTTCAGGTGGCACAAACCAGATTTTTCTACAGTCAGAATTCTGAAGTATATAAACAATTTAGAGGATCTAAGTCTAAAAATAAAAATAAAAATAAAAACAAAAACCTTTAATTACTTCTTTACCGTTGAGATTTGAACAGGGGTTTATACGACGGTTGTTGTTGCGTGTGGTGAGTAGAAACTCCTCCTGAAATTTTTGACACTTTTCGCCTGTCACTTTGTGTACATATATANTATATATATATATATATACATATACATACATACAAAATTTATAATGTATATTTGTCAAGAAGAAAGACCTGTTAGATCAGTATAATGTCTTACTTCTGCCGTCCGAAAAAATAAGAAAACTTGTTAAAAGGCAGAATAATGCATTTTATTTATAGCGTTGACCTTATCAGTTCTAATCAATATGGTTTCTGAAGCCCAAAATAGTACCTACTCTATTATGCAGTCGAATGAGTTTGTGCAGAATGCGTTAAATGGGAAGGAAGAAGGCCCACTGATAACGTTGGATGTTGAGAGGGCTTTCGATGTAGCATCGCGGCCGTCAATATTATATTAAATGAGAGAATTGAACTGCCTTAGAAATATTTATAATTTACAAACAACTTTTCTCATTGGGTGGGACTCTCTGCAAAAGGGCGATTTTTGCCGCAAGGAAATAAATCATAGCATGTCCTTGGTTTCGGTTATTGGGTCCTTCTAAAAATACACTCATCTTCGAGTGATAAATTGGTGGTTTTTCCTCTTCACCTATTGACATTTGTGAGAGCCAACGCAATATTGTAATTAAATGCACAAAATCGGTAAATACTGAGCGACGTGCATCCTTGTAAAATCGAAGGTTTATTGATTCCTAGAGAACAAACAAGGTCTCGAGTCAAAGACTGTAAAAAGTAAAAGAGTTTCCACATATTTGTGTATATTTTATGAAAGGTCTAATTACAGTTTTCATAAAACAAGCACTCATGTTACACACAGTCATTTCTGAACTGCTAAGGTGTATTTAGGCTTGGGATTTGAGCCATACATACTATACATATATATTGGTACAATACTCCTCTTATGCAATACACTGTTTTTGCATGAATTGAAGCTATTGAAATGAGATATAATGGAAAAAACTATGTCATGTGGAGAGATTAATAACCTTGCACATAATTGAGAGCTATATCCAGTAAAGCGAGTATATAGTAGCCAGGGTTAGTTCAATTGATTTGAAAGCAATGAAGTTTGCGTAGCGATATAAACGAAATGCTCATGTTTCTAAATATTTATACAGAAGATCAATCTTTGGATGAGTTTCGATGAATAAAGTTCTTATAGAGAAAGAAATTGTGTCATGGCCGACGAAAGCACATGTCCCCGTAAAAAGTATGATTTTAACCTTAATACCAGTTAGAATCTGTTTTTTCTTGTTGGTATTCAAGGGTTATTTTCGGAATTTTTAATATAATTATTTTCATGTAATTGGCACAACTCTTACTCCTCTCTCTTACGATTGTTGTTGGAAAGTTGATCCCATCGAGTTAACGCCCACTAACTTTAGGGTTAACGTCATTTTCACCACAGTGGACTTCAGGGAGGAACACGCGCGAATCATGAACGCGATCGACCCATTGGAATAAAAAGCCAAAGAAAAAACAGAAACATTCTAACTTCCCTACCACTCCCCAAGATGGGAAAGTTTAAATTTCGTTAAACAATTCCAGCGAGAGACAACGAGTCGAAGAAAAGTTACAGTTTCGAAAAGGCGATTCTCTCGATTCTTTTGTTAAATAGATTCTATTAAATTATTTTCGTTATTTCAATTAACTTGCTGTCTTTTTTGCTGAACTAAAATTTTTTCTGAAGTGAGAACTGAATATTTCCTGATTTTCATACAAATAATAAAAAAGTGGTCTAGCTAGTGTAAAGATTATTGAGACACAATGTTAACTACATATTTCAATTAATTAATAATAACTTTTTCATTTCAACCAATACCTTTCATAAAGAGTAATTAATTTAAATTAGTTATTTGGTAAATCGGACCACGAAATATAATGGATTTAATAAGTAAAATGAGTTATTTCTTCACTAAAGCTCTTCGTGGCCATTTTATTTGTCACCGAGAATCGAATCCTGATTACAAGGCATTTGAAAAATGGCGAAAAGGAGGGAAAATTCGAGACGTGGGGTTGAGATGGGGAGTTGGTGTCCGAGTGGATCAAGTTACGATAGCTCAAGTGGTTAGAACAGCGGCGTATTGAGCCGAAGGTCGTGGGTTCGAATCCCGCTCGTGACACTAACTTTTCATTTCAACCAATACCTTACATAGAGATTAATTAATTGAAAAACGTTACTTGGTCAATCGAACCACGAAATATAATGGATTAACTACTTAGTTCGTTTCCCATTAAACCATTTATTCTTACTAAAATCCTGACCTAAAAATTCATTTATTTCTATTGATATTTATTAAGATAATTTAATTAAACTGTCAAAAAAGGGTTTAAAGTATCAACAGAAATAAGGTTAACTAACCTTTGGCGATTTCACACAAACCGAGATTCCTCTATGGGCTCCAGAGCTGGAACTCGCGTGGTTTTCGGTATAAGAGAGAGTAAACGGGAAGAGACGAAAAGACAAAGGGAGAGGAAAACATAAAGAAAAGTCCGAAAGTTACAAGTGCGAAAGCGTTGCTACCAGCCAGGTGGGCCCCATGCAGTTTTTACACACTGAAAACAACAGGTGATTCGATTAATCGAATTCAAACAGAGGGCGCGCTGGGAAACCGTTTTTCTTCGGGAAGGGGACCTCTAAATAAACAGCGCAACCGCATAATAATAATAAATAATAAATGATAATGTGGAAAAATATATATATAATATGTATGAAAAACATATAAACAAATAACATATTAAAAATAAACATAATGTGTTTGTTAACTTGTTGAGGACGGATAACGTTATAAAATATCATAGTCTATTTATTGTGGCCTCATATCATCAACCTCCTAAACAGAGTAACAGTCTATGTTGTAAATTGTAACTGTATTATTCCATCAAATTGAGCATGTAAGTTACTTTTATTAAACTTAACACTTGTTTTTAATATTTGATGGGGTTTTTTAGTTTTAAGTCATAACAGCTGAAGAGTGGGTGCGGTCAACACCCCGTAATCGATACTTGTTAATAAATAAAGACTACTTTTTAAGATAGTGTGTTTTTGGTTGCCTCCGTCTTTGGAATAGTGTGGGTTAACGTAAAAAATACATTTAAACAAAACGTATAGAATAGAATAGAATAAAAATAACAATGATGTGAAGATGAGATAATATAGTTTTTTGTTGAAATTTGTATCCGTGTTCCTCTTTCCTTTTCACACTCTCTCACTCACTCTCTCTCTCTCTCTCTCTCTCTTTCTCTTTCTCTTTCTCTTTCTCTTTCTCTTTCTCTCTACTCTACTTAACGGATAAACATTTGTAATTATAGTAAACGTTTGTAAACAACAATGTACTGCAAAAATTATTTCAGATAAGAATCCTTAATGATTAAAGCTTTCAGTGATGTAATTGCCATATATTGCGATTTATTTAGATAAAGATGGTCTTATAAAAGTTTTTGTTTGTTTGTTTTTGTGTTATGTTTTTTATTTTTGTTATAATTTTACTTACCTTGTAAACTTATGTCCGATAAATTTATAAACTTATATAAATATTTAATTTCTACTGTCAAATTTGTAGTGAAAAAATAATTTAAAAAATTTCTTCTTTATGAAGTACAATTGGAATATAAATTGTAAAGAGCAAATAATTCTAAATTATAATATTTGTATAATGTAAAATGTATAAAGCCGGGAACACACTTACCCGATGCAAAGCTATGCGACGCGACCCGATGCTACCCGACGCTTTGTCATATTTTGGTAGGGTGGGCACATTTATGAGACGTCAAGCGCACGCCACGTACAGTCACACAACGTGTATCACAATAATCACAATCACAATCGCAACGCCTCTTTTGTTCTTAATGCACTATTTTGAGCAAAACCTTGTTATAAATTGTTAGTTAAGTTTTATGACCATAACATGAAATAAATTGTTTGTTAAATTTTATGAGCAAAACCGTGTAATAAATTTTTTGTTAAACTTAATAGTTTTAAATGAAGGTATTTAGGTGTTTCGATATTCCTAACCATCATAATTAAATAATTTTTATAAAAACTTATTAATTTTAGATTTCGTTTAATTTTGCTTACATTAAAATAGGAATGTTGTAATTATATAACGACAAAATTACATATATAGTTATATATAATTTGAAATAAACTACAAAAAATATGAGTGTCCTGTTCTGAAGCTACTCGACAAAAATGGTGTATTTTTATAAGCAAAACTATGAAATAAATTGTTAGTTAAATTTTATGATCAAAACCGTGTAATAAATTATTAGTTAAATTCATTATATCAAAAATTGTATCCCGGTGTTTTGATCAATCTATAACAGATTTTCTCCAAAATCATTAATCCTTGTTTAATTTAATTCAATTATACATTTTTATTTTTGTTTAATTATACTACTGTGATTATTTCTATGACAATTTAACCACTATCTCATAATTAATTTGCAAACTTATTCACAAAGAAACAAAGCAGGAAATAAGAACAATTAAAATACAAAAATTATTAACATGTGAGACATTGTTAAACACAAAAGTAATAATGTTTGTACGTGTCCCAAGGAAGGAAAGGTTGACGAGGGTGAACGGAGACATGGCAGATATACTCCTGAGGACTCCTGAGAACTAAGAGTTGAATATTTCATAAAACATTAAAAGACCAGACAGATGTGAATAATGAAAATGTAAATGAAACAGGGGAATTTTCCTTCGTCATTACTGATACGGCGTTTCCTTTATTGCTCTCATTAATAATAATAATTAGATGCTTCATTTAAGAATAATTACGAATTTACATAGTAAAAAGAAGCTTTATAAAACATCAGGCTTGGATATCCGTCAGCCAGAGAGTGAAAACATTGTTTTCCTATCATGCTAATAATTAATTTTCAAAAATACTGAATAAAACTAACGTAAAGATAGCGACAACGCTTTATAATATAGAAGCAAAAATTAAATTAAAATGTTACATTGATTAGGTTTCATGGTCCGATTGACCAAATAATAAAACTTACAAAACAACGATATATTTAAGTTTTTGCAGGCGATCTCAAATTTCCTTGAAGACCGGCTCAGTCCCAAAATTGCCAAGGACTCCCCGTTATCAAAGACCTCTTTTTAAAATTACTAAAACCTTCATAAATAGAACTTAAACTCGAAGTATCTGTTTGAATGTTACAATTATCATTCAATTAATTAGGGTTTTAAGTTGAGATAAAAAGTCAGTGTCACGAGATTTATTTGTGGGAAACCAAGTGGCCCTAGCATGTTCAGAATTATGTTTGTATATTCGATTTGTTTTAACATATTTCGTAATAAGATAGATAAGTGGATCAAATTTGTTTAGAGTTTTCTCTCAAATACTTGTTATTTAAAACTCATCTGCTATGTTATATCTATGTAATAGTAAAACAGAATCCATTATATTTCGTGGTCCGATTGACCAAATAACTTCTTTCAATTAATTAATCTTTATGTAAGGTATTGGTCGAAATGAAAAAGCCAGTGTCACGAGCGGGATTCGGACCCACGACCTTCAGCTAAATACGCCGCTGCTCTACCACTTGAGCTATCGTGACTTCGATCCACTTGGACACCAACACCCCACTTCGAAAATTCAAACGGTTGTAGGTTGAGAGGGAGAGTTGGTGTCCGAGAGGATCGAAGTCACAATAGATCAAGTAGTAGAATAAACCTATCGGGTTGTCCGGAAAATAATGCAGGATTTTAAGTTTTCATTAAAAAAAATCTATATAAAATATTCTGTTTACGTTTACAGGATTACTCATTTGTATGAATGTCAACACTTATTAATCCTCTTCCAAATGATATTGTTTGTTTACCTCTGTAGCATTCCGCTACTTGGAAATAATTCAGTCATCCTTATAATGTCAAAGCGAGAATTTCGTACGATTTTCTTTTACGAGTTTAAACTCGGCCGAAGCGGAGCCCAAACGGCTAGAAACATTAACCAAGTCTGGGGCGAGGGTTGTGTTAATGAGTGCACTGTGCAAAGGTGGTTTAAAAAATTTCGGGAGGGAGATTTCAGCCTTGAAGATGAAGAAGGTCGTGGAAGGCCTTCCTCTCTTAATGATGATGTTCTGCGATCAGTGGTGGAAGAAAACCCCAAAACAACTGTTCGAGAACTTGCAGAGCAACTCAAAGTCAGTAAAACGACCGTCGCTGACCACCTCAAGGCGATTGGAAAAGTGAAAAAACTCGAAAATTGGGTTCCACACTCATTAAACGATCGCCAAAAAAATCAGCGCTTTGATGTTTGTGCATCACTTCTTTGTCGAAACAAAAATGACCCATTTCTGGCCAGAATTGTTACATGTGACGAAAAGTGGATTCTCTACGATAACACTAGACGTTCTGGACAGTGGCTCGACAAAGGAGAAGCTCCAAAGCCCCCAACTCATCAAAAAAAGGTAATGGTTACGGTATGGTGGGCTTCATTTGGTTTAATACACTACAGCTTCTTAAATCCTGGCGAAACCATCAATGCTGAATCATACTGTAACCAAATTAATACCATGCATCAGAAATTGGCAGTAATGAAGCCCTCTTTGGTCAATCGGAAAGGGCCCATTTTGTTGCATGACAACGCTCGACCACATGTGTCACGTGTAACGTCACAAAAATTATTGGAGCTTGGCTATGAAACTTTGCCTCACCCACCCTACTCTCCGGACCTCTCGCCTACTGACTACCATTTTTTTAGACACCTGGACCACTACTTACAACACATAATATTCAAAAATCAAACGGAACTGGAAAATGCATTTATTGACTTTATCAATTCTAAAAATTCTGAATTCTACTCAGACGGAATTAATAAGTTACCAACACGTTGGGAGAAATGTATTGAGAGTATGGGAAATTATTTTGATTAAAGAACATTGCTTTAAAGTAACTAGTTTCTTTTTTTTTTGTTTAATACCAAAATCCTGCATTATTTTCCGGACAACCCAATATTTAGCCGAAGGTCGTGAGTTCGAATCCCGCTCGTGACACTGACTTTTTTATCTCAACTTAAAACCTTAATTAATTGAATGATATTAATTGGTCAAGAGGACCACGAAAAATAATGAACTTACAATTATTATTTTCCATTTTAGTTATCCCTTTTATTCGTTAAAACCATACGTTTATATTTATTCAGGTTAACGATCAAGCCTCATTGATCACAATAGACCTTTAAAGAATGTTAATATTTTTTGTAATTGTAGGGATTTTTCTAATATAATAACAATATCATAAGCATACAGAAGTATTTTAATAACATTATCAACAACTCATTCTCCCTCACCAAACAATCAGATAAATCGTCTAAAAAATAGAAAATAATAATGGGCTCAATCGGCATCCCCGTCTGACACCACTGTTTATAGTAAAGAAATCGGAAGTTCATTTTATCCTCTCCATCGTTTTTTTATAAATAGATATTAGTACAGTAATGAATTTAACGAAATTCCTAAATTAAATAGCTTTAAAAATAGCTCTACGATTAACTGTCAAATTATATTGGTTAGTATAAACAAATACCACCATGTAGATACTGATTGCATATACAAATGTTGGCACAAATTAGAGCAAAGTATTTGTTAAAAGTTTAATTTTTTTAAATAAACATCCACGCCGAAGTTTTTTCTCTTTATCGTGCGCAATACTATCCGCTATTTGAATGACAATTACCGAATTGTAGATTGTCAGGCTTACTTTATAATTATCCTTTTCAGATTATTTAAAGAACTATAGACAGATTTGTTCTAAATAAAGCCGGTTTTTGTAGTTGTTTGTTTGCAGTCCAACAATAATTTAAAAGCACGTAGAATGAACTCGCGCTAAGATAACAACGTCATTTCCCGGAATCAGTGTTGCGCACAGTGTTGCTCAAACACATACAGGGTGTCCTTTTCCCAGCTGAATTTATCTTTAAAGGAAAACTCTATCGAAAAACCAAAAAATACGTATTTAATACTTTTTTTGTCTGGTTTTAAAGATTTACTCTTTTTTAAAATATTTGATGTCAGGCTACATCGGAGTCAGTAAAACTTTAAAATTTTAAAGAAGAAAGTTACTTTTTACCTATTGTTTTAAAAGACGTTTTGCACTGAAAATGATGGCACAGTTTCTGAAAGTAAATATCTTAAATACGTTTTCTATTATTATTTTCTAAGTAATTTATTTGCCAATTTTAATAAAATTATGTTTTTAAATGAGCCAAAATTCATGTCGAAATACGAAGAACAATTTCAATGTTACAATTTAACATACGTCTATATCAAGGCATCCTTGATTTTTTTTTTTTTTTTTTTTAATAATTTGACCAGACTTGCAGTGTGTTTGTTGGCAATCTAGAATCAAAACTTGCTTACATCCTGCACAACGAATTTAGGCAGCCGGGTCTGGCTGTTAGGTCATTTAGCATCAAAGCACGCAGTTTTTAACTAAGCACGTCTCACTCATCCTTTTTGATCATCAATAATATCATTTTATAATGATAATTAAATGAGAGTAATTCAGTTTTTTTTACTTCTAAATTATATTTAATAGTGGAAACATTAACAGAAAATTGATGTTTGTCCTAGACGTCTTATTTGAAAAGGTTTCTCGGTCGATAATCATGATAAAATGAATCGGTCAACAATAGTTTCTAGGACAGATGCCGAATCCTTAATCCCAACGAAAATGGGACAATATTTTTTACCTGCTTCCTGTTGGACAATTAGGCTTTCCTTTGTGCGGGAAGAGTAGGGTGGAAGTGATTTATGGAACATCAGCTTTAACTGAACCTGCCACTTAGCTCCTCGGGACGCACTTTGTCTTCATACGGCCACATGTGCTTTCCTTTCCTCTCTTTATTTCATTCTGGGCCTTCAGCCTAACATTTTTCACGATCGACGGTCATCCAAGCTACAGTCGCTTTCACAAAAAGAGACGAGAAAGAAGAATGTGTGTCAGAAGAGTGAGTAGGTGAAAGAGAGAGAAAGAGAGAGAGAGAGAGAGAGAGAGAGAGAGAGAGAGAGAGAGAGGTTTATTTATTATTAAAAGTATTTTTATTGGTTTATTATTACGGCTATAATTCGTTAAAGGTCACGTGTTGATAAGTATGTAAACAGAATATCCATACGTATTACCAAATTATTACTGCTAACTTTGGCATCTCAGTTTTTTATACAGTTTTCCGCTTCACCATCTTTCTTCGATATTATCAAAACTTTAAACCACAGCAATAAATTTGTCGCCCCATTCGTGTACAACTGTAGCTTTCGATTCAGCACGCCTATATTGAGAGTAATTTTATAATTTGTTGTTCCTTAGATCGAAGTCAGGTGTATATTAGTACTATTTCTTTAACGACTTGTAGTACATATAAACATTTGGTAAGAATTCTTCATGAAAATCTGCAGTGCAATGAACGTGTATTTTAATCGTTTCGAAATGATTTAAGCCGGGAACACACTTACTTACCTGATGCTATGTGACGCTACCCGATGCTACCCGACGCAAAACCAAAGTCTAATTTTCCATAAGAATGTGTTACCCCGTGCACTTCTGCCCGATGCATACCAACGCTACCCTACTCTACGCTCTGCGATCCCCACTATCCAGATTTTCGTCGGGTAGCATCGAGTACAGTCGAAGTCAAAAGGACCGGACACTCATATTTTTATTCAAATTACATGTATTATTGTCGTTATATTAATTACAACAAACTTATTTTAATATAAACCAAATTAACCGAGATCAAAAATTGATTATTTTTAATTTTTTTAAAATAATTTTAATGGTTTAGTAGAAAATTGATCAACACACCGGAATACCTTTTTTTGATTTGATGAATTTAACTAACACTTTATTACACGGTTCTGCTCATAAAATTTAACTAACAATTAATTTCATGGTTTTGCTCATAAAATTACACCATTTTCGTCGAGAAGCTTCAGAATAGGACACTCATAGTTTTTGTAGTTTATTTAAACTAAATATATTTAATTGTGTCGTTTTATTAATTACAACATTCCTATTTTAACGTAAGCCAAATTCAACGACATCAAAAATTCATAAGTTTTTATAAAAATTATTAAATTATAATTTAATTATTACAGTATCTCATGGCACTCTCAACACGACACACAAGAATGACACATCTACACGGAAAACCACACTTTGAGTGAGTACAAATACTTTGATTGAATCTAAAATTTTCTAGCATTGTATAAATTCATTTTTTTTATCTAAAACTTTCTAGCAGTGTATAAATTCATTTTTTTAATCTAAAATTTTTTAGAATTGTATAAATTCATTTTTTTTTAATCTAAAACTTTCTAGCATTGTATATATTCACTTTTTAATCGAAAATGTTTTTGCATTGTATAAATTCATATTTTTATTATAAAATTTTCTAGCAATGTATAATTTTTTTTTCACATCCTAAATGTATTTGTGAAATTTAAACAATGTTTATATGCCCCAGGCCCTGAAGGTGATCTCAATAAAGAACGAAACGTTGGCATGATAAAGAAAATTTTTTTCTAAAACCTACGTCACACCAGACCGCACCTCACGATCTCCAAATAATTGTTTAATTATGTTGGTTACGAAGACAATTTAACAAAAAACCGGAATAATTTTATTTAAAACAATTGTGTTTAATAAACAATTTATTACATGGTTGTGCTCATAAAATTTAACTAACAATTTTATCTCAACCAAAAAGCTTAATTAAGTGAAAGATAACAATTGGTCAAGCGGACCACGAAAACTAGTGAATTTATTACAAATTTTTGCTCAAAATAGTGCATTAAGAACAAAAGAAGCGTTGCGATTGTGATAGTGATTATTGTGATACATTTTGTGACTGTACGTGACGTGCGGACGTCGCATAGATGTGCACACCCTACCAAAACGTGGCAAGGCGTCGGGTAGCATCGGGTGTGTTCCCGCTTTAGTCTGGTTATTTTCGCTGGTAGGGTCGGTCAGAAGTGTTTTGGTCTCATTCTCGTCCCTTTTGGGCCGGTGTAATTTCCGTTTAGTTAAGACTCTTTTATCACAAGAGAAAATGCCCTAACTAAAGATATGATGGAAAGCTAAACTCTTGTGGTATAAACCTCCGCAGACGAAAATAATGTGAAACGACGAAACAAAAGTAATTATTTAATAGGATTTTTGGGTTTATTACATTGGTAAATAGTTAAGGATTATATTTGTATACAGGTAGATTATTTATTTGCTAAATTGCAAAGTGCACCAGTTTATTTCTCAGTGTAGCCACAAATCAGCTATCCTTGTCCAATTTTTTCCCGAAGGTCTGTCAGTTTTTCCACATGTTGTTCGTGTGATTGTGTTGCAAAAAATTTCTAATTATAAAAGTTAATGCAACCTTTTGGTAACATCTTCAACGCTGGAGAAGGAGACAAATAAAAAAATTTCTCAGAGAAAGAAGAGGACGAAAGAAATTGTGGTGGGAAGGAAGCATATCTGCATTCAGAAAACGAGAATGAACCTACTGTCAATTGCCAGAAGGGAACATCTACTGACCAGAGCTTTTGTCTTTTGGAATAGTTCAGTTATCGTTAATCGTTCAGAAATTACGTCACACGTGGAAAACTTCAGTTTTACTGAGGATGTATGTTGACATTTGTATCGATAATTAGAAATGTATATTATCTAACATATTTTTATTATTAACGTGAGATACTGGTCAATACTCTAAACCGGTAACACGAAAATGGAGAAAACGCCTCCTCAGATATTGGCCAGATGTAAAATAAGGCACAATAATATCTAGATTTTGTATTGATTCTATTTGTTTTAAGAATATTTATTTCACTTCCTTCATTTTTTCTTGTTAATTATTATTTTAGCTCTAGCACTCTACAACACGGACACACGGAGTTACGCTATAATTTTTTCTCGGCTAAGGGACGTAAAACCCAAATTCACTTTTTTTAAGAGAAAACTATTTATTTGCGGATAAGTCGATTGGGGTAAACGCGCCCCCGAGTAATGGGAACGTGGAAACGCGACCTGAGAATGTGTGGCAAAGCCCATCCCGACCCTAGCAATACCCATTTACACAAGTTTTGTCTCTCTGGGATAGAATGGCATCCCGGATATCTTAGGGGGGATGCAAAAATGGCCAGGCTTAACTCCCCCGCTCTACGAACAAGGAGCCAAGCAACGTTTACCATTTTTTTCTCCTGTGAGCAACCCCTGTACTTTTTTTCTTTTAACTTATTCAGTTCTCTCAGGCCGAGTCCAAAAATCAATACCACTGAATGAAAGTGAGTTTAAGAAATAATTTTAACATTTAAATCTGAGATAAGGTCTATACTAAAATAAAACCTTTTTATTAAACTTCTATAAGGATTTAACATATTATATAATATGAGATTTAAATAAAAGTTTGTTTTTTCCTCGTGGTCAATGGCGACCAAAGTTTCCCTTTCATCTATTCGACCTAAAAGATTTATTGTGGATATTACCCTTCTCACGAAAGGAAAGTTTAAAATAAAAGGAAAACAAAAACTAAAATAAAATGGAATAAATAATAGAAGGGAAAGGTATTTTTTTAAATTTGGTATAAATTTTTTTTTAATAATCAATGTTCAAGTGAATGCAGTGAATGGAAATTGTAAAAACAAAAGTTCACTGTACTGGATGCGAAATACTTAAAAAAAGTCTTTATCAATCAATAATATATTGTTGTACAAATTCCAGGCATTAATCAGATAAACAAAAATTCTTTATCTAAAAAAATTATTATTAAAATTATTATTTAAATATTATGAATTGTTAAAATTAATTATTGTATGATAAATTTGAAAACAACGCATTAGTCTGATATGGTAAAAAAGTATACTAGGAAGCTGGGTTTGCGCTCCCCAGGCACTGCAGCCTTCAGGCTTATTGTACCTTCCTAGTTCCTTAGTTCAGTGCAATAGACTCAATCCTTCTCCTTAGAAGTATATATATATATATTATGCAGGGTGGGCGACTAAGACCCGAGGGGTTAAATGCCTGGGTAGCCTCGTACCCCATCCCTAAAAGGTCCGGGACTTCGTCGGCTCACGTGTCCTACATAAACCTCTTGGACTTGTTCACAAACCCCAAGATTTTGGACCATTTTATCTCCGGGAGTGATTTGGTGATGTCCTCTCCTTCGAAAGTTTCTAATCTAGACCTAGCGTACCTACCACACTCTGCGAGGTAGTGCCTTGCCGTTTCTTCTTTTATTTTGCCAAAACGGCAAAAGGGATCTGGTAGGATACCCATTACGAAGAAGTGTCTTCTCAGTGGGCAGTGGCCCGACAGAATACCTATCAGCCTCCTAATTCCCTTCCTTGAGATAGAGAATAGCCATTTCGATTCAGCTGGTTTGATCGCCTTAACAAACTCTTTCGATTGCCTGTGTCCGGGGGAT
Source organism: Cimex lectularius (assembly GCF_000648675.2). NCBI lineage: Eukaryota > Metazoa > Arthropoda > Insecta > Hemiptera > Cimicidae > Cimex > Cimex lectularius. The sequence goes on along the minus strand of NW_019392765.1, from coordinate 584,478 downwards.
AAATTCCACTCCCTAAGGAATTGTTTCATGCCCCAGTTATTGATACTCTTTTTCGCTGTGCTCATAGAGTTAGGTAATACCGGTTGTGGCCCGACAAACGCAGTATTAGAACCTTCTTTGGCTAAGCCATCCGCCTTTTCATTGCCATGGTGTCCTTTATGTGCTGGTATCCAAATAAGGGTTACCTTGTTCTCAAACCTGAAAGGTATCCTATTGATAAGATCTATAGTTTCCTTCACCAGTCGTGATGTTGACAAATCTTTTTGTAATGCCCTAAGACTAGCCTGACTGTCAGAAAAGATTTTAATATCTTTTCCCTTAATTTTATTTTCCATAAGTGTTCTACAACACACATTGATGGCCCAGATTTCCGCCTGAAAAACGGAGGTGTTATTTCCAAGAGGAGAGGAGATGCTGATTCCTAATTTTGGAATTTTGGAATTCCCCCTCCTTAGAAGTATAAGGTCATTGACTGTCGCTGCTGCAATTTGATTTCCTATGTTTTTTTCCGTACGTTAGGTTAAATCTCCATTGAGCTGTTGCTTCGCATTCGTAGATATGAGTGGCTGGTTTCTTCCTCCTCATTACATAATCTGCAAATGGGATCATCGTTGTATATGCCCATGTTGTGTAGATGTTTTCTCAGATGCCAGTGATCGGTTAGTAGTCCTACCACTCCTCTGAGTTGCACTCTCCAATTGCAGCAATGATTTTGCCAGTCTTGGTGAGGATTGTTTCATCATAAGTTTGCTGTGTCTAGAGTCGCTAGGTTCTCCTTTTGTTTTGTTTGGATCCATTCTGCGATGGAGAATTCTAAATTTGTTTTTGTTATCCCAAGTACAGGTTCAGGGCCTATGTATGGTCTTGCAGATCCTCTTCTGGCCAGTCTGTCTGCTTTGTCGTTACCCAAAATTCCCCTGTGCCCTGGAACCCAAGATATCATCAGGTTGTCGTGTTTCCACAGGTTTTGGAGATGTTGGATACATTCACTGACTGATTTTGATGTGATTATTTTACGTGCTAATGCTTTAATGGCTGCTTGGCTATCAAAACGTAGGAGGATATTTTTGCCAGTGTAACCTCTTTTAAGATTTTACAGAGGACAAGCGTTGATGGCATGCATTTCTGCTTGAAAGTTCGAAGTGTACTTCCCTAATGAGTTTGAATTGTGCTTGAGTCTGAATACAGACCAGAACATCATAAATTTATAAAAGGCGCTCATAAATCAAAGTTCGGTTCTATTCTTAGGAGATTATTATTATTATTATTGGATACAATCGTGTATATGTTGTTGTACAAGAAAACTTTACTTTAAACAAATTCTCCAAACTGTTAAGAAATTTACAGTAAGACCCATTAAAAAATATATGTACATAACAGTGGTTTGAAGAACTGAATTTTTTTTTTAATTCGGGTATAATTTTTATAAATTTAATAAAAATTCGGTTTAAAAAATGGAAAGTTACAACTCTGGTTACATCAGTAAACAATGGGAATTCTATAGTAAATCACACTGACACGAGTACATTCACGAATACAACAAAAAAATGGAAAACAGAAAAAATCAACAATGATATACGATCTGGTCTCTTTTGTCCCTTTTTTCGTAAAAGCTCCCTGAACTGAGAGAAGGAAAAAAAGGTGTTACAGGACAATAGGAAGTTCGGGAGGTCCTGATTAAGTGAAATACCAGTTCGAGAGAGAAATGACAAAACTGTAACGTTTAATAATGTCTAAAATTCAATGAATTGCTTTCCATAAATAAAAACGTGTGGTGATTAGTGATCGTTAGTCGATAATTATTCAGAAATCGTGAGATGAGGTCTGGTGTGATGTAGGTTTCAGAAAAACATTTTCTTTATCGTGCCAACGTTTCGATCTTTATTGAGATCATCTTCAGAGCTCAAAGTATTTGTCTTCTGTGTAATTGTGCCATTCTTGCGTGTCGTGGTGAGACTGAACTGACTTGACTTTGAGCCCTGAAGATGATCTCAATAAAGATCGAAACGTTGGCACGATAAAGAAAATGTTTTTCTGAAACCTACATCATACCAGACCGCATAGCACGATTTCTGAATAATTATAAATAAAAATTTTATTAGAACATAAAAACCTAATAAAAAAATCTAACGTTTTGTAAGGATCGGTATCGACTGCCTTATTATTCTTATTTTAGTTAATTTAATAAATTATTAAAATGTCCTTTAAGAAGAATGACAGGCCAAAATGACTCCTAACTACCAAATTGCAGGTTCGTCATCTCGCATATCTATGTAAAATATGGTTACGTACTTAACCTGAGGCATGAGAAGGAAAAAATATACTTTAAATTGAACAAACCTAAACCGATCCTATGGCCGGACTGAGAGGCAATTTTTCCGTATTTTATGAAATATTTTGGGTATTTTCACGCTTGATGAAACGATTTTGAACAAAAAGGTATTAACCGGGTTTTCTCCTAAAGTGGGCTTCAAACGGAAAAAACGGTTAAATTATGATCCTGGCTTATGTCCGCGGTCAGGGCAAGGTATTACCCTCTACGTTGTTTATTCCATCGTATAAATCAGTCGTTTCGCGTTTTTAAACAATTTTTGAAAATAAAGTTATAACTGAGCTATTTGCGACATTTATACCAGTTTTTCTGGCCAAACGTACAATTTCCCTTTAAAGTATATCAGTGTAATATGCTGTTATTTCAATTCATAGAAAGCATAAAAATGAATATACCACAAGTTCATAGTGATTCTTTTCAATTTGGAACAAACAAAATTTGAAAACAAGGAAGATAGATTTAAAATTAATTAAATGAAATTTCTTTTTAAAAAAAAGTTAGTTAAAAATGTAAATAACTTTTTAGTATAATTACCTAGGTTTGAATAGTTTTATCTAGGAAAATACATCGATTTTGTCAAAACTAAAACTCAACATAACTATATTTAATCAGAAATCGTGTGATGCGGTCTGGTGTGATGTAGGTTTCAGAAAAACATTTTCTTTTTCGTGCCAACGTTTCGATCTTTATTGAGATCATCTTCAGGGCTCAAAGTGTTTGTCTTCTGTATAATTGTGCCATTCTTGCGTGTCGCATTGAGAGTGCCAGTGAGATATATATAAAAAAAAGTTTGTTAAAAATGTAAATAAGATTATTTTTAGTGTAATTACCTAGGTTTGAATAGTTTTATCTAAGAAAATACGACGATTTTGTCAAAACTAAAATTCAACTTAACGATATATTAAATTCAAAAGGATGGAAAATTAAGAAGGTGAGGTTGAGATGGGGTTAGTGTCCGAGTGGATCGAGGTCACGATAGCTCAAGTGGTAGAGCAGCGGCGTATCTAGCCGAAGATCGTGGGTTCAAATCCCGCTCGTCATGTCACTAATCACCACACATAACGATATTTATTTTTTTCTTTACTAACAAGCACCAAATTGCATTGGATGTTATGACATCCTCCCTTAAAAAGGGCTATTACGTTAAGTAAGAATCGCTATATCATATTTCAAAAAAGGGTATTTGAAGCGTATATAGAAAATAGAAATTGGCCAAGTAATCTTCCCCGAGGAACGCCCTCCCTCTCTAATGCGAACATAAGTTGAAAAATGTACCCTGATCGAATCGGCAAAATAGGTAAAATTAAATTCATACTTAACAAATTACTGGCCAAATTTAATATTTATCAGTTCAGCTTTTGAACATTTAATGTAATGTCACGATCGGGATTCAAACCCACGACCTTCGGCTGGGGGGTTCGAATTCCGCCGTGACACTAACTTTTCTTCTCAACAAAGACATTACATAAAAAAGAATAATTATTCGAAAGAAATAATTTGGACATTAGATCACTGCTGTATTAACGGATATTTTACATATAACAATCAATTGTACAAATAGTTATTTGGCATAGCCATGGTTAGCAACCTAGGCCTGATACTTGGAGACATAATTATGACAGGTCTATTAAACATAGTTACACCACAACTTCCTTTCCCATTACCCTTCCTCACTATACGTACATGATATATTGACTCCCATAGATTAAATTCAAATTATGGTAGATACATTTAACAGCTTTCACCCACGCCTACAATTTACACATGAAGTAGAAAACAACAAAATAATAGCATTTTTAGATACACCCGTAATAAAACAACCGGGTGGCACATTAATCACAGATTGGTATCAAAAACCAAAAAACACAAATCGCTACACCATCCTCTTCCTACAATATTATGAACACGGCCACAATTATTACCCTAAGCCATGAATCTTTTCATCACAAGAACATAACAATAACAAGCATATCCTCCGTAACAATCACTACCCTAAACACATAATAAACAGAATAATCAACAACTACAACTCAACACTAACACCATCCACTATTACTAATAATATTACATCATATCTTTCAAATATAAACGAACCAACATACATTTCCATGCCATTCATTCACGGCCTATCACATAAATTAAACACATTTCTCTCTTCCAATAAATTTAAAATAGCTTTCAAAAACTATAAAACAATTCATAAACCTTTTTCTAAAATTAAAGATCCCAGTAACAAATAAATCTGACGTAATTTACAAAATCAATTGTTTAAATTGTCCGGCAACTTAAATCGGAATTACATCGAAATATCTAGAAAAGAGTGTAAAGCAACATAGTTATGATTGCAAAAAAGCCCAAACAAAATCTTACAGCATTGGCTAACCACCATTTTGAACACCAAAACAATTTTGACTTCAACAATCCAACAATATTACACACAGAAGAAAACAAAAATAAACGTAACTTTTTAGAAATGGTTTACATCAACAGAGATAAACACAGCATCAATTACAGAACAGACACATGTATATCATCAATCAAATTTAATATCGATAATATACATATATCATATAAAAAATACGAAACATATAAAACAATAATTACATTCCTCACATCAAACATTTCTACATAGTCTAATTTTTCATCAATTTAGCTTTCCTTATCCTAATTATCTCTGCCTATATAATCCTGACAGGATAATCAGGCCGAAACATTACCCATTTTTTTCCAATATCGGCTCCTTTTACCTCAAAGAAGCCGAATCCTCATATAAACTAATATGCGGATTCCCCTTCCCCACCCCTTCAAAATCCAACGTGGACAAACATAAAACATCAATATCTCACTGGCACTCTCACGACACGACACCCAACAATGACACATCTAAACAGAAAACAAACACTTTGAGTGATTACAAATAATTTGATTGAGTCTAAAATTTCTAGCATTGTATAAATCCACTTTTTTCACATCTTACATGTATTTGTATAATTTAAACACTGTCTATAAATCCCAGGGTCTGACGATGATCTCAATAAAGATCGAAACGTTGGCACGATAAAGAAAATGTTTTTTCTAAAACCTACGTCACACCAGACCGCATCATACGATCTCCAAATAATAATTAATAGAGCAGTGTTGAGCGGTTATTATGAACGTGTTTTTTGGTTGTCTTGTGTGTGGTGTTATGTTAGGCTATTTATCTTTAATAATGTTCAGCGTTGTGTCTATTGTTATGTTGGTGAATAATGAAGAAAAGAATAGGTATATGAGAGAGTAGTGTGAGAAGATGTGAATATTATTAATTTTGTTAATGAAATGAAATGAATCTTTTACGTTGTACGCGTTATCTGTGAGGTTATTGGGAATATTGGTCCCCAACAATTTGTCATGTTGTATGTATGGGAATTTACCAATGAAATTATTGGCTTTAGAACGTGTTCAGTATGAGATTTGACAGATCCGTATAGTTTCGGAGGCGTTGGAGAATTGTTTTGAAGTGATTTTTAGGTCTATACGTCGATTTCTTTTTGTTTAAGTGTTTCTTGAAGGATTTTGTTTGTCTGTTTGATGAGAGAATGGGTAGGGTCTGATTTCATTGTGCTGTATGCATTTGTATCGTTGATAATTTTGTTAACTTTTTCCTTGTACTCTGTTTTGCTGACTGCTACTGTTTGTTTTGTTTTATCAGCAGAAAGAATGAGTGTCTGGATTATTTTTGAGAATTGTTTTTGTTTTGGTGTATGTTTGTTGAGATATGTTGTGTTGATTGATGGTGTAAGTGATTTGTTATTGTGTTATCGCATTTTGATCGTGTTATGTTTTTTTCTTTTTCTGTCTTTGTTAACTATTGGATTGCAAAGTCTACATCAATAATTAATTTACCTGCTGGGAAATCGGTTTTTTTGTAACGAATGGAATATTTGGAGACCAAATGATAGGAAGTTTTGTATTTCCTTCTAATAATATTACACAAAAACGTATATATTTACAATCAGAGGGGTCAGATAAAGCAGAGATATGTACATAGATAGTTAATATAGAAGGGATAGTTGGTGGAATACACAGATAGACAGAGAGGGGAGAGGAGAGATAGTGAGAGAGAGAGAGAGAGAGAGAGAGAGAGAGAGAGAGAGAGAGAGTGGGAGAGGGAGGGAGTGAGAGGAGAATGGAGAAAGAAACAAGGGAGAGTAAATCCATGTGTGTTCCATAACATTATTGTTTTATGCTTTATTAAATAATACGTTTGGATAAATCGTGGGTTCATTTTCCGGTTTAGCCGTTCCATTCCCACGATCTAACATTATTTCCTTTACTCAACCGTATAAAGTGCTGACAAAATTTATTCATCGTTGCCCCGCTCCAAACAGAAAAAAAGGGAACTTAAGCTCTTTGCAATTACACATCCTTTCAAATGGCAATTTCAACATGTTCGTGAAAATAAAGTTTAATCAATTTAAGCACATCGCCGAACCTCGGATGTTGATGTACATATTTTATATTTCAATGCAAATGTAAGCTCTGACGGAAGATGAAGGGCAAATGTTGAACATATGTGCGAGTGGAAAAAAGCATGTTTCGTTATCTCATCACCGTTCGCTCTAATAAAATTATCTTTCATGTTGAAAACATCCTTTTTTGAATTGAAGTGCAGACGACGTTTTTTTTAGCTTCCAATGGAACAATTGTTCACAGGGATTTTAGCTCGTCCACCCCCCAGTCATACGGCATGAAAAAGGCAAGATAACTTATTTAAGCGATAGGTGTGTATTTTTGTTAAGCTGATAATATCTCCGAGAGTGAGGAGACACCGGGTCTATTCCGAGTCTCCATTCCGCTTCTATTTTGGAAGTGTCAACCTCTCTCTTGGGCGCTTAACGTTAAAACAGATGCGCCTTTCAACAGGTAAGAGGGATATAAATCCTGCCGGCTTGAGAGTGGTAAAAATTATTCACATTTACAAAAGAGGACGAAACAATAGTCCTAATTATCACAAGCGTTAGATTTCACTCTTTACCGAGCCTTTCCGGTTTTCGTTTTTCATAACGTGTCGTGGTGGAGGTAACGATAGCGGTAATGGACACGGGGGATATTAAATTATTGCATTATAGACCCGGTTGTGGGCGTTTCGCAAACAGGGCTTCCACATTAAAAACAGCCCAGTTTTTATACCCAGAAACTTTTCTATAAAGGCGTGTCATTTATTTTTTTATTTTTTTTTTGTGCAAAATACATAATAATTTCAGATAGAACCCTTCTTTTTAGCATAAATTGGGCATGGTCTATTACATTTTCTATGAAAACGAAAGTTTGCCCTCCAAGTCTTTTAAAAAGAGACAAGCAATACCAGGCACAAATGGAGAGGTTTCAGAAATTTCACACATAAGAAGACAATTGATCAAATTTCATTCAAATATTTATTATAATGATTTATGATTATTCATGATAAATTGCATCTCCGTTATAAATAATTACAATAATAATGTCGTGTAATCGGATTGGATTCTCGACGACAAATGAAAAGGCCACGGAGAGAATTAGTGAAGTGTACTTCATTTTAATACATTAAAAAGGCAAAAAGGAGGGAAAATTCATATGGTGGGGTTGAGATAGGAAGTTGATGTCCGAGTGGATCGAGGTCACGATAGCTCAAGTGAGCAGCGGCGTATCTAGCTGAAGATCGTGGGTTCGAATCCCGCTCATGCCATTAACTTTTTTTCATCTCAACTAAAAACCTCAGTTAATTGTAATGTATTAATTGATTATGCGGACCACGAAATTAGTGAATTTAATGTATTAAAATGAAGTACACTTCACTAAATCTCTCCGTGGCCTTTTCATTTGTCGTCGAGAATCCAATCCGATTACACGAAAATTCGAACGGTTGTCGGTTGAGATGAAGAGTTGTTGTCCGAGAGGATCGAAGTCACCATAGCGGTAGACCAGCGGCGTATTTAGCCGAAGGTCGTGGGTTCGAATCCCGCTCGTGACACTGACTTTTCTCTCTCTACTAAAACCTTACATAAAAAGAATATTATTGAAGAGACGCATTATCTGTGACGGCACGCAAACACAAACAAAGGATAAAACGTGCACCTAAATATTTAAGAATGTAACGAAATGTTCTCTGGCCTCTCTAAATTCTTGTAAATAATTCATTGTTATTTATTTAAGCCGTTTAATTGTAGTCACAAGCAAAGTCGTTAGAGACAATACTGAAATGATTATCTTAATTGGGTCCAATATGAGATTTAAAATAGATATTATTTTTCATCTAAGTAGATTATTTACTGGAATTGAAGCGTGTTTTACTAATTTATATTGTAAAGAAAAATCGTGGTTGGTAAGCTTTTTAATTATTTCGGACAGTGAATTACATGGTTGTTTATTTCTGTCCTTTTCAGTTTAGATGAAAAACATGTCATGGTAAATAATCAAAGTCATTGAATTATCTATGTGAAAGCTCATTTATAGTCGATTTCGATATTAGTTTGTCATTCGATGAGCTCTCATATTGAAACATCTTTTCTAATTATTCGAAAATCGTGAGATGCAGACTAGTGTGATGTAGGTTTCAGAAAAACATTTTCTTTATCGTGCCAACGTTTCGATCTTTATTGAGATCATCTTCAGGGCTCAAAGTGTTTGTCTTCTGTGTAATTGTGCTATTCTTGCATGTCGTGTTGAGACTGAACTGACTTGACTTTGAGCCCTGAAGATGATCTCAATAAAGATCGAAACATTGGCACGATAAAGAAAGTGTTTTTCTGAAACCTACATCACACCAGACCGCATCTCACGATTTCCGAATAATTATTGATTAACGGTCACTAATAATCACCACATCTTTTCTAGTATTAAGCCATGTTTCATCAATTCAATATTGGTTAATGTTACTTAAAATATAAAGTTTAATGTCATTCCATTGAAACATTTATTCCGCCTAGGGCAAAATACAATGCGAACAGTGGCCCGATTTGTTTTTCCGTTTTTTTTCCGAACGTATAAATCTCCCAGTTGTGTGCATTGCAGTCTTCAATAATAACTAATAAATCATTCGTAAAGACTGATGATTATTTAATCCAAATGAGTGGACCCGGCGGAGCCGAGCGACCCCACAGCGTTGTTAGAAATGGTGGAACATTTCTCAAACAAGCCCGCGCCCCTCCGGTACTGCACGTTATCACTCAGTTTAAACAAACAAGACGTCAGGTGGAAAACGAACCTCAACCATTCACGAATGTTTTTGCGTTCATTTCGAACATTTTCAAACGAAGAAGCTTTCACTGATATAGCTATTCATCACGTATCAATCACATCCTAATTAATATCTATGAAAACAGTAATCGATTTAACCAGATGGTTCTGATGAACTATTATTGCTGTCTGTGCTGTACGTAAATTGTCGTACGGTGACAGAGGTGTACGAGTTCGGTAAAGTATATTTGTATGTATAAACCTGATATTAAATCTATTATATTTCGTGGTCCGATTGACCAAATTACTTCTTTCAATTAATTAATCTTTTTATGTAAGGTATTGTTTGAAATGATAAAGTCAGTGTCACATGCGGGATGACACTAATTTTTCATTATCACTAAACATAATGGATTTAAAAATCGAAACGTTCGCACAATAAATAAACTGTTTTTCTAAACCTACATCAAACAAGATTATAACATTTTTTTACTATCAGGGGGCAGTATTGCAGTGGTTAAGTCCTGAGCTTAGGACAACCGGTGATTTCGTTTTGATACTTGAGCTCATCGATACATCAGAGTGTCGATATTTTTGACAGCATCCTTCAGAATATCTATCATTTTGGTTAGATACTCCAATGTATCGATACTTCTTACAGTACATCAGGGAATGGTTTTTATAACAGTTCAGAGTGTCGATAATTTTGTTTCAATATTACCTTTTATTACAATTAATTAAGGTTCTTAGTTGAAATAAAAAAGTCAATGGCACGAGCTGGATTCGAACCCACGATCTTCGGGTAGATACGCCGCTACCACTTGAGCTATCGGGACCTCGATCCACTCGGACACCAACTTCCCATCTCAACCCCACCTTTTGAGTTTTCCCTCCTTTTTGCCATTTTTCAAATGTCGTGTAATCGGATTGGATTCTCGGCGACAAATGAAATGGCCACGGAGAGCTTTAGTGAAGTATACTTCATTTTAATTCATTAAATTCACTAGTTTCGTGGTCCGCTTGACCAATTAATATATTAAAATTAATTAATTATTGAGATAGAAAAAATCAATGGCACGAGTGGGATTCGAACCCACGATCTTCAGCTAGACCGCTGCTCTACCACTTGAACTATCGTGACCTCGATCCACTCGGACACCAACTTCCTATAATAAATAAATAAATCCTGTAATAAATAAAGTACGAATAAACTTAAAATGATAAATGGTGGTTTGGAGGTGATTTTGAAAAAACCACATTTCTAAATTTGTTTGAATGCAGGGCCGCTGGATTCGAACCCGGGACTTTTACAGTGATGAGCGGCGTGTCGACATCTAAAACATTGCGGCCACCGACGGTCCATGCGTTATACCCCTATTTTTTAAGTCTGATCGTTCGAAATTTGTTTGATATCTTAAATTAAGAAAATTGTGTGTGTGGGTTCATTTTTTGTACGTCGTGGAGTATTTCCAAGTTTATCCCTGAACTGTGAGTTCTGTTGCGGGGTGAATAATGTAGTTCGATTTTTATTGTTCATTAATGATCTTAAGCCTTGCACTTGTTGCATTAACCCCTTGCGTATCATTTTTCACGTGGTGAAACGTGCGTTGCTTTACTCCATATCAAAATATACAACGGGGTTGATCGATCCATTGTCAGTTTTTCCGTGACACATCAAAGAATTGATACGGGCGATGGCGGCCATGCTTGCTCCATGGCATACCATCGATGCACGGTTCACGTCACAATGTACAAGACAGGTTTTAAAAATGTTTCAGACATTGAAAAGTTAAAAAAAAATAATGTACCTATATTTAATAGTTAATTTTAATAGTTAATATTAAAAAACAAGTTATATTGGGGAACGTTGCAACGAAAAAGGAAAAATCGACCTTAGAGTGCGAGAAGAAGAAAAAATATATGTTGAATGCTCTTCGGAGAGAAACAATATAGATAAACCAAAACAAAGGTACAGAAAAAGGTCAGATACTGATCTTTTTAGACAATAGAAACTCAAAGTCAGTAGGATGCATCCTTGTAAATAATTTAAACAACCGTCTCACGTGCTAGAACTTTAAATCGGTTAACAAACCTGTACCACAATACTGTGTCAGACAGGAAGAAAGAAAATAAATTTTATTCTGGAGCTTTGATCTCCCTTGAAAAACAAAAAGTGCAAAATTTGACACAATTTATGTCAAAATGAAAACATAAATAAAGATTTACAAGTAATAACATGAAAATAAATTAAACGTACGGCATTAAATAAGAAGGGTTTAAATTAATAGAAAATGAACCATCCTCTCTGTTAAAATGTAGGGGCAGGACGTAATCAAAACGACGACCGTGGGGAAAGATGGAAGAGGGTTGATGGGCGGCAAATTGAGTGAGGTAAGGATTTCCAGAAGTTGTAGGAACGGATAAGGAAAAAGCGACTAAAAGGATTTGTATGAAGGGTAGAGATCAAAAGCGCAGGAACGGGTGTGGCGAGAGTATAGACGACTTAAATGTAGGAGAGTTAATGAGAAGAAAGAGTTTGATAGAAAAAGGAGCAAAGGAAGTATAGCCAGCGACACGAAGGGTACAGCCGTGTCAAAACCACGATACATATTAGACCCATGTGACCTCTTTCGGGAACTAAATATGAACCGAAGAAAGCAGTTCGTAATTCTTTTGGATCTGTTAAAAACTCGCTGGTGAGTTCAATGTAGACCAAACGGCAATAATCGAAATGGGAAAGCAGAAGGAGTAGACCAGGAGTTTTCGGGTACTGATTGGGAAGAGTTGGCTTGCAGGAAGGAATTGGCGGAGTGTAGAGAAATTGGGAAAATGTGTATTTCCAGGATAGGGTTTGATCAAGGACGATCCCTAGGATTTTGACATAATAATGACATGATAAAAGACGAAAGATTGGTTTTAATGCAGAACGAGGAATTGGAAGAAAGTATTTTAGAAGGAGATGAGATCCAAACATTATAGCCTCGAAATTAGTGATATTGAGAGAGAGAGAGAGAGAGAGAGAGAGAGAGGGAGAGAGAGAGAGAGAAAGCCCAAATTCAGCAGCTTAGGAATTATTAGTTAGAAAGACTATTAATTATTTCCAAATTTCACCAACCTGGAATTTTTTTCTATTTGAAGAATGTGTAGTGATTAGTGACCGTTAATCGATATTTATTTAGAAATCGTGAGATGCAGTCTGTTGTGATGTAGGTTTCAGAAAAACACTTTCTTTCACACAACATTCGTGCCAACGTTTCGACCTTTATTGAGATCATCTTCAGGGCTCAAAGTGTTTGTTTTCTGGGTGATTGTGCCATTCTTGAGTGCCCTCTCGACACGAATCGCAAGAATGACACAATTACACAGAAGACAAACACTTTGAGCCCTGAAGATGATCTCAATAAAAATCGAAACGTTGGCACGATAAAGAAAATATTTTTCTGAAACCTACATCACACCACACCGCATCTCACGATTGCTAAATAAATATTTGAAGAATGGTGAGCAAAAATAAACTCTGATACAGGAATTTTCTGAGGTGAAATTCTAAAGAGAATGCTGATTCTGTCGTATCTGTACACTTGTTTCATGTCATAATGTCATGATACTGACAAAGATGTGCGTTGCACCGTTGCGGATGACTGACACGCAACCCTGTACGCAGCAGCCAAATGCAACAAGTGTTTAAAGGATTTAAAAGTTCCTTGTAACTGTCTTTTATTTTTTCACCCTGTCTGTCCAGCTTGTGTCCAAATTCCCAAATTATTGTCAATGTTTTATCTAAGAGTAAGTTATCCCACTCGGTTAAATGTTCTCGTGATACGAAACAAACCAAGAGTAAATTCCCCAAACTGTATTATAGATTGAATAAACTATCGAGGAAAAAGACATCCACTCATAATTTCATAGTTATTTAATTAATAATGAATTCAATCTTGGCACCTTTACGCAAATTTTTTATCTTTAAATAAAAAGCAGTTATTGAAAAATCCATGTTATTTTACAGATATTTCTTAGCAGATTCAATCAGATGAATGATCGACTAAATTTATAAAAGGATGGCTTAATTATGTATTAGTGAAGACTAGTGCTTTATTTTTTTATAGAACATCATGACTAATTACCATTTTCAAAAATATATATTATTTGCCTATCAAAAAATTAAATATAGCCTCCTTTTTAAAAAGATAGTTCCTACTCACAGTAAGTTTTTTGCAACGATCCGGATTTCTAGCCTTTTAGCTCATCATCAGGTTGAAGGACTTCTTCAACTACGTCTCTCGACATGAATTGCCAAAGTGAACCCGCTGATACCTCCGCCAACGCGACGTTCCAATTAGCAGCTGATTTTTTAATGGCGCTCAATTTGAACGTGCGAAACGCGGAAATTATAACACAAATAAATATTATACTAGTAAATACTTAATATTATTAAATTAGTATAAAAATAATAAGAATTAAAATAATTAGTTTAATTATTTGGATGTTTGATATTATTTATATACTTATTTAAAATGAGAGGTAGATCAAAATCTGTTATATTATTAATGCATTTATCACCATGTTCAATTTTACATTTTTTAATTTCAAATTTCTCAAACCAATCTAATTCTCTCCCTTTGTTGAAACTATGTAACACTCTTGTATTTAGATTTGAATTGAAATTATGTTTTGTTTCTTTTTGATGGTCCTTAAATTCCGAAAATTTGCTCGATTTAGGCAAATGTTCTTTTACTCTTGTTTTTATTTCTCTACCGCTTTGTCCTATATATTTAATATCACAATCATTACAATTGAGTTGGTAAACCCCGCTTTTTGCCAAGTTGTCTACTTTGCCTTTAGGTTTTGAGAGGATGTTTTTAAGTGAACCCGTACTTCAAAAAGCTAAAAGCTACATCTAAAAAATCAGCTGCTAATTGGAACGTCGCGTTGGCGGAGGTATCAGCGGGTTCACTTTGACAATTCATGTCGAGAGACGTGGTTGTAGAAGTCCTTCAACCTGATGATGAGCTAAAAGGCTCGAAATCCGGATCGTTGCAAAAAACTTACTGTGAGTAGGAACTATCTTTTTAAAAAGGATTGAACACCACACTCACTCCATCATTTATCATTTCTATTAAATATAGCCTTATTAAATCCATTAGATTTAGTATTCTATTGACCAAATTACTTCTATCAATTAGTTAATCTTTATGGAAGGTTTTAGTTGAAATGAGAAAGTTAGTGACACGAGCGGGGTTCGAACCCACGACTTTCTGGTAAATACACCGCTGCTCTAACCACTTGAGCTATCGAGATTTCGATCCACTCGGACACCAACTCCCCATCTCAATCTACAACATTTCGAATTTTTCCTCTTTCTGCCATTTTTCAAATGTCGTGTAATTCGATTCTCGAAACATAATAGATTTAATAAGTAAAAGGAAGTATAGCTTCACTAACACTCCCCTGTCCACTTCATATGTCGCCGAGAATCAATTCCCGATTACACGACATTTGAAAAATGGCAACAAAAGAGAAAATTCGAAAAGTAGATTTAGATTGGGAGTTGGTGTCCGAGTGGATCGAACTCACGATAGCTCAAGTGGTAGAGCAGCGGCCGAAGGTCGTGGGTTCGAATGGGTTTTGAAAACATCAAAGCTTGCCAGGATTTAGTTTTCACCTACTCCTACAAACTTACCCAGGTCTTAACTGGACACGGTAAAAATGCTGTATACCTGAAACGCTTCAACCTTAAGGAGAATTCACTAATTTGATGGACCGCTTGACCAATTAATATATTACAATAAATTAAGGTTTTTATTGTAGTTGAGATTTTTCAAATGTCGTGTAATCGGATTGGATTCTCGACGACAAATGAAATGGCTACGGAGGGCTTTAGTGAAGTATACTTCATTTTAAATCATTAAATTCACTAATTTCGTGGTCCGCTTGACCAATTGAAAAATGGCAAAAAGGAGGGAAAATTCAAAAGGTGGGGTTGAGATGGGAAGTTAGTGTCCGAGTGGATCGAACTCACGATAGCTCAAGTGGTAGAGCAGCGGCCGAAGGTCGTGGGTTCGAATCCCGCTCGTGACACTAACTTTTTCATTTCAACCAAAACCTTCCATAAAAAGATTAGGTATAACATTATTGTTTATAATAAAGGCTTTTTATATTAGAAACAATTTGCTGAATTGTAACGAAGTGTATTTATAAAGAAATATTTTATTAAATATAATTTTCTTACTTGTGCATTTCTTCTATGGAGTGAAATGAACCAAACTCATCTTCTTCAAAACCTGCAATATAATTTTTCAAAAACATTAGTAAAATTTAAATGATTTTCTATAATTAAACAAATTATCCATTAAGTTGCAGTTTATGTTGGGTTACTAAATCACTGAAGACTAATCAAACAAACGACTAACGTTTTCTTTTGTACTAAACCAAAAAGGTATCAAATCAAATTGGTTCTCCGTAAATGCTATTTGTTTGAGCCTTCCTGGAGCCGGTTGATTGTTAATTTTTCCCCCTTTTATCACTGATAAGAACTTTGGACTAATTCGCTGGTACAATAAGAGAGTTAAACTCAGTAAAACAGAAAATTTAGTTATCTCAGAAAACAAGAAGTTAGTAGTTCGGAGGAGCTCGAGACCGGTGTTAGGCATCTAAACTGGCCTTTCGTCCTTGTGTAAATAGTCATCCTAAAGTAGTCCACTGGGTCCGAACAAGTTTGGAGAATCGATTAGGACCAAAATTACTTGGTCAAAGTTAAAACGTTTGTTGTTATTCCCACGATCGTACTTATTGTTTGTTATAATTAAAGCTCACGCGGCGAACCATAGAAGAAAATTTTAAACAGGAGAATATCATATCGAGATAAATAAATATTTCGAGTTTTCCTGCTTATTGGCCAGTGTACACTAATGAAAGTGCAAAGTTTAGTTAGATTCCTAGACTGTCCTTGGCCTTATGAATGAGTCAGTATTCAAGGAAATTTTAGGTCGCCTGTAAAATCCCAATCTGTAGACATATTTATATTTTAAGTGTTTCCCTAATGATGACCTTAAAATAGGTCACAAGCTTAGCAATAACAACTGAATTTGCTTGTTTCCTCAGGAAATAAAATTTATACGGGGCTTTCCGATTCTCTGACTATTCGACCAATCGGATGACATAAAGACAAAAATTTATATCTAATCCAGCAAGGCGGTTTTGTTAAATATCTTAGGTTCGAATACAGGGCCGTGGGATTCGAACCCGGGACCTTAACGTTACACATAGGACCGCCTGTACAGTTGCGGCCACGGACGCCACTTTGCATTGTTGATAACCTGTAAAACCTTTTCTAAAAAGGAGTAGTTGTATTTGTACGTTCAGTAAAATATATGAAAAATACCAAACAACTAAAAATAGAACATCCTGGAAACAAAGAAATCGGTCATAAATATTAACTGTGGGTAAGAAGGTCTATGAAATAAGCCATTTTTTAAGAATTATGACTTCATTTTAAAACCGATGTAATAAAATTCAACCCGGAAACCATTATATCAGAGGATTTCTGATAAAATGGAAAGTTTAATCGTTGTGTTGGGCCATTTGATGGAAAGGGATAATTAGCCGGTCTATTACAAATCAATCTATTAAAATTCTATCATTAACGCCATCTGTAGATTACAATTATGATTATCTTTGACATAAGCATTTAATCGTCTTTCGATTGAAGTAAGTAATAGATGTCATGTTATTATTCATGTAAAAGGTTCATGTTATCATGGTTAATTATGTTAAGAGAGTTCACGTCCAATCATCATTGATAGCTGAACTTCAATTTATGACCTAACCAATCGCATAAAAATTTTTACTTTTCATTCGCGGATTATTTCCAAATCTATCTTTTCACCTTATGATCTTCAATCAAAATCACATGAATCCAATAGGACCTAACTGCCCTCAGCTCGTTGAAAGTAGACCCTCTCAAATTAATAAGTCCCCCAAAAGTGTATTTGGATCCTATCCCCGTCTCAAATCTTTACATCCTATTGGTCATAAACAACCAACCTATCTCCTTTTATCAAGTCATTATTGCCAAAAACCTAGGGATCGTCCTTGATCCAATCCTATTCTGGAAACCCTCTTCGTAAATTCCCACCTCTATTTCTCCACCCTCCGTCAATTCCTCTCATGTAAGCCAATTTTTCCCAATTATTATTCGGAAATCATGAGATGCGGTCTGGTGTGATTAGGTTTCAGAAAAACATTTTCTTTATCGTGCCAACGTTTCGATCTTTATTGAGATCGTCTTCAGGGCTCAAAGTGTTTGTTTTCTGCGTGATTGTGCCATTCTTGCGTGCCGTGTTGAGAGGGCACTCAAGAATGGCCCACACAGAAGACAAACACTTTGAGCTCTGAAGATGATCTCAATAAAGATCGAAACGTTGGCACGATAAAGAAAATGTTTTTCTGAAACCTACATGACACCAGACCGCAATTTCCGAATAATCATCGACTAACGGTCCCTAAACACCACACATTTTCCCAATTCGTACAAGCCAACTCCCGGTCTCCTCCCTTGTGCTTCCTCATTTCGATTATTGCTGTTTGGTCTACAGTGGACTCAGCAGCGAGCTATTAACAGATCCGAGAGAATCATGAACTGCTTTTTTCGGTTCATATTTAGCTCTCCAAAGAGGTCACATGGGTGTAATATGTTTCGTGGTTTTGACACGGCTGTACCCTTCGTATCCCCGTTCCCATTCCTATATTTATAATTTGTTTTAATTTTAATTTTTAATTTAATTTGTTTTCATTTAAGTCTTCTATATACTCGCCACCCTAATTCCCGCCCTTCTGATCTTTACCACCCCCTAATGCAAATCGTTTATATAACACTTTTCTTATCCATTCCTACAACATCCGGAATTCCCTACCTCCCTCAATTCGCCGGGCCTCAAACCCCTTTCTAAATTTAAGTCGCGTCTTTTTGACTACCCCCTGTCACAACAGTTTAATGATTAATTTTCTGTTAATTTTTCCCCTTGGTATTTACTTTAGTCGTAGCACTTTTTCTTTATTTATACATTCATTTTGACATGAATTATGCCAAATGTCCTTGTTTTATTCAAGGACGAGCAAAGTCCCAGAGTAAAATTTATTTTTCTTCTTCTTTTTTATTCAGCGCTAATGTTATTAATCCTTTCTTGCCGAAGATGCCTCAGGGCAACGTCAAATTTAGCAAATTTGCTAAAAGTTAGTTAATCTCATGAGTTAAGGGTTGGTGTAGGGGCGTCGGTGGCCGCAAGGGTTTAGGCGTTGTCACGGCGTTCATCACTGTAGGGTAAAGGTCCCGGGTTCGAATCCAGCGGCCCTGCATTCGAACGGGACATACTTATAAATGGGCTTTTTTCAAAAACACCGGCACCCTGAGGGTTTATGTGATCTCTGCTGTTGCAAACCCTCGTAAAAAATTAAATAAATAATAATGGTTGGAGTCGTGTGTTTCCTTCAAGGTTTCATGTTTTGTATTGGCTTTCAGGGAAATTAACAATTTTGTAAAAAGTTAGCTGGAAATCTCGTTAGTTTTGTGCAGGCGCAATGTTTCCAAGTATGTTTCTACCTGTATGTTGACAGCACTGGCTTATTTGGCGCCAATCTAAACTGTTTCACTAAATTTACGAATTTCCCACTAGCCTTTTAACCAAATTTCTAATGTTTGTTGTCTAGCTCTAAGACCGCATTGGGCCATAAAGGGTTGATTACTAAAAAAGCGAAAAACAAGTCAAAAATAGAGAAACTTGATTTTTATTAATAGAATTTTCTTTTGTTTAAAAAAATAAAAAGAGAAAACTTGGGACAAAGACATAATGACAACTTGGGTTATGAAAACAATACAATTTTTATATTTTTCCTCCCGCTAATTCGTTTTTCATCAGATAACAAATGACCGTTTCTCAATCAAAGACGACAATAAGTAGGAAGGAACTTTTAGGTAACTTTATACCTAATTTCAATGTTTTTTTCCCTAATTGGGCCAGCTCTTAATCCAGAAATAACGGAACCCAATTAATTAAAACTTCGTGAAACGATTTAGCATTTAGAAACCTAGAGAACTCGGTAGGATGGGGAGATGGGAAGATTAAGTAGACGAGACGGAGAAGGTGGAATGGGACGGTGCTCGATATTAAATTTTATCCTTGTAACAGGAAAGAAGAACTTGCTCTAACAAATTTGATTGATGTCACCTGAGTACAGTTTTATTTCACACTGACGAGCCTGACCGAGTAATTTCGGTAAGTAAAAGCGCATCTTTTTTTCAGGACCAGATAGTTTATTCACAATCCTGCTCTGGATAAAGTTTTTTTCTGGTCCCATAAAGGTCGATTCCCCCACGTCAGTGACGGGACAGTGTCGTGACGGCTCTTATTGCCGGCCATGGTGATCATACAGGACTCTCTACTCACTGGCCAATATTTCATCTGTGTATTGGAGTGGACTTGAGTGGCCAAAATGGAAATGTTTGCAGACGATGAACTTTTCCTTATCGCAACGATTTTGAATGAAGAAGATGAACCACAATCGAGAAAACCGATGTGGATCAGTCAAGCATGGAACAAGAGAGGGGAATGTGCTATATTTTACAAAGAATTAGTGGACGTTCGAGCAAAACTTTGCTGTTTTGCCTTTAACGATTTAAAAAGACTTAAATTTCGCAATTTAAGCAACACATATGATTACGTTACTTCCCTAGTGGATTCGAGGAGTGAAAGACGAACACTACAAAATTTACACATTTACAGGGAGAGAACGCAACAACAAATATGCATTTCGTGTAAGAGAAATATTCACTGATTATTTCAATTCTGATGCTTGATCTCTTCCATGGTTATCAAATACCCATTTTTTCCTATTTTCCTCCTGAGAGTATTCTTGAAATCCATGAGCATGAAGATGGGACCGTGTATTTTGAATTTTAATGATCAAACAACATAAGGTGATTTCATACCAACTGAATTATTTTTTTGTCATTCATGGTGTACGGCCGTGAAAACTGTAAAATATGGTCAATAAGAAATCATACGATCACGATACGGTGACACCGCCAGCTCTGTTCTTACGGGCAAGTGTGAACAAAGCCATTAAGTTGGCATGAAGAATATTTTCAAACTCGACAGTGGAAAAAATGCCGGTCACGGCACTGTCACGTCACTGATGGGTGTTAACGATCTTTATATGATGATACATTGTGCCTATCGATAACAGAGCAAGAGTTAGTTTTAATTGATCATATTCTACTTTTTTTCACCTTTCTTGTCTTGTCTACCGGACATTGAAGACACCGTGTTCTTCGGACGCCAATCTACGTACGCCATAGTTGATAATGAGTGTTGGTCTGCGAGTCGGTGAACTCAGGCTGTACTGGCGTAAGGTATTGGGTACGTTTGCTCTGTCCTCTTTGGTATTGTGCCATCTTTAGTGAGGAACTGTCTGGCACTTGCTCCGAGTAGGGTTTATATGTCATTGGGTCCGTTTGCCACTGTGACTCTTTGTGGTGTGGGGGTTCATGGTCAGTCGGATGTTACATTTATTAAATTTCCTTTTCGTCATTAAGTGTCATTTGCTTGTATAACTCTAGGTTCTCCAGTATGTTGAGTTTTCGTCCCTTTTGTGCGTTGTATATTAATTTTATTGTGTTTGATTCGTGATTGTAATGTATTAATGCATGTTCCTCTTCCAAAAGGTTTTACTTCTGAAACCGCCAGTTTCGTCAAATTTTCCATTTTAGAATACATTTGGATACACATTTAATTGGTAAGTAATACCAAGAAGTGACCGATATAGCCAAACGTTCTGCGTTTTATGGTTGCTGGCCTGGATGTCGGAAACATTTCGGCCAAGCGCACCGGAGTCCCTGTGTGTTCAATTCTCCAACACCATTCGTCTAATTATGCTCACTTTAATGGTTTAAGGTATCAGCAAAGCGAACATTCCTTTGACGAAGTTTGGGATTATCATCGCAGTGGAAGGATCTCATTTTATTGAAGACCGTGTGAGCTATTCATATCCTGCATTTGATCTCGGGTTCCGGGTGTTATATTATTAACGCATACTAACGCCATTTGTTGCTGGTTTTCTGGGTCAAACGCTGCATTCCAAATGAAAACCCTGAAATTATACGATGTACAACTGTGAAGGAATAATTCCAAATATTCATTTTCACTTCTTAACACGTATTTTCTTGATAGTGTGTATTCAAAATAAATATTTCTTGAAAGTCGTTCAACTTCAAACGACAAAACATGGTTTTTATTCTTTTAAAAGGATTTTTGGTCTGAACGCCAGAAATGGACTGAGAAAAGCGTCTTGTAGTCATAAAAGAATACTGAGTGGTCATCAATGATTATTAGGAGATCGTGAGATGTAGTCTGATGTGACATAGGTTTAGAAAAAAAATTTCTTTATCGTGCCACTATCTCGATCTTTATTGACATCATCTTCAGGTTCGGGGATTTATAAACATTGTTTAAATTATACAAATACATGTAGGATGTGGAAAAAATGAATTTATACAATGCTAGAAATTGTAGACTCAATCAAAGCATTTGTATTTTTTTCCACATGCTACATGTATTTGTATAATTTAAACAATGTTTATAAATCCCAGGCCCTGAAGATGTCTTAATAAAGTCGAAACGTTGGCACAATAAAGAAAATGTTTTTCTAAACCTATGTCACACCAGGCCGCATCTCACGATCTCAAAATAATCATCAACTAACAGTCACTAAACACCACACGTAGTCATCAATATTAAACTGGGTTTTATATGAATGTGAAAATATATTTGTAACCCAATAGATAACATCTCTAACATCCTAGATCGGAAAGTTCAACAAAAAGTCTTGCTTTAGCTATATTTACTGTTTCTAGATTCAAATCTCTACATTATCCAAAATCCATTATGCAAAAATTGTACACAAAATTTTAATTACACAAAGTGTGTATACTTTGATTAAACCTAAAATTTCTATCTTGTGTACATCATTGCATAAATTCAGTTTCACAACTTACATGTATTTGTATAATTTAAACAATTTTTATAAATCCCAGGCCCTGATGGTGATTTCAATAAAGATAGAAACGTTGGCACGATAAAGAAAATGTTTTTCTAAACCCACATTACACCAGACCACATCTCACCATCTTTAGATAATCATTAAATTAAACACCACACGTTTTCTTAAAATCATACAAGCAAATTATTGTTAAAACAACAAATAGCTGGAAGTTCAGTCTTTCAGTATGATAAAAATAGCTTTTTACAGATCAGTCAAAAGCCAAACAAAAACGTACGTAAAATTTTCTCTTAACTCCCAAAAACTGGAGATTTCCAACAGTTCAGACATTTTTATGATTTTGGCAAGCCTTAATATATACAGGTTTATGATGTAGAAGCTACAAGTTATCCAGTTCGATAGTCTTCGCTATTCAACAGAAATTTGCATAATCCAGTCACTAAGACTTCAGCTGGTGGGTTTTGCACAAGGAGCATTTTGTGGACTCTTATTAGATGAACTTTTGACACCATTTACGGCGAAGTGGGAAATAAGCAGGCGAGAAAAAAGTACAACTTGAAGGGGTAACACTCTCACGCACAATAAGGTGTATTTTAAAAACATTACACTTAATATTCTGGACCTTTATTTATTTACATAATATTCGTGTTATATTATATTATAGTCGTTTATAAAAATAATTCTTATCTCTTTTCTAATTAATTTTTATCGCTAATAAAGTCCATTTATCTATGTATTCCTACCTCGCCATCACTTATTATTTTTATATGATTTTTAATAAATGTTTTTGTGACAGATACACACACCTAAGAACCTATATTATATTATTATTATTATATTATACCTATATTACCGGAGTGAGAACCAGACTCTGAAAGGATCAGTATTGACCAATTGATTGATGTTCCAGCCAAATACGGCCATGATAGACATAAGGATAAAGCTCTCTGCGAACAAAGCTCAGACAACCGAGCCCCGTTAGTCCTATTCGAGTAGGTGGATCCCAATTCCAAATAATTTCTCTTTATTCGAAGCATAAAATTTCAGCAGTGGCATCACTTTTCGAAATAAATTATACTGGAATTTATTTACTAGTTTAATATCAAGTTATGATACTTCAGCAAAGGAAGTTTTCACTTAAATTCTGTAGCAAAAATATACAAATAGTGATCATTGATCGTGTACTGTGGGGACAGTAAATGCCGCGTATAAAATGCATTTTGTCAGTTTGAATTACTTTGAAGTTACACAAGTTTTCTGTTATAAATAATCGATCTCTTGGACAGTTTCTGGGCGATAAGTCAGCTTTTGTAAATAGTCGGAATTTTGACAGAGGAGTGACTTTAGTTTTGTTTCATTCAGCCAGCAAAAGCTTTGCGTGTGGTTACAGTATTTTTGAGTACGTCTAAACCTGTGGCATTTTCAGCCTTAAGAAATTATGTGTGGTGACTAGTGGCCGTTAGTCGATGATTATTCGGAGATCGTGAGATGCGGTCTGGTGTGACGTATATTTTAGAAAAAAGATTTTATTTATCGAGCCAACGTTTCGATCTTTATTGAGATCATCTTCAGAGCCTGGGATTTACAAAAATGGTTTAAATTTAACAAATACATGTAGGATGTGGAAAAAAGTGAATTTATACAATGCAAAAAAATATTTTTTATTAATTAAGGTTTTTAGTTGAGATGAAAAAAAGCTAATGGCGCGAGAGGGATTCGAACCCACGATCTTCGGCTAGATACGCCGCTGCTCTACTACCTGAGCTATCGTGACCTCGATCCACTCGGACATCAACTCCCCATCTCAACCCCACCTTATGAGTTTTCCCTCCTTTTGCCATTTTTCAAATGTCGGATAATCGGTTTGGATTCTCGACGACAATTGAAATGGCGACGGAGAGCTTTAGTGAAGGGTACTTCATTTTAATTCATTAAATTCAATTTCATCTCAACTAAAAACCTTAATTAATTGTAATGATTTAATTGGTCAAGTGGACCACAAAATTAGTGAATGTTTTTTATATTCAATCAAAGTATTTCTACTCACTCAAAGAGCTTTTTTTCTGCGTAATTGTGCCATTCTTGTGTGTCGTGTTGAGAGTCCGAGTGAGATATTGCTTTATGTTTATATACGTTGGATTTTGAAGGGCTGGGGAAGGAAGTGGGTATAGAAAGACATTTTTATATGAGGAGTCAGCTCCTTTGAGGTTTTATTTGAGGCATCTCACGATCTCAGAATAATCTTAAGAAATTAGTTGTATTCTTGTGACATCTAAACTTATACTCTACATAATTTTATATTTTTTATCGTCGCCATCTTTGAATAACGCATAAACTATGATAACGTGTTTCCAATCGTTGATTTTTTAATTTGATTGACTACACTTAAATAGATAATAAGTGAATAAAATAACTTTTATAACTTCGCGTGTTACGTTATTATCCGTAGAAGTTTAACATTTTAGTATCAGCTGGGTTCGGAAGTCGAGGAAGTACGAAAGAATGCGTTACCAGAGAAGTTCGGTTTAGGTTGGAGACTGCAATGGGACTGGTTATCAGAAGTCGAAACGGAACGCCTCGGCAAGCCGAGATTCAGGGCGGAATGGCTGAGATTGACGTATCGCCAACCGAAGCCCTCACCCCCGACAATCTACTGCAAAAGATAACAACTACACTCAAGACCTCTTACATGTGCGATATTTCAAAATAAACTTATTCCGGGAGCCGGGCCGTTTAGTATACTATAAATAAATATACATTGCCGTCGAACCGAGACAATAAATTTAAAAAGCTCCGAGGGGAACGGTGACAAAGGGAAAGTTTCCATGCCGCTCCGAACGTCTTCATGCCCCTTTCAGCCCCGCGACCTCCGCCTCCGACATTGAATAAATTGTTCGCTATGAGGCGATTTACATAATAATGAACCCTTTGAGCACGCCTGGTGACATCTTTCACCCAACTATTCTTGAAGTCTAGGGGCACAGAATCTAAAAGAAGGAGCCACTAAACATCAGTTTACAAAATATTAAATTCATAGCCCTGTTCTTTATCCTCCTTCAGGATTTGGACTGTTTATGCTAATTATTTAGGGGTTTCTGTTCGTTTATAAACAACAAATAATTCTTACAAAATCAGATTTTCAGTCTTAAAACTAATGGAATAATGAAATTTATTGTATTATCATTCAATGAAATTTTCATCGAAACTATTAACTGAATTTATGACTGCCATTAGAGATTTCTTTGCATTATCATCGTCTATCATGCACCCCATTCTCATTTTTTTTAAAAACTAAATTTTTAAACCAGTAGAACGATAAAATTTGTTGTATTTTCAAATTTTATTATCATTCAATCAAATTATCATCCAAGCTATTAACTGAATTTATGACTGTCATTAGAGTTTTCTTTGCATTATCATCGTCTATCATGCACCCCACGCTCATTTTTCAAAAAATTGGAATTTTAAACCAGTAGAACGATGAAATTCGTTGTATTTTCAAATTTTATTATCATTCGATGAAATTATCGTCGAAACTATTAACCGAATTTATGACTGTCATTAGAGATTTCTTTACATTATCATCGTCTATCATGCACCCCATTCTAACTTTTCAAAAAATCGAAATTCAATCAAATTATCATTGAAACTATTAACTGAACTAAGAAATAGATTTTTTCTTTGCATCGTCTTGCATCATCGTCTATCATATATCCCATTCTCATTTTTTCAAAAATGATGAGTTTTTAAACCAATAGAACGATAAAATGTATTTCATTTTCAATTTTTATTATCATTGAATGAAATTATCATTGGAACGATTAACTTAATTTATGATTGTCACTTAGAATAATTTTATATTTTAAAAAAACCACTGAAAAATGAAGTTTTTCTTTGCATTATCACCATTCTCGTGTACACCATCCTCATTTTTCAAAAATTTTGAATATTTAAATCAATAGAATTTCATCAGATATTCGAATGAAGCTTCATTCTTCATCATTCATCATTACTCTAACTTTACCCTAGCTTTAAAAAGCAAATTAAAAAAGTCAATTTCGTCAAACAATATACCATTATTCTAGATGTGGATCAGGGATGTGGTCCAACCAGGGGGACGTTGTTGGACCGCATCCATGATCCGCATCTAGAATTAAAAACTGCTACTCTACAACTACATCCTTACCGATTACCACTAAATATGGCCAATCCTTCTAACTTTAGGTTTTAAAATGAAAACGGTCTTACCAAATAAAAACAACCAATGGATATTTAGGTATTAAAATATTTAAAACATACTCGACTGCCAACGACATTTGTTAAACTACGTCAGTCCTATCTTTATAACATTTCGCTAAGATGTTACATCCATCAATATCGACGATGGAACCCATAGGGATAAATGAGTCGGCCAATCTTAGAGGCACTTAGACCTGAATAGCCTGACTCACAGAATTGTTCTCCATTATTTTTTTTTATAACTCGCTGACCGGCCTCAAGTAGTTAGTCCCTCCACAGCCTTGTCAGTGACTCCTTAGTGTAGCATCTTGTTTGCGGTTTTCCCTTTCCTAGTTGCAAGAATCTACACCAACATAGACCCACACAAATTCATAGAATGTGCCCTGCGGTCTCCTCTTCTTCCTGGCAGTACAGCACAGTACTCCTCTCTGGTGGTGCAGATGCCTTCTTAGCAGTGCCCTGTAAGGAGTTCAACTAGAATCATCCACTGGAAGATAACGTTACCAACTCTTAAGATTTGCGTACTTTAGTTCCGATTATCAAACCAACCAAATAAATGTCATCCTAATTAAACAAAAGGGCAACATTTTAAATACTTAACCTGGTCTCAGGTTTTAAAATGAAGCACTAGACAAAGCAAGTGTTATACATTTATGATGCAGGTACAAAGCAAAACGTAACAACCGTGATCGTTAATGAACTTCCTGATTGAAACAGAGGTGACCAACTGGCCAATCAAGCCCCGGCCGGCTGTGAGCAGGCTGCAGCCCTGCTTGCCCTCCATTCACGAACTTAACTTATTATTATTAACTGAGGGCGGGACAACGTCTGCCCCGCTAAGCACTGCTACCCCTAAGTGAATCGTAAATGAAATAGAATCGGTCTAAACGCCCTCGATCCAAGCCGAACAACTAAAAGCCGGCATTCCGAGGATAGCACGAGTTTGTAGAATTATTAACGGGTAAGTTATTTACATAATTAACTCAACCCAGTTATTATCATTCAAATGATAGTTTCCATTTAAATTATGACATCCACTTTGAAATAAATGAACACGGAATGACTTTTTTCCATGCCAAAAACACTGAGATTATCAGAAGAAAGCTAGTTATTGTACCTTACTGCTACTTTTTACTAAAAAAAAAAATATATATATATATATATATATATATACACAGTGACTGCATTACTACAGAAATAGTTTCATTTTTTAATGTACTATGATTTTTTTAATTCAATCTGTCGAGAGATCAAAAATGAAATCAAAGTTCATTGAATAAGATTTCTTCATGAAAACTACCATAAACACAAATAATCTATCTTACCAATCATTGACAATTATATCAGGAAGGAAAAATGTTTGTAAATGATGGTTTTCTCCCAGATTTGTTTACAACGATGCGGATTTCGAACATAAAGACCAAACCACTCCACTTAAATAGTACCCAAGAGTTAAAACCTTAGCAAACATAGTCGTAAATAAAGAAAAAACAGTTTATTAAATTAAGGCTTAAAATGTTCAAAAACAGGGCTACGTACAACGAATCTCCTATCACTTAGTTCATCGGTTGATTGAAATACAAATATAAAGTGCTGAAGTAATTAAACCAAACTTGATAGATCCAAAAGTCAAAGAATTAGACATCCCACGTAGAGTTAGGTCTACTCTTAAAAATATATTCTCTGATAAGAAATACGCGATTTAAGAAACTTCTCCCAATGAACCCGAAACCCTCAATGTTTTACGGAACGGTCAAAATCCACAAACAATACAAACCAAATAGTTACTACTACCTAGATCAGTACGGTCCTTTTATAAATTCAGGGATAACAGTAGATTAAATAATTAAAACCCATTCCAATTCAAACCTGCATGTGGTATTAACATTCTTTAAAATTAATAAAACATTAGCTTTCGTGGTCCGATTGAGAAATGGCCAAAAGGATGGAAAATTCGAAAAGTTTGGTTGAGGTGGGAAGTTAAGGTCCGAGGGGATCGAAGTCACGACAGCTCAAGTGGTAGAGCAGCGGCGTATTTAGACAAAGGTCGTGGGTTCGAATCCCGCACGTGACTCTGACTTTTTTTATCTCAACCAATACCTTACATAAAAATTAATTAATTGAAAGAATTAATAAAACAGTTAACGAACACAAATATGCCTAACAACTATGTTTTAGTGCAATTTGATATTACTAATTTACTTACAAATATCCCTGTTAAAGAAGGTACTGAACTAATTAAGCAAAAACTTTCGAAGCACTCTATTAACGAATTTGTGAAGCATGATTTACTAGGCCCATTAAATGTATGCTTACTATAAAATTATTCTAAATGTAATAATCATTTTTATGTAAGGCGTCTCCATTATCCCCAGTTAGTGCCGAAATATTCATGAAAAACTTTGAAAATAACAAAATAATTAGGTCTGTCCTTTTATGGAAACGTTAAGTAGATGATATTTTATGTATATGGTCGGGAACACTAGGGGATCTAAAAGAATTCCTCGAATTAATTAATTCTTTTCACCCTAGAATAAATTTTACGTTGGAAGTAAATAACGATGTTTTAAGCTTTTTACAATTAAAACTGTTCATAATAAATAATCTAATTAGAATAGACGTATGTAGAAAACCCAAAAACCCAAAACAAATCTGTAACGAATTAACTAACAAATTATTTACAAAAAGTGACCTCCATCATTTCTATTCTCGATAAATGTTATGCGATTTAATAAAATAGCATCCACAGAGAAATTGTATGCAAATTCTGTTCTTTTAATCCAAAGTTAAATAAATTGTTCAGAAAAACCATTATATTATTTACATATCCACCTATATTTCTATCCATCTTTTTACTTATCTTTACAAATTTTTTTCTGAAATAAAAAAATCAATAAAAATTATTATATATAAACTACTTTAACAGAGTAAAATGGGAGAAAAGTATCAATTCGATTGTCGGCCACTTCGCTGGAAAGTTTCAAGTCAAATTACAGGTCCTGAAAAAGGGAAACACTGAAAAGCCAAAGGAGAAACAAAGTTGAATACAGTTTTAAGTATCTTGCTTAATCAAATGAAAGTCGCTTCGGAAAGCTTTTGACTTAGCTCGTCAAAAATTAATGAGTTCTAACAAAACAAGAAAAGTGAAATTAACCGTATTAATAGATTTTTAAAAATCTCCAAAACCTCTACATTAAACGAAGTAGGACAACGGACTTACCACAACAAACAATTTATAGTAAAATTTATTAGTTAATTTTTAAAAATGTTGTATATTTAAGAGTTAATGCCGCAACTGAGCCACCCACAGTACATATGCATAAACATTCATTTAAATAAATACTGTATACAATAAGTACAGAAAAAAATCGGTAGTCACTGGAGTATTTGATATTACGCTAATGCTTCCTCCGTTTCACTGTAAACACAATTGCCCCCCCCCCCCAAAAAAAAACTATCCTAGTTGGAATGTCTGTGGGGTTCTCTATATTCACCTAAAATTCCAACCACTTATTCAAACACTCACACTAATAAATACAGAAGGGTAAAATCACATGTGATAAACGATCAAATGGGGTCATACGCATTAATCCGCTAAAATTTCCATAATCCTAACCATTACCCTAATTCGTTCTTTGCCCTTACCATTAAATAATTCTAATTATACCTAACTTAATTCTGATCCTCCCTAACATACCCGGTCTCAGGTTTAACTCCCCAAATTTAACTCTCTACCTAACCAATTCACAAGTTTCGTGGTCCACTTGGCCAATTAATATATTACAATTAATTGAGGTTTTCAGTTGAGATAAAAAAGTCAATGGCAAAAAAGAGGGAAAATTCAAAAGGTGTGGTTGAGATGGGAAGTTGTTGTCCTAGTGGATCGAGGTCACGATAATTCAAGTGGTAGAGCAGCGGCGTATCAAGCTGAAGATCGTGGGTTCGAATCCCGCTCGTGCACTGACTTTTTATCTGAACTGAAAACCTTAATTAATTATCTCTATCTAACCTAACTTAACCTGTCCATAACACTAAGCCCAAACATAACCTTAAACCTACCAAACCTTACCCAACTCGTGCCCACTGCCCGGTAACGGGAAATCGATGACGTGAAGTAAGTATTAATAAAGATTTGTGTATTTAACTAAAAAACACACTCCTGTTAAAATATTATACATATAAAACACTACATTATTTATTTTGACGTTTAATTTTTTATAATAGCGTATTTTGTCAATAGTGAATACCCCTATTTTCTGAAAGTTGATGGGTACCGATCATTATCGGTTTATCAATAATGCTTTCACCAAAAAACATGACGATTACGAAATACTGAAACGCTAACCCAGAGAGGGAATGCAGACCAAAATGACCAGTAATTTGTCAAATTTCAGGTTTAACACCACTCAGACCACAGGAGGAAATCTCACAATAAATTATCTGTTTGAAAGCATGTACTAGTTCATATCATTATATACGCCTTGGTGGTTCATAATTGTTAATCTTTTCCGTTTTGTCAGAAAATCACAGAAGCATCGGAAAAATCAGTAAACATTAGTTTACAAAATTTTAGAATAACGGGCAACAAAATTTCCACGACTTAGGAACTAATTATTAATTAACCTTCATCTGACTGGCAGGATCACGATTCACCACCTATTTTCCTTATAAATTTGGGATGAAACCTGTTTAATATCTTGTTCTTAAACATTTTTCGGTGACATTATCATCTACTTCCCGCACAGCGACAAGAAAAGTGACAAATCACGGCCCGATATTCCCTTACGATCAATTTTATCCCATTTTTTTATAATATTACATTAGTTGAGAAATTCAGCTTCCAGTTTTTAAAGTAAAAACATTAGCATTTTTGTTCACGAAGACGTACAGTTTGTTCTATGTCAGGGGAAAACATTAGAAATCTGTTTACTTTTCTATTTACTTTTCTTCTTTTCCTTTCCTGTCTGCCTACACATCGACTAAATATCACGTAACATTTGCTTATAATTGTTTTGTTTTTTAAATAACAAAACATACTCTCGTAATTTTTTAAATTATCGAATGAGTTTTTGTTCAAAGAATTCTTAAGTCTCTGTACTGGCTGGATTCCATCGGATCGGAACCACCCCAACCTTCTATTGTTCTGTAATTTCTCAATATCTCACTTCAGTGAGCTTTTTCCGAAAAGAGAACAAAGGAGACCAGACAGTGTATCATTGTTGATTTTTTTTCTGTACTTTTTTCTCCCAGTTCATGAATGTACTCATGTTAGTATGATTTACAGCGAAACACGCATTGTCTCCACTTTCCTGCCAAGCTTGTACTATCTCAATAGCCTAGTTGATTAAATTTATTTAATTGAATATTT
Source organism: Cimex lectularius (assembly GCF_000648675.2). Lineage (NCBI taxonomy): Eukaryota > Metazoa > Arthropoda > Insecta > Hemiptera > Cimicidae > Cimex > Cimex lectularius. The sequence goes on along the minus strand of NW_019392765.1, from coordinate 552,289 downwards.
TCTTTTTTCTTTTTTTTTACTTTTAGTACTTTTTAGTAGTAGTACTTTTTCATTAGAACCCCCATTTTCTTTGAATTTTAATTCTCCTTCTCTTGGTAATCTTTTGCGTATTTACTTTTCTGTTCCATAATTAACATACAGAGAATAATCAACATACAGAAGTAAATTGTTAAACACTATCCTGATAAAAGAAAAAGGATAGTTTCTAGGGAAATTGTGATTTGTGACCACATTTTACATATACATTAAGTCATTTTAAGTTTTAGTGGTCAATTGACCAAGTTACTTCTTTCAATTAATCGTTCATTCTATGTTAGGTCTTGGTTGAAATAAAAAAGTCAATGTCACGAGCGGGATTCGAACCCTCGACCTACGGCTAAATACGCCGCTACTCTACCACTTGATCTATCTTGACTTCGATCCCTTTGGACACTAACGCTCCATCTCAGTCTACAACCGTTCGAATTTTTCCACTTGTTTGCCATTTTCAAATGTCGAGTAATCAGGATTGGATTCTCAGCGACTTATGAACATAGCACGAGGAGGTGCTTAGAGAAGTGATACTTCTTTTACTTATTAAATGTAAATCCATTGTACGTTTTAGTAGTCAATTGACTAAGTTACTTCTTTCAATTAATTATTCTTTCTATGTAAGGTCTTGGTTTTAAAAAAGTGATGTGATGCTAAGCCTATGTGAAAACGAACAAAACACAATAAATTTTCTTTCTATGTAAGGTCTTGTTTGAGGTAAAAAGTCAGTGTCAAGAGGGGGATTCGAACCCATGACTTTCGGTTAAATACGCCGCTACTCTACCACTGTTTTGATTTTATCGTGTTTTATTGTTATTTATCACGGTAATGGGATTTCATTTCATGATAAAAAAAATATATTTAATTAGTTGGATATTGACTCATCTTCAGAAAAATCGATTAAAACTCGATTTCAAGTCGTTGTTAATTATACGTAACAATTAACTAAGGTTTTCAGTTGAGATAAATATTAATTGGTCAAGCGGACCTCGAAACTTGTGAATTATACGTAACTTAAATCATTTTTCTCATTTAAAAACCCAAATTATCAGGTGAGTTTTATCGAGTGAAAATTAGTGTTTATTAAAATATTTCGAACGGTGTAGATTGTGGAGAGACATTACGTGGGAAATTGTATGAAGGAGAGAAATAATCGTCGTCGGTTCGAAATAAATATATAACAATATAGGCTAACACCGAGAAAAATGAAAAACTAAATCAAATTGATGATATAGCCCTTTGAAATGATATATAACTGTCATTATATAGAGCTGGTGCATTATGAATATTGATGCCTTTGTGACTCACACGCAGCAAAATAAAGCCAAGCCCATTCTCCGGCTTAATTTATTAATTCACCACAAAAAGCGGGATGTAATTATTTTAATTATTTAAAGCATTGTTGCCGTTATGAGATAATATAATTTATTCGGTGTCACTTTTTTAAGTAATGTTTTTGATCATTTGAATGGTTTGTTTCTAGCCTTTTCGGTGTGTTTTGTAACGGAGAATTTTTTAATAGGGTGTTCAAGTTTTGAATTTTCGATAAAAATAACAAAAATGGTGAATTTTGTGTACCCCTTCACCTTCTAACTTCGAAAAATCGCCAATAATGAAATTTTCGGCGATCAGGCTGGTTTTAATCTGATTCGACGCAGAAATTAACCCTCTACAGATGTTGTTTCGAGCTGTTTTACGGTCAGGCTAACGGTATACTAACAATTTCAAGAATAAGGTGAAAAAACGAGGTTTTTATGGTTTTTTGGCTGTAGCTCGGAACTGAAGGGTTTGCGGACACAGGTTCATAGGACCTTTTTTACTCAGCGTTCAATTTCCTATAAGATCTGGAAATGTGGCTGAATCGTTTGGGGCCACCCTGTATATAATATCGTAACCAATCTTAATTAGACTTATTATATTTTATTATATCTAACCTTGTTTTATTTAACCTAGAATTGTTTCTCTATTTTCTGTGCCACGCTTCCAAACACTCTCTATACGTGGGATTTTATACGTAACCAGTGTAGTCTGTTCATATATCGAAAATATTAAAATAAGCGGAAGCAGCTGAGGAGCAACGTTCACAAAATTAGATAATTGCTGCTCTCTGTTGATGTGGCATCTGTCACGTGTAATTAATAAGTACGGGATAACCAATTTGCATCCGGGATGATGCCTTTGAACTTCTAACCCGAGCACAAGTGGCAGATTCGATCTGTCTGTTGTAAATCCAAAGAGAAACTCAAGCAATCATCTTACTACTCACGAAAAAAAATTTGCAAAAAGGTTCTCTGCGAAGCTGGATCTGTCGCATCAAGCGAAGTATTGTATTGTTTGTTTCAGCCCGGGCAAAGCTCTTCCCTCCAAAGAGTCCTTAAATTGTCTCTTATTTTCCAATAAAACAATGTTTTCAGTGATTTATAAATCTTTTGTCACATTGATGTCCGATAAATACTGCTCAAGTATTCCCTTTGACCGACCAACCGTAGTTGGTAGAACTACCCGCAAGCCGGGAACATACTTACCCGATGCAACGTCTATGCGACGTCAAGCGCACGCCACGTAAAGTCACACAGCGTGTATTTCAATAATCACTATCACAATCGCAACGCTTCTTTTGTTCTTAATGCACTATTTTGAGTAAAACCATGTAATAAATTGTTTGGTAAACTTAATTGTTTTAAATAAAGTTATTCCGGTGTTTTGATAAATTTTCTTCCTAACCATCATTCTTAAATGATTTTTATAAAAACTCATGAATTTTTGATCTCGTTTAATTTGGTTTATATTAAAATAAGAATGTTATAATTAATAGAACTACAAAATTACATATCCATAGTTTCAATTAAACTACAAAAAATATGAGTGCACTGTTCTGACACTACGCAACGAAAATGGTATAATTGTATGAGCAAAACCATGAAATAAATTGTTAATTAAATTTTAAGAGCTAAACCGTGTAATCAATTGTTAGTTAAATTCATTAGGTTTCGTGGTCCGCTTGACCAATTAATATCTATCAATTAATTAAGGTTTTTAGTTGAGATAAAAATGGCAAAAAGGAGGGAAAATTCAAAAAGGTGTGGTTGAGATGGGAAGTTGTGTGTCCGAGTGGATCGAGGTCACGATAGCTCAAGTGGTAGAGCAGTGACGTATCTAGCCGAAGGTCGGGCGTTCGAATCCCGCTCGTGACACTGACTTTTTTATCTCAACTAAAAATCTTAATTAATTGTTAGTTAAATTAGTTAAATTCACTATATCAAAAAATGATATTGCGGTGTTTTCATCAATTTTCTACCAAAACCTTAAAATTAATTTTTAAAAACGTAAAAATTTTGATCTAGGTTAATTTGGTTTATATTAAAATAAGTATGTTGTAGTTAATATAACGGCAATAATACATGTAGTTTGAATAAAAATATGAGTGTCCAGTTCTTTTGTCTTCGACTGTACTCGATGCGACCCGATGAAAATCTGGACAGTGGGGATCGCAGAGTGTAGAGTAGGGTAGCGTTGCATAGCATCGGGCAGATGTGCACGGGGGTAATACAATCTTATGGAAAAATGGACTTTGGATTTGCGTCGGGTAGCATCGGGCAGCGTCGCATGGCGTTGCATCGGGTAAGTGTGTTCCCGGCTTTATGTCTCAGGCAGGGTGTTGCTACACCATGACAGTCCTGTACTTCTCAGTTCTGTACTCTGAAATGAAAATACGGAGTTGTCTTCTTTTTTTTAAATTCTTTTTCAAACTTTTCGCTTTGTTGCATCGATTCCAATACCGGGTCATCAACAGCGTAATGTAAGACATATGCATCAATATAATTCGCCTTTTTTGGCGTTTTGTAAATCTGCCGCTGAAAGTTAATCCGTTACCATTGCTGATATGAATGACGGAAACCATCAAAAATTCTTTTGAGGAAAATTTTTTTTATTCGTTTAGCTTCCGATATCCATACAAGCGCATTGCGAGCAGTGGCAAAATTGTCCCTTCTTAGATGAAATCTAAAGACCCGAAGCCGAGTTTCCAATATACGTTTGCCGATCGTGACAACTGGGTTCAACCGTCCCACTTTTTTTCACAGAGCCTCTGGATATGAGCGTTTCCTTTTGAACCAAACAAAACTCCCGATATTTTCATTTCGTCGACTACTAGTATTCGCTCGCCTAATATATATAAACGTTGACCAATCTTTCTAGTTGGATGTACACTTTATATAATTTTACGAGTTGTACTAACGCACAATTAGTGTGAAAAGTTAGCCAATAATTCATGCATCAATGTGTTTGTTTACCAATTGCCTGTAATACTTTGCCGTTCCATCAAAACTATTTCAGTTGAAACGTCCCTCTATGGTTCCTTTCTGCTGAGTAAATTCAAATAGTTGACTTTATATGCTACCCGCTTTGTCACAACACTTTCAACAATTTATTGCACCTACTTGGAGGCATTTTCACCTGGGTTTATCAAAAGAACGACTTTTGATTTGGTAAAGTAATTCCTGTCATACAGGATGGCTAAACGACCAACCGCCTGTTGGATGTCGATAACGAGGGACCATACAATTTTCGTACCGTTATCAATTAAAAAGCCATGGGCCTTGCCGGGATTCGAACCCAGAACCGCTAGCTCGAAACCGAATCAGACCATAACGACTCTGCCTCTGCGGTCACTTCGTACCCGCTACTGCTGGGTCTACAAGCTAAAAGTCATTCACGCTAACCGCCGATGTTTTGACAGAAAATATAAACCAACTAGAAAAAAAATTACCACTAATGTAATTTGAGTGTAATTTTACATAAAAAATCCTGTAATTGTTAGAATCAAGTAGAAAGTTTTGAGACTTGTTAGTTTGAGACTAAGGTATAAATTAATACCATTAATTAGCTAATAAGAAATATCAATATTTAAACAATTTTCATTGTTTGGAAAAAGTAGATTAAAAAATAACATTATTTTTTAAGAGATAAATTTGAGCAAAGTTAATTTTAAATAAGGCCTTAAGTGATAAACTAGTTATTTTGTGAAAAATGTTAAGTTGTAAATCTGCAAATCCAAATTAAAATTTTAATTTTGACTAGTTGTTAGAAAGCCTTATACATTTATTCATCTTTCCTCGCTATAATCAAACAGTGGGGAAAGTCGTTAGAATTGTTAAACGCTTCTAACTCCTAATTCAAATTGCATGAATTCCGCCCTCCTCCTGAGAATAACCATTACAAACTATACGGATTTGACTATCAATCGAGATGAGCCATGTTAAAACCCTTTTCAAGAAAGCGCGGCGCGAAATAGAAAAAAAAGTGCGTTCTGAAGCATAAAGAATGAGGGGCGGGGCTGCACTTGGAATTGTAAATCACCGTCAAAAGCCAATTTTCAGACCAAAGTCCTTGTCATTAGGAGACTTCTGATTTGAAACTGTGTGATCCCCTTTTCCTTTGTTTTCCTTCTAGCATAACGATTTGTTTGTTACAATTAACGTTGTGCTACAATTTCTTTTTTGGCCGGTGTGAGATGATCAAAGAGGAAAAAAATAATTTTCGTATTACCATTGCACATTAATTCGTTTGTATTTTAAGCTTTTACAGAAAGATTTAAGAAATCTCTTTATTAATGAGAGCTTGTCTTCCTAACAATTTGCCATACACATATATATGCCGTACATGGTATACATAAATACAAAGACAAAAAAACTACACTCATGTTCTTTATTTCAAACTATTGAATTTTTATCGTTTTACTAATTACAACATATTTATTTTAATCTAAACCAAATTTAATGAGATTCGCAATTAAAGATTTTTAATAAAAATTATTGAATTATGATGGTTTGAAAGAATATTCATCAAAACAGCTCATCATATATTTTTTTATCATGTCCGATAAGTGTTTTATAAGATTCATGTCAGGGGAACGTGCTGGCCAATTCATTGTGATAATCCTTAAATCCTCCAATGGGTGACAATTCGAGGTACATGTGGTCGGGCATTTCCATGCATTAACAAGAAGTTGTCTTTAATAATAATAAAGTGGGAAGTTTATGAGTCGACAAACAGCTGAGGTTATCGCCGGCCTTCTGCGTGTTTCCTTCTTTTTCGCTTCTTTCGCGCATATTTTGTTTTAAATTGCAGCCATTTTAGAGTCTCGATCTGGTTACTGACTCTGTGATTTCAAATATATATCGTACACATATCTACGTTGATATCCTAGAATGCTAGTCTCGTTTGTACCTCAGGCTGTCAAATACAGAATAGAAACAAAACATACAATACATATATACATCACCAAAAACATAGATGACTGGCCACATCCACTCCCCCAGAGTACTCGATATTCCTCGTGGTGGGGTTATAAGCAACCCCTTCCTTTCACGCTAATAACTTACGTTTACTCTCCAGACGTCATACACTCACCCCAGAGTATTTCATATTACTCGGGGAAGGGTTATAAGCAACCCCTTTCCTTTCACGCTAATAAATTACTTTTACTCTCCAGACGTCATATATTCACCCCAGAGTACTTCATATTCCTCGGGGAGGGGTTATATGCAACCCCTTTCCTTTCACGCTAATAACTTACTATTACTCTGCAGACATCATACACTCACCCCAGAGTATTTCATATTACTCGGGGAAGGGTTATAAGCAACCCCTTTCCTTTCACGCTAATAAATTACTGTTACTCTCCAGACGTCATACACTCACCCCAGAGTACTTCATATTCCTCGGGGAGGGGTTATAAGCAACCCCTTCCTTTCACGCTAATAAATTACATTCATTAAAATAAAGTCAAACGGACACAACACAAACACACATAACAAAACTATATATCTATCCCTGAGGTACCAGAACAGCGATCTGTGCCCGCTGCCGTGCCCCAAGGCTACGCACAGGTCCGGTGATATGCCAAAATATTGTCTATTATTTGTTGGTTATACAGATATCGTGAGATGCGGTCGGGTGTGATGTAGGTGTCAGAAAAACATTTTCTTTATCGTGCCAACGTTTCGATCTTTTATTGATATCATCTTCAGGGCCTGGGATTTACAAACAATGGCCCTGAAGATGATCTCAATACAAAATCGAAACGTTGGCACGATAAAGAAAATGTTTTTCTGAAACCTACATCACACCCGACCGCATCTCACGATATCTGAATAACTATCGATTAACGGTCACTAATCTCTACACATTGTCTATTATGTCTATAGCCTTCTACAATTGAAGAGACGCTCGACCGTTATTTCTAGGCCCTTTGCATAACGGGCACCTACGCGGTCGCTTTCCGGCCAGAAGGTGCCCCTGTGTAATTCTTGTATGACCTATGCGTAGTATTGTCAGTAAGGCCTTTTCCCTTTTCGAACCGTTCTCCGTGGACCAGGGACCGACTTCTTTCTTAACCTGCCACAGTTTGGCAGGGTTATTTCTATTTCTACCAGCCCAGCGGTTTTCCCCATTCTCTTTTTACAGAATTTGAAATTAATAGATTTAGGTCCGTTGGGTGTATAGGTTGGGAAGCGTCGTGGGTTGTCGAATTGTCTCCAATAAATGGAATGAATGGTAGCCCCAAGAAAAACTTCCTCAAAGTACTTTAGTGCAGTCAAAGATCCATTCTGGAATATAATCAGTTTGGGGGCAAGTACGTTCCACCACATACCATTTAAATAGGCAATGAGGTGTATGCCACGTCTTCTCCAAAACCGGTGTCGTCTGATTGCCATAAACCAACCGGCATTCATCTGGGAAGAGAAGAATTCTCCATTGTTCAAGAGTCCAAGTGATATGTGAATAGTCGCCTTTCTACTCAATGCTCCTCCAGCAGAAGAAAGTTTTACGGCTCATTCTTACATTTCGGACCATGGAGTTTATACTGTCAAGGAAGCCGTTAAATGAGTGTTCTACACTGCAATAAGAGTAATAAAATGATCATCTCTGGCCGTCGTAGCGCAGTCTTCAATCGAGACTTTCAATGGCCCTAAATCGTTCTAGACAATCGTGCATGTAGAACGCGACACTCTCAGGACATGCTATGAACGCTCGACTTAGACCCATGATTTAAAAAAATTACTAAAATTTATTATTTAATCAAAGAAATCAATTTAAACAAAATAATTAACTCATTCAATAAGTTTGCTCTAGAAAGTTTGAAATTGAACTTGGATTTTCTTTGTTTTTATTCTACAGAGTATTAGTTACACTCTATAAAAGTAAACAAGTTATCAATGCTGTGTTTACGTTTTAACTCAATATAAAACCTTGTACGTAGTTATTTTGTAAAAAAATAAATACAAATTATAAATGCTCCTTTTTACGTTTCAAATTACACTATCCATAAAGACCTACACATCCCGTTTGTATATGAACTCATCAAAACCCGATATAAAAAATTTCATCTATCACTGAACACACTAACTAATCTATTCGTACGACATGTATCACTTCCAACCCTACCTGAAAATCCTCCAAAACGATTGAAGCGAAATGGCCCCGAGACCTTCTCATTGTTTGAACACTGAACAATATATCAGTGTGAAGGAGTGTTACCACTGGGCAACTTCTCCTACAAATGATAATTCAACATATACGAACATATTTACTTAATACATTACTTGTAGTTGTAAATACCAAATAAATGTAATAATAAAAAATGGACGGATGTTTATTTTTTTTATTTTTTTTTCCTTCGAGTGTACATAATTGCTAGAAATAAATCACTCCCATTTTTCGATTTTAAAGGAAGCGCCAACATGATTCCATCGCTATTATTTCCTCTTCACAACTTTTTCGTCTTTGGTCGCGTAAGAAGCTTTTGCTTGATAAATATAGCGATTTGTCCCCCGTTTTCATTATTTCCTATTAATTAAGGTTTTTAGTTGAGATGAAAAAAAGTTAATGGCACGAGAGGGATTCGAACCCACGACCTTCGGCTTGATACGCCGCTGCTCTACCACCTGAGCTATCGTGACCTCGATCCACTCGGACATCAACTCCCCATCTCAACCCCACCTTATGAGAGTTTTCCCTCCTTTTGCCATTTTTCATCTCAACTAAAAACCTTAATTAATTGTAATGTTTAATTGGTCAAGCGGACCACGAAATTAGTGCATTATTTCCTATTTTGGAAATTAAACAAGAAATAACTGGGAAATCGTAGTGTGTTCAAGCAGTCACACTTTCGTAAAATCTGTTTCACAAGATGCTTAAAATAATTGGCTCCACTTTTAATTTAAATTCACAATTTTCTGAGCCTTCTGAAAAGCTTTCTTAACCGGTGTAAAAGTGCTATTTCGGGTCGTAATAAAGGAAAGACAATTTTTATTGAAACTTCTTACCAACTGTAAGAACGACTTTAAAAGCTATAAAATTACTAATGCAGAAACCGGAAAACGGTTTAATTTCCCTTTCCCGGCAACTGTAAACAGTAGAACGAGAGGTAATTGCAATTCATCGGTTGGTCCCAGTCGCTCTTTAATTTATTGTACTATTAAAGTCTAGTTGTAATTCAGCCGTGCTTTATACGTGTTTTTTTTTATCGTAAATGAATAGGTGATAGGAAAGTTTCTCTCATATTTTGTCGAAGTCCTCTCTTTTTATTTTAAATTGTGAGATTTGTCAAGGAATTTGAGGTTAAAATCTGTTGTTTGGATATTTTCTATCGCCCGTTTCTGTCAAATCTCGCTGATTTGGCCTGTGAGACCAGTTTCGGCAATTTTCACTTGTGGGTTCCCTTGCCCGATAGGTAAAATGGTAGTGTCGGAATCATCTTAAGTAGGATGGTAAGCCAACTTAATTTTAGCTGCCTTCAGCTTATCGAAGACTGGTGTAAAACAAATGGAGGACAAGACTGGGCGAAGAAAAATGCACTCAGTGTACTTTTACGCTGAAACAGCAGTCTTGCCCTCCATTGTACATCAACAACAAAGAGGTTTCCACTCAAGACAAATATCTGAGACTATATCTGAACAGCATACTGACGTGGAATTACCACACAAAGACTTAAAAAACAGCAACTTAATACAAGACTTGGACTACTCCGAAGATTTGGAGTGGAACTGTGGTGTACTGCCAAGCCAATATCCAACGCATCCAGTCCTTCCAATGGAAAGTCCTTAGAAAAATTGTCAAAGCAATACAAATTATGTCATTAACTCGCTATCCACAAAAACCTCAACGTTCCTTTTGTCAACGGTTCAGATTCCAAACCTTCCACACCAACTTTTCGAACCATCCTAACCATACTGCTGGAGCCCTATCCACTCATTCCCATCCTGATAACCCACCACGTCGCCTCAACCGACGATGGCCTCGGGACATACTTGACCCCTAATCATACACACTGAGTGCCAGTTGGCTCCACAAAGCATGTGTTCTACCGGTGCAGTGCTGGCATTACTTGTTGTGTGATATATTAATCATGTGTACATATTTGTATAGTATACTACCATATATAGGTAACAAATAAATTATTTTAAAAAAATAGTCGTGCTCGAAAAAGTAGCTTTTTGAACTTCATTTATTTTCATCTACAAATATATGTATTACATTGGAAAAGATATTGGGACTAATCCCCCAACATAACATGGTAGAAAGGACAGCACAGAAAACCATAATCAACTTTATTAGAGAGAAACCTCCAACAAGAATAAAACTGAAATGGAGAGACAGAAACAAACTGTGGAAAAACCATCCATCACTCATGGCTCCAAGAGATGACATGAACAGGAGGTTTGAATTTAACCAAAAATTCCGAATACATCTGGGCACCAAAAAAGAATGGGAAAAAAAGGGAAATAACTCCCTCAAAAATGGCACCATCCTTTGGTACACAGATGGATCTAGAACACAAGAAGGTACGGGGGCAGGAGTATTTGGACCCGGAACCAAATACTCAGAACCCATGGGAAAACACACCAGTATCTTCCTGAGATTCACGCAACTGAAAGATGTATCCAATTCAATCTAAATAGAGGATACGAAAACAAGAATATAACTATCATGTCAGATAGCCAAGCAGCCATCAAAGCACTAAGTTCAAATACCATTAGTTCGAGGATGGTGCTGAACTGCAAAACCAAACTAAACATATTAGGTATGCAGAATAAAGTCAGCCTCTGCTGGGTCCCAGGACACATGGGAGTAGAAGACAACGAGAAAGCGGACACCCTTGCAAGGAAAGGGGCTGCCACACCGCTGATAGGACCCGAACCCTTCTGTGGCATAGGAATCCACACTATTAACAAATATCTCAGACAGAAGAACAAAAAGAAAATGAGTGAACTTTAGAATTCACTTATTGGACATAGACAATCCAAGAATCTTCTAACCAATTTGGCAAGAAAGAAATCACAGAATGTGTCAAAGGAAGCAGGAATAGATTGCGAATCCTAAGTAGTACAGGATTCCTGACAGGACACTGTAGATTAAATGGACATCTAAAGAAAATTGGAATAATCCAAGATGGCACATGTAGATTCTGCAAGGAAGCAGAAGAGACACCAGAAGTGGCTACATTAGCCCGCAGGAGGAAGTGTTTTGGGATGTACAATGTGACCATAGAAGAGCTTCAACCACTGAAACCAGGCCTATTAATCAAGTTTCTTGATGAAATAGGACTCACGGATGTGCATTAGGCAGAGCCCGGGGGATACAATAGCTCTTAAAGGGCGCAGTATATTTTACCCTGAAATTACATCTACATATGTATTACATACAATTAATTAAGGTTTTTAGTTGAGATAAAAAAGTCAATGGCACGAGCGGGATTCGAACCCACGATCTTCGGCTTGATACGCCGCTGCTCTACCACCTGAGCTATCGTGACCTCGATCCACTCGGACACCAACCTCCCATCTCAACCACACCTTTAGAATTTTCCCTCCTTTTTGCCATTTTGTATTACATATACACAATATTTTATTTATTACATATAACCAGCATATTGGATTTCAATCTGTGACTGTGACATTACTACTGGTTATAGAGAAAACTAACCATTGACTCCGCTGTGGATTATTAATATATTAATGTTCACGAGGTCTCTTATCCATATTCTTTTGAGTATTGTAATGAATGGAGTAATCGTATTTGTTTGATAGTGTGATCTTGTAATTTCTGTGAAAACGTTTTTAATAGGTTTAATTATGAAAAAACAGTTGACCTGTGAAGACCTCGTGGTCTGTTATTGTTTACATAAGAAGGGAAACAATTAATCGTAAAATTTTTATTGAAACCGTATTCTTTGAACATTGAACCCTTATCCATCAGCCTGTCACCTGAACATACAAATAGGTTTGAAATTTTAGATTTTAATGGTAATTTTGACTCTCGGGTGAGTAATAAATCATTTTAATCGCTCGTTAAATGTCTGATTTTTTTATCATGTGTGTGAATTCCAAGTTAAAATTCCGTCAAATATAAGTCCTAAATAGGTAACTTTGTCGGATTGAGGAACAGATTCGATGTATAATTAGGAGATGTATCATGGATGTTCTTGGGGTTAAACTTTATTATACAAAGATTCCTCTATTTTTGAAATGTTGACATGTGGTTTTGTAACATAAGAAAAGCTTGTGTAGCAAAGGGTGACATTTTAATATGGCGGTGTCTTTGACGTAAGTAAGCGGTAAGTGCATTCTCATTTGTGGGCATGTCAGAAGTAAAAACGTGTACAAAAGCTGAGCGTGTATTGACCCTTGTGAACACCTCGAAAAATTTCTTTCATCTCAGAAGTCTTTGATACCCCGTCTACTGCAAAAAATCTCTCCTCAAGGTATGTTTGTATAATCAGATAATTGGCCTGGGGTAAAAATAGCCTTAATTTGTATAAGCGTCCATCTTGTCATTGTGAATTTGATTGTCTGAGAAAATCAAAAATATATACACGTTTCCTTCGTTAAATAGCACGATTATATAACAGTTAATAATCTAGAAGACAAAACCCTTACTTTTCTATGTATTTATTTATATTCTTTTTATGTTCTACAATTAAAGCATTTTTATCCAGAGAGTTCTACGTTTGAATTTGACTTTCCAATAATTTCTGTCAATTTACAATGATCTCTGACGAAATGTTGTATATACGTTCATAAATATGTCTCATTGATGTGCACAAAAGTGTAAAAAAATATTCTATTTATTGGGTTGTCCGGAAAATAATGCAGGATTTTGGTATTAAACAAAAAAAAAGAAACTAGTTACTTTAAAGCAATGTTCTTTAATCAAAATAATTTCCCATACTCTCAATACATTTCTCCCAACGTGTTGGTAACTTATTAATTCCGTCTGAGTAGAATTCAGAATTTTTAGAATTGATAAAGTCAATAAATGCATTTTCCAGTTCCGTTTGATTTTTGAATATTATGTGTTGTAAGTAGTGGTCCAGGTGTCTAAAAAAATGGTAGTCAGTAGGCGAGAGGTCCGGAGAGTAGGGTGGGTGAGGCAAAGTTTCATAGCCAAGCTCCAATAATTTTTGTGACGTTACACGTGACACATGTGGTCGAGCGTTGTCATGCAACAAAATGGGCCCTTTCCGATTGACCAAAGAGGGCTTCATTACTGCCAATTTCTGATGCATGGTATTAATTTGGTTACAGTATGATTCAGCATTGATGGTTTCGCCAGGATTTAAGAAGCTGTAGTGTATTAAACCAAATGAAGCCCACCATACCGTAACCATTACCTTTTTTTGATGAGTTGGGGGCTTTGGAAAATGTATTGGAGCTTCTCCTTTGTCGAGCCACTGTCCAGAACGTCTAGTGTTATCGTAGAGAATCCACTTTTCGTCACATGTAACAATTCTGGCCAGAAATGGGTCATTTTTGTTTCGACAAAGAAGTGATGCACAAACATCAAAGCGCTGATTTTTTTGGCGATCGTTTAATGAGTGTGGAACCCAATTTTCGAGTTTTTTCACTTTTCCAATCGCCTTGAGGTGGTCAGCGACGGTCGTTTTACTGACTTTGAGTTGCTCTGCAAGTTCTCGAACAGTTGTTTTGGGGTTTTCTTCCACCACTGATCGCAGAACATCATCATTAAGAGAGGAAGGCCTTCCACGACCTTCTTCATCTTCAAGGCTGAAATCTCCCTCCCGAAATTTTTTAAACCACCTTTGCACAGTGCACTCATTAACACAACCCTCGCCCCAGACTTGGTTAATGTTTCTAGCCGTTTGGGCTCCGCTTCGGCCGAGTTTAAACTCGTAAAAGAAAATCGTACGAAATTCTCGCTTTGACATTATAAGGATGACTGAATTATTTCCAAGTAGCGGAATGCTACAGAGGTAAACAAACAATATCATTTGGAAGAGGATTAATAAGTGTTGACATTCATACAAATGAGTAATCCTGTAAACGTAAACAGAATATTTTATATAGATTTTTTTTAATGAAAACTTAAAATCCTGCATTATTTTCCGGACAACCCGATACATCTGTCTTCTAAAACATTTCAGACGCGTAAAATGTCTTCATAAAACTCCAACTCGATATATTCAAAACAATATCAACACCATACCAGCTGACACAACATCCATGCTAACTGTACAAAATGTGAGTCAGGCTGAAATCAAACCAAGAGAAATACAAAAACTGGATACGATAATAATCATAGGACACAACACAATTACAAAAATAAGAGGGGCGTCGGTTGCCACAACGGTTTAGGCGTTGACACGGTGGTCATCACTTCAAGGTAAAGGTCCCGAGTTCGAATCCAGCGGCCCTGCATTCGAACCCGACATACTTACAAATGTTTTTTTTTCTTTCAAAAAAGGTTGATATGACCTCTGCTGTGGCGAACACTCGTATAAAAAATATATATTTTTTTTAAACGCCACCACATTCACATACATGCAGAAACAAACGTATAAACCGATATATTTAACAAACTATAGATATAAACTGCACTAAAAATAGCCAACCCAATGGAATACCCCTAGGACAAAACTGCCCACTAAACTACATGACGAACAAACTAAAATTAAGTTCCGCTCATCAATGAATATAATAAAAAAGTTAACGTAAACAACGGCAAAAAATTGAGCGCAATAATTGACAAGAAAAAATATAATAAATAAAAGCATACAAATTTTAGAGGACAGCCTATGGGCTGATCCCTCATAGTAAGTGTCATGTTATATTGTAGTGCTGTAAAGTTAGCGAAACTGTATATGACATAAATGTTAAATAAAGTTAAAAAAATAAAAGCAGTACTCTAAAACTAAACTATTCAAAACGAAATGAGCTAACATAAAAGCCGATCAAAAGACAAAACCCATTGAAAGCCTTCTGCTTACACTAGACAAACGGTTTACGTCTAATAATTTTTAAATGAGGGGAAAACTGTATTGTGCTATCTTGCGGGAAATTTTAAAAAAATTATAGCTATAATGACAAAACCGTAAATTACTAACATAAATACAAACACACTACCTTCAACTAGAGGAAACTTAAGAAAAGATTCGCAAAAACCAGCCCGAACAAATAACGAAAAATATCATGATCTGCCAAAGACACGAACACAATTTATTTATAAACCCACCACATTTTCCTGCTTTTTTATACAGATTAACAAAGGGTTAATTTCATTGCCGAGTAATTTTTATTTCACATCTCCCTTTTTATTATGCTCCAAACAATTAACCCTTTTTATAACGAACAAAACATGGGATTTTGAAATGGATAATTTCATTTGATAAGTTTTTTAATAAGTTTTACCATGTTTATAATTTCAAAGTAAATTATTAATACTGTTTCTTTATTCCGAATTGAATCTGTTAAACTAATACAGGGCTGACCATTCAGTATTTCGACCAGTATCTCTGTATTTTAAAATTAATTCACTGCCTGTGCCAGTCTTGTTGAAAGGCTGGACGTACAGCGCATTTAATGTAAAGCTTTAGATTTTAATAAAATAATAAATAACTCGATCAGATAATTATTAAATAATCGATTGTCATAGGTTTTATCTCAACAATTGAAATAAAAGGATTTTGTACTATGGATCAATATACGTCATGTTTGTTAATACGATTATTAATCTCCATTTATATTGCTGATTTATTTTATATATGTGGGGTCGTTGATGAGAGAGATGTGGTACCACTCTTTCGTTGATGGTCGCGGGTTCGATTCCTGCCTTATCCACTGGTGTTTTTAACATAGTTAGTCAGTAGGTCCTCCTCCTAGGCAACCGTTGAGTTTAATAATTTTTATCCTCCGTCGAAACGATGGATCATGGGCCAAATCTGACCAAGAAAACGCCGATACATTTTCTCGACATCTCAAAGAAACCTTCACTCCTCATTCTGAGACCGGCAATGCTTCAATGGAAGCAGATATTGACGAATACCTTATATCTCCCCTTCCTCCGTCACTCCCGCGGAGGTCAAGTATATCCTGTCTCGTTTACCGAACCGCAAAGCTCCTGGTGTTGACCTGATAACATCCCAAATTCTCCAACAACTCCCTAAAAAAGGCATTATATTCCTCACATACCTCTACAATTGTATACCCCGCACTACCCATTTTCCCTTACTTTGGAAATATTTTAACATTATCCTCTTCCTGAAACCTGGCAAACCAGCTCAAAAATCCTCATCTTATCGACCAATTAGTTTGCTTCCCATCATGTCCAAAGTATTTGAAAAAATTCCCCTTAAACGGCTATTGCCACAATTAATGTCTAACCTCCTCCCCGATCATCAGTTTGGCTTCCGCCCCCACCATTCCACAGTCCAGCAGGTGTTTCACGTTGTTGACGGTCCTCCTCCCTCGAGCGCAAAGAATATTGTATGGGAGCTTTCCTTGATACGGCACAAGCTTTTGACCGCGGTGGCACAGGGGACTCCTGTACAAATTAAAGCGTGTCCTTCCAAATACTCTTTACCTAATCCTTCGCTCTTATCTAACAGACCGGTTCTTTCGGGTCCGACAAGGATCAGATTACTCCGAATACTGCTCTCTGGCTGCGGGAGTACCGCAGGGCAGTGTGCTCGGACCAATCCTCTACTTCCTTTATACTGCAGATATTCCCACTAAACCTACCACCCTACTTGCATCCTTCGCCGATGATACAGCTGTACTATCCTCCAATTCCGATCCTGCGGTTGTTTCGGAAGATCTGCAGGAACATATCTCATGTATAGCAGATTGGTGTAGACAATGGAAAATGAAGATAAACGAAAGCAAGAGCGTCCATGTCACATTTACACTCCGAAGCAAACCTCCTCTCACGATATACTACAACAACGTTCCTATCCCCAAATCCGACTGCGTTCGCTACCTTGGGTTCCACCTAGACTCACGACTAACGTGGAATCAACATACACGACTGACACGACAAAACCTAAACAGACGGTATGGTCTATATATAGGACGACAGTCTAAACTATCGACAAAAAAACAAACTTACAATTTACAAAACACTACTACAACCGATTTGGACGTTCGGAATAGAACTTTGGGAACCGCTAAAGCTTCCAATATCCAACGTCTCCAATCCTTTCAATCTAAAGTCCTCAGATCCGTTGTAAATGCTCCTTATTGTGTTACCTTCAAATTCCTTATATCCAAAAATTTATTCCCCAAAAATTTACCAAGTTTCACGGAAAACTCTCCCACCATCCAAATAGTCTTGCTCAAGCCCTGTCCGATAGAACCCATCCCTACAACCCCATAAGGCGTCTTATGAGGAAATGGCCCCGCGACCTCCTTTCCGAGTAAACAGTACAAAAAAAAAAAAAACAAAGTGAAGAGGGAGGATAACATTGATTATTTTCTCCCCTCAATGTAAATAGTTGTACATAAGTTCATGCATCCGCAAATTACATATTGTAAATAATAATTACAGATTGTAATAAAAAATAAATAAATAAATTTATGTATAATAGTACAAATTTTATTTATTGCATAAAGCTATTGAACTAACATTTTACTGGTGTTGTTCAATCTAAAAAACAACATGACCTATGTTGAGGGTAGGTAGGAAAAGCAACGTAGACAAGACAAAAACCTTGGGCATAAGAGTACAGCGTAAAACATTGTCTGTGTGTTTGCATTATTTATTCAGGCTTCACTACACTCTTTTCGGCTTTTCCGACGCCTCCGTTTATTTTGTTTTTCTCTCTTGTGTCCGATAAAGGAACGAAGCTGTCATTCTAGGATCGAATTATAATTCGGCCAGATCTATGCAGTGGCAGTGACCAAACGATGTTTCACTTTGTTGCATTATTTTTCGGAAAATAACGTGGCAAATTAACAATACGCTTTTCCAGTTTTAATCTGTTCGCCGGGGGGTGAAGGATTGCACGACCCCTCGCGGAAGCTTTATCACCCGGCCAGATACTGGCGACAATTACTGCCAGAACTGATTTTTAATTAACCAGTAATTAACGAGACCGTGGTATTAGCGTGAAAAGAAAAAAAAAATAAATTGGTTTTATGTCTCCCTTTCTTTCAACGGCAGATCTATATTTTGTTTAAATATTTACAAAGCTTTAAAATCGATTCACTTACATAATATATACAATATGAGATAAATATCACGACACTTATTTGATCGATTTGTATTTATTTTTAAATTTCGACTTTTATATGGTAAACAATGAATGCTAGCTAATAAAGAAAAAAGTTGAACCAAAAGTGATTTATCATTGTTATTATGTTGATAACAAATATGTCTTATTTTTCCATCTTTGCAGCTTGAGGAGCCCCAAACACACAAACATATGTATATTGTATACAACATATGTATATTACAAACGTACCACATAAGTGTACTGGACTTAGTTTAGTCAGTTGATATTTCCATGGATATAATCTGTATCTATGGGTCTATGGAGAATTTGTTTCGGATAACTGAGCGAATCAGACCTGATGACCTATTTGGTTCCCCCTAAATTTCGCTTACTTCAGAAGATAAAGTGGTTCATTATGCTAGGTAAATGCTGGATTCAGTGTAGTCGGTTGACATTTCTATGGATACGTTCTAGATCTTGGGTCTATAGAGAACTTTTTTCAGATAACTGAGACTATATTGAGACCAGACATGATGACCTATTTGTTTCCCGCTGAATTCCGCTTACTTCACAAGATAAAGTGGTTTATTATGCTACGTATATGTTGGATTGAGTACATTCGGTTGATATTTTTATGGACATGTTCTGGATCACTGGCCCTGTAAAGAATTGGTTTCGGATAACCGACAAGGGCAGGAACAGGTGGGTCACGGATGTGCATCAAACTTTTTTTGCTGATTCTACATTCCAAAATATCGGACTTGCATCCGCCACTTCAGAATAGGCCCTGCTCTCGATAAAGGAAATTTAAAAGTGGAATTTTTTTATTTTTAATATTTTTATTTCGACGTTCTCCTTGCTCAAATGAACCATATGATTATAACATTCTACATCATTTTTTATGTAGGTTGCAATAAAAATATAGTAAAAGCTATGAACGTTTATTAATAACAAAAAATTTAAATGCCAAATATTTTTCAAGTAAACAAAGACATACAATTCTTTTTCCGTGAAACTATTTGAAATTCCTCTTTAGCACCTCTAGTGACCCATAAATACAAAAGTCTAGTATTTAGCAAACGTTAATTACTGATTATTTAAAGATCTAGTGTGATGTAGGATAGAAAAATATTTTGACCCACAACATTGATATGACTACATAGAAAACACTCTTTGAACCCTGAAGATGATCTCAATAAAGATCGAAACATTGACACAATAAAGAAAATGTTTTTATAACCTACATCACACCAGACCGCATCTCACGATTAAAGTTATCGATTTGTTTTACCCCCAAAATTTTTCCGTTTTGTGTGGGGGGTCGTTATCGGGATATCTGATTAAACAAATATAATTCACAAATCGGTAAAAAGATTGTAATGTCAAAAATTCGATTTGAAGAAGAAGGTAGCTTTTTATGACTTATGTACCATTAACATATATAAAATGTTTTTGTAAGAAAATACACAAAATAGCTAAGTTTTTGTCACAAATTAAGATTTAATGTTTGATACAGTTATTTCTTTGAAATGAATTATCAACCATTAAGGGATGGTTGATCCATCCCTAACCATCCCTAACCATGCAAATCTGTCCACGAGCTTTAGAGAAAAATGATGTTAGATCGTGCACGAAGAATGTTAGTCTGACAAAAAAGTCGTCAAAATTTCCAGTCAAAAACAACACAAGAATCACGACAATGAGGTCAAATCTAAGTTCTAATCATTTTTGCTTGCAGAGTATTTGTTAAAAAATGTGCAAAAAATAAGTATTTTGCTCGAAGTTAACCGCGCAACTAAACAATTATTGTATTTAAAATTAACTTTAGTCCTGTAAATATGACTGTCAGAAAAAGAACGATTTTTTTCGAGATTTGTATTTTGTGTTGGAACTCCTTATCAAAATTATCAAAAGTTGAATATCAATAAAGCCTTTAGTTCCAACTGTTTGTTAATTTATTTGGTATAATGACTAATAAATAAACTAATAACAAACCCAATAAACTAATTAACCGCTGAAAGGCTTTATCGATAGTCAGAAAAACAATTTTATATATAATATTTAAATAAAAATAAGAAACATTTATGCATCATATATTGTTTATTCAGTGTATATGTGAAAATTTATTAATTATGTATTATATTTTATGAGATGAAATCAAACTTCTCGGGCGATCACGCATGCCTAAACCTTATAATCGAATTATGTTTAACTACATATATGTAATGATGCAGTAAATTACATTTTTCAATTATTATTTAAAACCAAACTATTCTACGATCTTTAAAATATAACGTTTTATTTTATTAAATCCATTTCGGGGTCCGATTGACCAAATAATTTCTTTTAATTAATTAATCTTTATGTGATGTATTGGTTGGAATGAAAAAATTCCGAGTGGATCGAAGTCATGATAGCTCAAGTGGTAGAGCAGCGGCGTATTTAGCCGAAGGTCGTGGGTTCGAATCCCGCTCGTGACACTAACTTTTTCATTTCAAACAATACCTTACATAAAGATTAATTAATTGAAAGTTTTATTTTATGTGTAATATTTAGTGACCGTTAATTACTCATTATTTAAAGATCGTGTGATGCGGTCTGGTGTGATATAGGTTAGAAAAACATTTTCTTTATCGTGACAACGTTTCGATGTTTATGGAGATCATCTTCAGCGCCTGGGATTTTGTAAACAGTGTTTAAATTATGCAAATATATATAACATATGAATGTGAATATATATAATGATGTACACATTATAGAAAGTTTTAGGTTTAATCAAAGTATTTGTACTCACTCAAAGTGTGTGTTTTCGGTGTAGATGTGACAATGTTGTGCGTCGTGTTGAGAGTGTTAGTGAGATTTTAATGTTTTTTGTTTGCATATGTTTGATTTAGAAGGGGTTTTATTAAGTTGTATTTTAGGTGTTTGTTGAAGAGTTAGTTTGGATGGATGATGCGACTGGCAATGCCTTCCCCTTTTTTTTATATGTAGGAAGTCAAGTATTCGTAAAATTCGGCTGCTAACATCAAAGGGGAAATGTTATTCCGCTAGGTAGACCCACACTACACTTCGTTTTATTAAATAGCCCCACGGCCATAATATGGCGGAAATTTTTGTTAACCGATATTTCACCGCATCAGAAATTCAATTTCAAAACCTATATAACTGGCATTATTTATACAAATGAACTAAGCTGTGGTAAAATACACGACATATACAAAAGTAATTAAGATCGTTAAAGTCAACCTTGTAGATTTTGAATAATTTTCCTATTATTTATTAACAGAAAAAAATTGAAATATTAGAAATGTATAAAAAGTACAACAAAGTGAATTTTTTGTTGTGGCTCATTGTTAGTCATAATCCACACGTTCATAAACATGGAGAAACCGTTTCAATGAACAATTGAAAATGCAATCGAGGTATTGTCTAAAATCCGCTTAATGCTGTCCTGACTGAAAACTAATAATTCAAAACCAACTTCGGCGAGAGTTTGTTCACAATGCACGATTTTCGATAAAAGATCGTCTGCAAAAAACATCCCTTTATTATTCAAAATAAGCTCCATTCTCGTCTATACAATTTTCTACCGGGAACGTATATTTCTGGCCAGACTTTACAGAAATGAGGTTTGAACGATTATACAAATTCTATGAAGGCAGATTTGATTTTTGCTGTAAGAATATTTATTTCTGAAAAGGTGATGTAAACTCCGAAAACATGCTCAGACAGGAAAATTGTGCGACGCGATATCGATTCCAAGATGTCGTTAGAAATTAAACTTGCATTATTAGAAAATTAGAAAGAAAACCTAGTCACACTCAAAAAATATTATTGTAAAAAAATTATTAACTACAAACAATACAACAATGAAATTTTCTTTGTTTACCGACCCTCCCATGTTGGGGTAACACTGGGGGCAACAATGATTCTGGGGAAAGAGGTTCAGTTGACAGTTTTCTTGTTTTATCCCCTCCCACGTTGGGGTGACACTGGGGACAACAATGATTCCGGGGAAAGAGGTTCAGTTGAAAGTTTTCGTGTTTTATCCCCTCCCATGTTGGGGTAACACTGGGGGCAACAATGATTCCGGGGAAAGAGGTTCAGTTGAAATTTTTCTTGTTTTACCTATCCTCCCATGTTGTGGTAACACTGGGGACAGCAATGGTTCCGGCAAAGAGGTTCAGTTGAAAATTTTCTTGTTTTATCAACCCTCCCATGTTGGGGTAACACTGGGGGCAACAATGATTCCGGTAAAAGAGGTTCAGTTGAAATTTTCCGTAGTGCGTTAAAATATTTTTGGTTTGTACAAAAAGCACTGACGAAAGTTAATTGATAGCACAACACTCGAGTTGGCTTGTTGCCCAAGAATAATAAAAATACTCTCGAACCAATTTTACTGACGGATCGAATCTGTCCCGTTGTAACTTCAGGTTCAGAAACTGTCAGTGTATCTGAGTGCAGCGTTTTGGATTCTCTGTCAGATTTCTTTTACTGGCGAAAGTTATCGAAAGAAGAAATGGAACGTCTTTATCTGCAAAAGTAAAATCTCGTGTGCTTAAAGTATAAACCGAACAGCAAAACTCATATTGAGTAGAGCAGCGGAACCTCAACCTAAAATAATACAACTAGATCGTAAACTTGAATTGAACGTAAAAACTAGTCATTTCGTTCAAAAGGCAAAAGATTCATAATAGGATGAAACAACGTAGTTTTATACAAAACTTCCCCTATCCTGATTTTAGTAATGACACATATTCCTCATTTATTACACCTATCTGTTTGTGCTAACGGACCACTGCTTTTCCTTAAATTGATCAAGGGATGTGTGATTTGTAGAACTTCTCGTTAATCTTATTATTGATTATCAAAAGCAAAATGCTGAGCAATCGAGTTCTAGAATCGATTTTCGAGTGGGTGTTTGATATTCCATCGGCTTCGCTCTCTTCTCAAACTTCATTAAATGAATTACCTTTTCTTGTCAGCTCTCGGCGCTTTCCGAGCTCTTTTGGCAAAAAACAGCAATTGGTCACGTAAGGGCTTTCAGGTTATGACGTTGTAATAATTAATTGAGATTGCCTATTTTGAAGAAAAAAATTAAATAAAAATCGCAATGAATGTAAACATTCCCATCAAACATGCGTTTCGAATAGCTCAAAGAATTCATAAGTGTAGTATAACATTTACCTTTTGGTTCTTTAGTTTTAAGTAAGAAAGAACATGAACGATGAACATTATTAAATACTTTTTAAATTCACTAGTTTCTGATCCTCTTGACCAATTAATTGAAAGATATTAATTGGTCAAGCGGACCACGAAAATACTGAATTTAATAAGTTTAAAATGAAGTATACCTTCACTAAAGCTCTCCATCGCCAATTCATTTGTAGCCGAGAATCAAATAGATTACACATTTGAAACATGACAAAAAGGAGGGAAAATTCAAAAGGTGAGGTTGAGATGGGAAGTTAGTGTCCGAGCGGATCGAAGTCAAGATAGCTTAAGAGGTAGAGTAGCGGCGTATCTAGCCGAAGGTCGTGGGTTCGAGTCCCGCACACTGAATTTTTATCTCAACTAAAACCTTAATTAATTGAAAAAATTATTAAATACACTCAGCAATTCAACTTCATTCTTTTTCACTACTTAGAGATAATAATATTCCACGGTTGATATATATGTTAAACTGGTCAAAAAGACCTGGAATGGCCTAGTGGTTCTGGGTTCGAATGCCTCTTAGCTCTTAGAATTTCATCTGGAAATTATTTGCAAAATCATTTAAATAGGTTGGATCAAACCTCTTGAACGAAAACCTTTACTAACCTAGTGAAAATGTCGAATGCCAAATTAATGTCGATGTGCGATAACGATTCAAAAGTCTGAGATCCTTCATCATATTAACCTTGAACCGTTGAACATCCCCTACGATTATGTGAACCATAAAAACAGATAATTTAAAAAATGATCTCACAATTATAACTTATTGACAATTAATATTAACGCGATTGAATGCCTTATATTATTTGTGATAATGGCTGAAAAAAATAATAAAACGATTAAATATCGCTTTACAGGATCGAGAAGGTCGGGTAAATAATTCAAATGGCACAGGGGCACAAATATTTAATACAACCTCCATTTTATGGGGTAGGTGCCAAAACTCAGACTTTTTTGAACGTCTCTCTGCCTGTTGGTGGCTTACCACATTTTCAGCGAGACTGAAAAATTTGCCGTGCTCTCTATTTTATCTGCTGGTTGTGTTTGGATGTGTGCGAGTGAGCGGGCCATTAATTCACTGATTTAGTACGAAGGGAGCATAAGAAAGGTATTAGCCCTTTATACAGGCAGTCCTTCTACTAGGGATCAATTCGGAGAATTCCTCCTAGGATTAATATGATTTTACTTTGCAATAAATCTACCGACGGATTTTTGTCGGCGAATCGGTACAAGTAAGAGGTCTAAATCATAATAAAATTATTAACTTTTAACAGTAACACCACAAGAAAAAACAATCAGGTGTGAAATCAATAAGAATGATAAAACCCTGAATAGTTTTAAAGAAACATAAATATGTTTAACCGAAAAATAGCGTAGTCATATCAAATGGACGGTTTTCTCTCCCGGCTTGACACTGTTTATGTTAAAGACTAGTTTTTACAAGATGTACAAAGAATAGGGTTTATAAAAATTTCACCCATGTGTGGTCTCAAGTAGAGCTCAAGGAAACGATTCTGGCAGCCTGGCAAGATCTCAATTCTTCTTCCAGAAGGAGCGGCTACAAATGAAAAATGGATGTTCAGGGATTTTTTGTGTCTATTCGCAAAAGAATTCTAGTTCGAGAAGTTTTGCACAACATATCACAATAGATAATACATTTTAAAAAACTTGTATTCATCTTTGAAGTATTTGATGACGTGGAATGAAGTCAAATAGTTCTTTTTTTCTTTTGTTTGTCATTCCACGATTTGTTTTAAAGAAAATTATTAATGAAACTTATTTTTTTACAACCAGTTTCTATTTATTACATAATCATCAGGGCTACAAAACTGACTGAATTAAATAAATTAAATTAATAAACGATCAACGTCATCCATTACATTTCGTGGTCCGATTGGCCAAATAACTCCTTTCAAATAATTAACCTTTTTGTAAGGCATTGTTTCAAATGAAAAAGTCAGTGTCACAAGCGGGATTCGAACCCACGACGTTCGGCTCAATACGCCGCTGTTTTAGCCACTTGAGTTATCGTGAGTTCAATCCACTCAGATCCCCAACTCCCCATCTCAACCTATCTTTCGAATTTTCCCTCCTTTTTGCCATTTTTCAAATGCCTTGTAATCAGGATTCGATTCTCGGTGACAAATAAAATGGCCACGGAGAGCTTTAGTGAAGATATGCTTCAGTTTAATTATTAAATCCATTACAGTTCTTGGTCCGATTATCAATTAACATTTTTCAATTAATTAATATTTATGAAAGGTATTGGTTAAGATAAGATCGGATCGAAGTCAAGATAGCTCAAATGGTAGAGTAGCGGCGTATTTAGGCGAAGGTCGTGGGTTCGAATCCTGCTCGTGATACTCCCTTTTTTATCTTAACCAATACCTTTCATAAATACTAATTAATTGAAAAATGTTAATTGGTCAATCGGACCACGAACAGTAATGTATTCAGCAAAATTATATAGTGGCCATGATGGATTTTTCATCGAAGGGGTGCTTGACTCCCAAAATCTCATGCTTTTAAAGATTATCCGTGCGTTGGAATACAGATTATGTGCACAAAAATAGTGCCCTTGATATATTTTTCGTCGATGAAGTATTGAATTCAACAAAAAATATTTTTAATTGATAGAGCACAACATTTTTCCAAAAATGTACTTTGGTTGTATTCGTTGATGGAGCAGAGGATGGTCAATCAGTGAAGAGTGTAGTTTTTGTCCGTAATATGATATCGTTGAAATATTATGGTGGGCATAGGTCAATGCCGCTCTTATCCATAAAAATATGGATATAATATATATAAAAGTATATAATTATCCATCGGTCTGGTGTAACGTAGGTTTTAGAAAAACATTTTCTTTATTGTGCCAACGTTTCGACCTTTATGGAGATCATCTTCAGAGCTCACAGTGTTTGAGAATCTGACTCTCAACACGACACCCCACATCTACACAGAATACAAACACTTTGAACCCTGAAGATGATCTCAATAAAGATCGAAACAAATGAAATGGCCACGGAGAGCTTTAGTGAAGATATTCTTCGTTTTACTTATTAAATCTATTATATTTTGTGTTCCGATTGGTCAAACAACTTCTTTCATTTAATTAATCCTTACGTAAGGTATTCGTTGAAATGAAAATTAAGTGTCACGAGCGGGATGAGTGGATCGAAGTCACGATAGCTCAAGGGGTAGAGCAGAGGCGTATTTAGCCGAAGGTCGTGGGTTCGAATCCCGCTCGTGACACTAACTTTTCCATTTCAACCAACACCTTACATAAGTATTAACATAATATTTACAATTTCGTATTTTACCTCTAATAATATAAATTAATAATTTAAAATTCACAATTTTTGTTTAAAAGGTCGCCTTTACTCTCACAATCAACTACAGATTTCTTTTTAAGAATAGCTTGGAAAGGAAAGATTAGATAACATCTTGCGGTGGAGGCTTGTCGTGACGTCGTCAACTGGAATTATGTTTCTTCTGGATAAGTAATGTAAAATCGGTTGTAAATCCGTTAATCGGATGTTACTTATCTTATTTTTTTTCTTCTGTTTATCTTTCCTTTTTCATCAGCGTAAAGACGTTCTACAATCTTTTTTTAGGTGGAGTTGGTGTTCTATCGTCGCTGGGTGGGTTCTTAAGTCGGACCAAGTTTCCTTCTCTTTTCTTGTAACTGGTTTGGTTTTTGTTTTTTTTATTGTGGGCATATGTTTCCGGACACTTTTTTAATTTTTCTGCCGGTTTGACCGAAAACCACTACGTTATAGTCTTGTATACATTAGTAAACGCCGTCCCTCACTTCGTTTTTTTTTTTTTTTTAATCTTTTCTCTCCCAATTTTTGTTTCCAGGAATGTCGTAATTTTCAATTTTTTCCATCATAAATATCACTGATTATTAAAAAGAGTAGACGAATTGAACAGGATAAGAAATGAATTTTTTAAATTACGTTACAATTATGCACAAGCAAATAAAGATATATGGTTCATAGCAAAGTACATGAAAAAGATCCTAACACCAATCTTCATTCTCTAGAAAACTAAATGTTCAAATGTACCCAAAAATACAAAGAAAAGGTATACAAAATTATAATGAAAGAAAAATTAAAGAAACATTTTACGATAGGAGATTCGGCAGCTTGTTTCTACATTTGCATTTTACACTTGAGAAGATCAAACCAGAGTCCAGTTGAATGGGATATTCTGGATGAATTAATTACAAGTAAAATCAGTAATGGAACAAAAAAGATAAGACTTAACAAACAATAAAAGGAAAATTTCATTAAAACGAAAAATCTTCATGTTAATACTGTACCATCTATAAAATTCAAATTATCTGACTGAATAAAAAACTCGTCAAGTAAAACTTTCAGTGAAAATTAATTGAATTTTGTGAAGAAGGGGATCAAATTTTCGCTCAAAACGCAACCAGATGAAAAAACGATTATTGAAACTTTTTCTGTGTAGAATGCAACAGGTTTTTCACACAAATCAGACAAAATTAAACTCTGGCTAAACTTATCTAAATTCTATAAACACCATAAAAATTCCCAAAAGTATAAAAAAGATTATGAACAATCTGAAAAAGAAGATTATGGACAATAATTTAAACTTTTTAAAAGTAGACGAAACAATAGAATTGCAATAAAGGACAAAAATGAATACATTAAAAACTGAAAGATTTCCTTAAACGTAATGATTTTGAAGAATACAACTATGACTCTTACAGTAGGGAGATATTTTTTTTATTACTATACGAAGAGACAAGAGACTTCAAATAGCTTAAGGCGAACTTGATCCAGTCAAGATATACCAGAAAACTGGCAAACTAAAAAAAAAAATATGTGAAGCAATTCGATATAATATTAAGAAAAAAAATTATGGCCAAAAATCTATTCTCTAACCCCTTAAATGGCTAAAATAATGTAGCTGCATTAGCACCGTGTTTTTAATAGATAATTTAACTCGTATCGGCCTATATGTTCACACTTAAATCTTGAAAAATTATAAATTCAAAAAAACAATAATGTAGATGTTTCTATAAATTTATCATTTTTTCAATTAATTCTGAGTATGGAATCAGCAATAAAATGGTATTTCTTATAGTAAAAATAAAATAAAAATGAATTGTTCTTTCTTTTTTTAGTTTTCCTATCAGGCAGTCAATGTTGGGGCAGCTTTGATCATAGGAAAGGTAATTTTATTTTATGTTAAGTCCTGCCCCTTTGGCTAGACGATGTATTGTGTTTTAACCCTTGGGTCTTTTCCTAAAGTCGACAACTTTCAGTAAACTAAAAGCTATCAGGAGCCCAATTCTGTGTGAGAGACGTCGTATTTTGTCGGGTTTGGTTATCATGTCGGCCCCAGTGATCGTTTCCCTTTTTCACTATGTCACTAGTGCGATCTTTGTGTCAGGTTCCAGTTACATCAAAGCCGGCCCCCGCCCTTTGTGTAAACAATCCAAATCCAAACTCTTCTTTTGAGCAATATATAGCCTGCATCAGGCGCAATTTACCATTAATAATAATTTTCATATATTCAATCCTCAACTATAATCAATAATGGAAAATTATCCTATAAGCAATTATAATTACAATATTGATAATGAATGCGAATATATTGGCTTCTCAACGAATCAATATATTCTTGGAGGAAACAATGATGTTTTGTTGTATATAATGATGATATTTTTTTGTCCCTAGAGTGTGTTGTGAGTGAATGTATTTATTAGCGAGATAGCGGGATATAAATATTCCCATCGTGAACTGCGAATAGCGACAGGTTCAACTCTGTGCATGTGTACATATATTGGTAGATTTGAGCTTATATAAATTGAAATCCAAATGAGAGATTATCCTGCAACAATTATAATTGTAATACAGACAATAATTACATCTGTATTGACAGAAGAGTCATTCAAGGTGCAATACATTCCCGTAATCTGGGCCTTGAAACTATAATACATTCCCGTAATCTGGGCATTGAAACTATAATCAATAATTTACAAGGTCAGCAAATGTTAGGCTAAAATCACTCAAATTTTGAAAGCTAAGGTTGCAAACGTCTTCCGCATAACTCAGAAATGGTCATATCATTGATAAATCATAATCAAAATTTTCCTTTCAGTAACAGTGTAATGATATAAGCTCTAGAATCAAATTGTGCAATAAAAATATGGGATTTTCATTTATCATTTCGCAGGTAGATGAGAAAGTGATGTTAAATAATCGTCACCACGCGATTCCTAGCTAAAATTAACATGAGATTTGTATAAGGCCATTTTTCGCTAAAGTTAATCGTTCCCGAATTAAATGGGTGGAATATAAAAGTCGATATACTCTGTGTATAGGGAGGGAAGGGGGAAGGTACTGTTTGGTAAAGTAAGTAGTCTGCGGTGAGAACCAACCAGTTAAAGCAAGAGTAAATATCAGCCAAGTGGGACCTCTTTAGAGAGCCAAAAATAAAACATACAAAACAAATCATTAAGTACTTAAGTCTATAATCCTGATCTCCAGTGAGCTCACACAACACATCCGTAATATAGATAGTCGAGGTGTAGGAAAATAAGAGAGGAAACTAGTAGTTTACTGATACTAATGGGAGACTGCGACTGGCACGACGGAACTGCTTGAGGGAGGAAAAAGCAGCCGCGGGAGATCAGGGAAATATGAAATTGTCAAGGTCTAGGACAAACATGTTGACAGTGGGGAAGAAAGAAATATGGTGATTATTAATGGTAAACGGAGGTAAGAATTTGATCCTCCACAAACGGGATCCAAAAACAATGACCTAAGACTATATTAAGGTTAAGCCGATTTAACGTAAGTCTTGAATTCTTTCAGTTACAGATTGTAAGTCAGTGGAAAGGAAATTTAAATTTGGGGGTAGCGTGCATATGCACTATTCGAAATATACATATAATAGAAATGATGAATGATGGAGTGAGTGCGGTGTTCAATCCTTTTTTAATACAGATAGTTCCTACTCACAGTAAGTTGTTGTCCAATGATCCGGATTTCGAGCCCTTACCTCATCATCAGGTTGAAGGATTTCTACTACCTGATGATGAGCTAAGGGCTCGAAATCCGGACCGTTGGAAAAAAAACTTACTGTGAGTAGAAACTATCTCTACATATAACGCCCAAAGTGTCGGCCTTTTTCGTAACGACTTTTCGTTTTTACTCTCCCTTCTTTTTATCACAGTACAAAAGCATTTACACATGTATAACCTCCCTAAAAGTGGCCAACGGATTCAAGAACGTCACAGTCTGGCGTCACCTTGGCGCAACTTTCAAATTTATTCTCCTACAAAGGGTTTTATATATTTTTTATGAATGTTGATATTATTCATTTAATTATCATTTTGCCAGTATGTGTAAGCGTTTAGATTATCCTTTATTGTAAAATCTCGTATTGTGTGTAAATTATCAATATAACTAGCATTTGATATTAACCTTTCATTATCGATTTTATGTACTAGAACCTTAAGATTAATTAACTTAAGACTGTTCTTTAACATCATGCATTTTAGTTATTACCTTATTCACCCTAGGGAATTATTTAAACATTTGTTAGAAAAATTGTGTGCTTCATTTTGACAGATATTCTTCACTAATTAAACCATTAATTTTAAAACAGTTAAATACACCGATAAAATTGCTGTCAATGTTTATTTTTTATCTTGATAAATTCAGAACTCGGCATCAGTCTCGTTAATATTGTCTGATACATGTTTAAAACTCTCGTCTTCGGAGAAGACGTTATAGCATTACCCTCTGCAATCTCCTTTCTAACCTACACACCCGACGGTTGCTTTGTATTAATTATTAAAGGAAACTTCCTGGGAAGTCGGCATGAAACATAAATGAGCTTCAAACTTCTTTCCGTCGAGGATAGTACGCCGTTTTCGGCTTGTACATCTTCAACAGTCGGCCGACAGCGTTTAAGGGGATCTTAGAACAGAAAGATGAACCGTTCTGGCATGAAATACCTATATTTTATTGTATAGACGAATTTCTTTGAGGCGAGAAAAATGTCGGCTAACAGAAAACCCGAAGCGTCTAAAAGAATATTTTGCGTAGGAAAAATTGGATCAAAGGAAAATTACATGTTTTCTTAAAATAAAGTTTAGAAACGCACCTTTATTATATAAATAAATATATTTGAACGACTTTTTGCAAAAATTGTCACAACGATTTATTTGTTTTGTGAAAGGAAATGTTTAAAATATTTCGGGAGAGGGACTTCCGATTATGATCCAGCGGATGAGCCGCGAAATCGACTGTCATCACTCCGAAGGTTGTAAAGCTAATCCTTTCCTGATAAAAACAAATATTTGAAAAAATCTAGTAGTTCGTCGTTATGCTGACCTCGGAAAATTGATTGTGTCAGGTGATATTGTCCCTATAATTCAACGCTCTCTTAAAAGGTCCGAATAACCTGGTGTAGGAGTTACACATCACATCACTCATAATATACCATATTTTATCCGATGTCACGTGATATATTGATGAATACACCTATGAATAAAACATAAATAATAATGTTTAGCGGTCATAACTGACCGTATTAATTATTTCAATTAATTATTTATTTTATCTAAGTTCTTAGTTGAGATGGGAAAGTTAATGTCACTAGCAGGATTCGAATTATTATGCCAAAGTTTTTGTTACTTTAAATTAAATGATTATTCAGAAATCTTGAGATGCAGTCTGGTGTGATGTAGGTTTCAGAAAAATATTTTCTTTATCGTGCGAACGTTTCGATCTTTATTGAGATCATCTTCAGGGCCTGGGGAATGGCACAATTACGCAGAAAACAAACACATTGAGTGAGTAGAAATACTTTGATGGAATATAAAAAATATTTTTTTGCTGTGTATAAATTCAATTTTTCCACATCCTATATGTTTTTGTTAAATTTAAACAATGTTTGTAAATCCCAGGCCCTGAAGATGATCTCAATAAAGATCGAAACGTTGGCACGATAAAGAAAATGTTTCTCTGAAACCTACACCAGACCGCATCTCACGATTTCTGAATAATCATCGACTAACGGTCACTAATCACCACACATTTCACTTTAATTATTTATACCTTTAAAACAATTGCATTTCAATATAAAGTATTAGAGTGAACACGGTTTTGTACAATTCAGCCTGAAGATGAAATTTAATGCTCAAAATACAGAACGGATACACTCGTATTTATTACCATCTCCATTATATCTAAAAATTTACACCTTCAAAAACTAAAGGTGGTTAAATTTAACTTTTTTATTACATCTTGCTCGGTTTAATTTGAAAGTGGTGGTTCTGCATAAAAAGGTACTACAATGTGTTAACCCCTTTATCTGAAATCGACCCAGGACAGTTTCTCTCATACTCTTTAAGGGCAATTAGGAAGGATTTTGTATTTTTGGCAAAATTTATCTAACAGAATGCCATTTTTGCCAGTTGGTTCAAAAATATTTAAAAAAATATTTAAAAAAGTTTCGGAAGTTTGATCTAACTTATCAAATCTATTCTATCAAAACCAATCCTAAATCATTGCGGAAGCAGCAGTGATATGGAGAAAATTAATGCATTAAATTTCCTCCTAAGTGTATGCACAGTAGAGGTAGTACTACATAATGTAACATAATAACATAGATAACGCAAATTAATAACATAACTGTTTTAGATAGTAAGCGTTCATATAACTTTGTGTTTCGTAAAGGAAGGACAGATCAATTTATTTATTGTCTTTTAAAAGTGAAATTTTCTTCCAGGAATATATTACATACCGAATATTATACAATCTGAAGATGATGTAATGTTGAAACACATCGAGCGAGGATAGGAACACTAAAATGATCTGTACCTACTCAGGTTTATGAAATCGCCGTCAGTTTTATGTAGATGGAAAAAAATGTATTTTAGAAAATACAATATTTAGCGGACTGTGTAAATATTGAATTAAAAACAAAGGGGAGAATTACAAGCGGTGAAAAAAGGGGTTAAAGAATCAACGGAAAGAAGGTTAACACAAGGATTCCTCTATGTTTAGAGTTCCAGAGATGGCGCTCGCGTGGTTGTCGGCATAACAGAGGGTAGAGACGAAAAGACAAAGGTTGAGGTAAACAGAAGGAAAAATCCAAAAGTTACAAAAAAGAAAGCGTTTTGACCAGCCAGGGGCGCCATGCCGTTTTTACCCATTGAAAACAGGTGAGCGGTCGGCTTCGATTAATCGAATTCAAATAGAGGGCGCGCTGGGAAACCGTTTTTCTTCGGGAAGGGGTCCCCAAAATTTACAGCGCGACCGAACTGGGGTTAAAGACAAATGATAGGTTTCCACATATTTTTATAATAATGAATTAAATATACTTAATCATGCAGTAACCTTTAACGTATGCATTTACATAGATTATGTAAGGTAAGTTTGTAAAACCGTATTTTCTTTTCAGTATTTTCATCACCTGTTCTCAACGAACCAATAGGACGTTTCTGAGCTTTCAACACGAGCTAATTATAGTAATAAGTTCATAAACAAACAAAAAGCTGTACCTAATTTGAAAAGCTTAAAAGAGCTGGCCATAAAATGAGATGTTCTAAAAAGGGAAGAGAGACGGTGTACAAGACTTCCCTTTTTAAACTCGTTTCTAAATATTTTGGCAAAAGGGTTTGCTCCGAGCTCATTGTTTAAATATCATATTGATAAAAAAAATTCACTTTTGCTCAACTGATATTACTATGAAGTTAATTGAATTATCCATTATCTTCCTGTCTATTTACTCCTCGAAAAAGTTTTCCCAATAATGGTATGTCTACAATATTTTACCATGTTTATTAAACACTCAAAGGCGGAAAAACTTGTATTTATTTTCCTTAATAACAATTTATAAAAATTAACATTTGACTTAAAACATAAACATTAATAAATTGGTTTTTACATTAATAGAGTGTTACTCAACGTTTTCACTCTTTAGAATAGAAATAAAGAACATCGGTTCAATTTTATCTTTTCTATAGCCAGCTTGTTGAATTAATTTATTTTTTTAAATGTTTTTTGTGATGAATGTCCAAATCCTGGGTGTACCGTGCTCTACCATTTACGATAAAGAGCAGTTTAAGGCCACCGGAAGTCTTGATCGAAGAGAAGGTAGTGGTCCACCGAGATTACATCGGCACGAGACGATCGTTTTATTGCTATTACTGCATTATGGGACCCTCATTTAACGGCTTGCTTCCTTGATAGGTAGTCAACTCCAAACGGTCCTTAATGTAAAGGTGAGCGCTAAAACAGTCATCAGAATGACCCGTGAGAGTTAAAGTCCCGCATCAGGTTCAAATCAGAATGTCGATTGGATGCTTGAGGCTCTTCACAGACGAGGGCTTGTTTCTGCCAATCAAATGTCAGGGACCGTCTATGGAGAAGATGTGGAGAATGCGTTGCTTCATGTCCCTTGCGATCACAGCCCTTCCAAACACGATCATTTCTGTTACGGGGTGTACGCCCCGTCGCTGATTATCTCACAAAATGATTCTTAGGCCGCACTAAGGCACACTGAGGGAGTTCTTCTGGAAGCTTTGGTCCCATTCGCTCTATTTATTGGGGACAACTTTTTAATGCATGATAATACTCGACCGCATGTAGATCGAGTTCTCACACATCACTTAAACATTGTAGGAATTACCACAAAGAATTGGCAAGGACGTTCGCTTGACAGGAATCATAAAACACTTATCGGATGTAATAAAGAAACGAGAAAGACATCGTCGAACAGCTTCAAAGCTCTTACTGAAGAATGCGATTCTATTTCATAAGACGAAATCCGATCGCTTATTTACTAGATGCCTAGGACAATAAAGCCGGGAACACACGTACCCGACGGAACGCTATGTGACGCGGCCCGATGCTACCTGACGCAAATCCAAAGTCCAATTTTCCATAATATGGTATTTCCCCCTTCCACATCTGCCCGATGCTGTGCAATGCTACCCTACTTTACACTCTGCGATCCACACTGTCCAGATTTTCTTCGGGTAGCATCGAGTACAGTCGAAGACAAAAGAATCGTACATTCATATTTTTATCCAAACTACATGTATTATTGTCGTTATATTAATTACAACATACTTATTTTAATATAAACCAAATTAACCGAGATCAAAAATTCACTAGTTTTTCATTGTTAAAAAATTAATTTAAAGGTTTTGTAGAAAATTGATCAAAACACCGGAGTACCGTTTTTTGATATAATGAATTTAAGTAACAATTTATTACACGATTTTGCTCATAAAATATAACTAACAATTTATTTCATGGTTTTGTTCATAAAATTACACCATTTTCGTCGACTAGCGCCAGGACACTCATATTTTTTGTATGTAGTTCAAACTGAGTATATGTAATTTGGTCGTTATATTAATTACAACATTCCTATTTTAATGTAAACAAAATTAACCGAGATCAAAAATTCATTAGTTTTTAATTGTTAAAAAATTAATTTAAAGGTTTTGCAGAAAATTGATCAAAACACCGGAGTACCATTTTTTGATATAATGAATTTAAATAACAATTTATTACATGGTTTTGCTCATAAAAGTTACCTAACAATTAATTTCATGGTTTTGTTAATAAAATTACACCATTTTCGTCGACTAGCGTCAGGACACTCATAGTTTTTGTATGTAGTTCAAACAGAATATATGTAATTTGGTCGTTATATTAATTACAACATTCCTATTTTAATGTAAACCAAATTAAACGACATCAAAAATTCATGAGTTTTTATAAAAATCATTTAGGTATGACGGTTAGGAAGAAAATATATCAAAACACTGGAATAACTTTATTTAAAACAATTAAGTTTAACAAACAATTTATTACATGGTTGTGCTCGTAAAATTTAACTAACACTTTATTACAAGGTTTTGCTCAAAATAGTGCATTAAGAACAAAAGAAGCGTTGCGATTGTGACAGTGATTATTGAAATACACGCTGTGTGACTAGATGTGCACACCCTACCAAAACGTGACAAGGCGTCGGGTCGCATCGGGCAGCGTCGCATAGCGTTGCATCGGTTAAGTGTGTTCCCTGCTTTATTCATTTTTTTCTGATTTTTTAAGATTGCACTATTTTGCGTCAAATAAACATAACTACAAAACTAAAAGGGTTTGGACAAATCCGTTAATACCATTGACAACTACGTTAAATTTTCAATAAGATGTGATCAGTACTAAACTCGTAAACGTACGTGAAATAAGCGTTTTAGTAGCGAGAACTTTGAAAATATTTTTTTTCTAAAACCTTACTGTGGTGATTTTAAACAACTGTTTCCAAACCTAGACCGTAACAAATTTCAGAAAACGTACTCCATTTAATATAGATTTTAGCGGTGAAATTGCTATTTTAGTTACTCTTTCAAATATGAAAAAATTGATGAAGGAATGGGGAAACCTTGGTTGATGGATTGGTAATGTGGAAAGATTAATAATATTAAAAACTTAGGAAAATTTTGAATGAATTTGTTAAACGTTTTTAACTTGGATTCTAAACTGAATTATTACAAGAGTTTATTTATTTACTAATACAACTACAACTTTGATTAAAGGATTATTGTATTATCATTCTCCGGAATAAAAGAGTTTTACGATTCAAAACGTTTTTAATTATCTATGTAATATCTTGTTAACACTATGTTTTAATTTTGCACAAGGTTGTGCTCATAAAATTTAACTAACAATTTATTACATGGCTTTGCTCAAAATAATGCATTAACAACAAAAAAGGCGTTGTGATTGTGACACTGATTTCTGATACACGTTGTGTGACTGTACGTGGGGTGCGCTTGACGTCGCATAAATGTGCACACCCTACCAAAACGTGATAAGGCGTCGGGTAGCGTCACATAGCGTTGCATCGGGTGTGTAACTAGGCAATAAATTGTTAGTTAAATTTTAATCTATTACAAAATTATTTTTCGGTGTTTGGTGAATATCCTTACAAACCATCATAATTTAAATAATTTTTATTAAAACTCATGAATTTCTGATCTCGTTTAATTTGGCTTACATTAAAATAAGTATGTTGTAACTGTTATAACGATAGAATTAGATATAGTTTGATACATACGATAAAACACGGATGTCTATTTTTTTTTTCTTTGCGTGTATTATTTCTAACTGCAGACCATTAAAATTCAGGTTGCGCTTAAATTAAATTAATTAATTAAGATGTATAATCTAGTCAGGTACTGTAGTAAGTACAGCTCGGCATGCTACTTTGAGGGCCTAAAAGGTGGTCTTTTCTTTGACCGGTCCGTTTAGGATCGGTGCCAGAATTGGCAAAAGAGGTCCATTAAAGGTTCCATAGCCATTTCAAAGAGGACAGAGTTAATTAATATACTATGGGCACTGTTCTAGTCTCCCCATTTCGGACACTGTGAACTTTTGGCTCTGCGGAACCAGTGAAGGAGTTCAAATTTCAGTCCCCTTTCATAATTTGTACGATGCATGAACTGTTTCAATTGTATGTATATCTGATTCACTTGCAGTGGAAAATCGCCTTTTAATAAATCAAGTTACGAAAAACAACACTGCGTGACAAGAAATTACCAAGGGACTGAAATTTTATTGAGACAATGCGCACCAGCGTGTGACCGGTGTAATTGGAGGCCCCAGGGATTGGCAATCAAGAAGAAATACAACTCACGAAGAATGTACAACATATCAAACCTTATAACTTTTCCAACAAAATTCACGTCTTGCTCCCCCGGATCGTTAACTAAGTAATACTGTTAGCACACTTTCCTTCCAGCCTCTAGTAATTTTTATATAGCACGTAACCAAACCCAAATTGACGATTCGAAATGAAGAAACAGAAAATCATGTGTCAAATATCCCGTTTTGTTGTCTGAATATATTTTGTTGAATAGGGATGATTAAAAATAAATAAATAGATAATACCTTGGGGACATATTTCTACCTTAATGTGTGGTGTTTAGTGACCGTTAGTCAATGATTATTCGTAGATCGTGATATGCGGTCTGGTATGACGTAGATTTTAAAAAAACATTTTCTTTATCGTGCCAACGTTTCGATCTTTATTGAGATCATCTTCAGGGCTCGAAGTGTATGTATTCTGTGTAGATGTGGGGTGTCGTGTTGAGAGTCAGATTCTCAAACACTGTAAGCTGTGAAGATGATCTCGATAAAGGTCCAAACTTTGGCACGATAAAGAAAATGTTTTTCTAAAACCTACGTTACACCAGACCGCACCTCACGATCTCCGAATAATGTTTTATCTTAATTTAAAAGAGGAATTTTCCTTGCTTATAGATCACCCTTTGAACCATAATATTTGTGAATAATACCACTAGTCCATTTATGGATAATAGCGGCATAGATCTATGTTGAACCGGCACACGGGCACTACTGGGTCTGTCTTCACTCGCGGGTTTTTGTTTGAGTTATTCAAACGCGTTTCGGCATTACGCCATCTTCAGTGAAAAACTGTCTGTCATTCAGTCTGAGTGGGGTTTATATAGTGTTGCGTCCGTCGCTTGTCGCTGGGGGCGTTGCGTTAGGGGGCGTTGTCTCCGTGCTCGTTGGTCGGTCTTGGTAGCGGTTATTTTCATTGTCAGTTATTATTTGTGCGTTGTAGGTTTTTTGTTTTTTCCTGGTGTTGGTTGCGATGTTTTGTTCTTCTGAACGTTTTCGTTTTTTGTTATGGAGTGTTTTTAGTGGTGTGAAGGTGGTGTGTGATTGTGAGTTTGTTTGTGCATTTATAAGTTTTCCGTCTTTAAGTGTTATTTGTTTGTATATCTCGAGGTTCTCCAGTATGTTTAGTTTTCGTCCTTTTTGTGCGTTGTGTATTAATGTCATGCTTGTTTCTATTGTGTTTGGTTCGTGGTTGTAGTGTATTAAGTGTGTGGCGTAATTTGATTTTCCGTCATTGTCTCTGAAGGATCTAAGATGTTCTTTGAATCGATCTCTTAGTTTCCTTCCAGTCTGTCCGATGTAAGTGTATCCGCATTGACATGTGATGCTATAAACACCGTTGTTGTCAAGCGGGTTAGTTGTGTCTATGTTTCTTTTTAGTAGTTTACCTGTGTTATTGTTGGTCCTTAGTGCTGTTTTCAGTCCGAGTTTGTTGAACAGATTTGTTAGTTTGTAGGTTTCTTTTCATGTGTATGTGAATGTTGTCCATTTGTTGTTGATTTGTGTTTCGTTGTTTTGTTTTGTTTTTTAGGAGTTTCTGTATGGTGTTTGCTCGATAAAGAAAACGTTTTTCTAAAACCTACGTTACACCAGACCGATGGATAATTATATATTTTTATATATATGTAGGATGTTCACCGCCACTACGTCAACGGAGGCCCTACATGGCGGGAACTCTGTCTCTCCCCTCTATCTGGACCCCAGCTGACAGTTTTAGTTGTTACCACCACGCGGTCCTACGAACACGTTTCTTTTTACGCTAATGTATTTTAATGTTAACTAGTTATCCTTTTACTTTTGTTTATGTGTTCTTTACCAATAAACTTTAAATCTTTATCTTTTTATTTGTGGGAGACCTTTAATTCCCTACATATATTATATCCATATTTTTATGGATAATAGCGGCATAGATCTATGCCCACCATAATACTTCAACGGTATCGTATTTACGGACAAAAACTATACTCTTCACTGATTGACCATCCTATAAAGGCATATTGTTTTCAAAAAATTTTCTGCTCCATCAACGAATCCAACCAAAGTACATTTTTTGAAAAATGTTGTGCTCTATCAATTAAAAATATTTTTTGACGAATTCAATACTTCATCGAAGAAAAATATATCAAGAGCAATATTTTTGAAAACATAAACTGTATTCCAACGCACGGATAATCTTTAAAAGCATGAGCTTTTGGGAGTCAAGCACCCCTTCGATGAAAAATCCATCAAGGCCACTATATAATTTTGCTGAATACATTACAGTTCGTGGTCCGATTGACCAATTAACATTTTTCAATTAATTAGTATTTATGAAAGGTATTGGTTAAGATAAAAAAGTGAGTGTCACGAGCAGGATTCGAACCCACGACCTTCGGCTAAATACGCCGCTACTCTACCATTTGAGCTATCGTGACTTCGATCCACTCTTATCTTAACCAATACCTATCATAAATACTAATTAATTGAAAAATGTTAATTGGTCAATCGGACCACGAACTTAATGGATTTAATTAATTAACCTGAAGCATATCTTCACTAAAGCTCTCCGTGGGCATTTCATTTGTCGCCGAGAATCAAATCGATTACACGACATTTGAACAATGGCAAAAAGAAGAGAAAATTCGAGAGGTGAGGTTGAGATGGGAAGTTAGTGTCCGAGCGGATCGAAGTCAAGATAGCTCAAGTGGTAGAGTAGCAGCGTATTTAGCCGAAGGACGTGGGTTCGAATCCCGCTCGTGACACTGAATTTTTATCTTAACCAATACCTTTCATAAATACTAATTATTTTCCTAAATACGTTTTCTCACATTGGCCGAATGAAAAATCTTACAATACATAACTTTGCCCATACAAATCAAAATTATGAAACTCTTCCGAATTAAAGATTTATAAATAAAGTTATTATTTGTTAAATTAATTTGTTTACAAAATTAAAAACATCAAAAGGGTCGAGAAAAATATCTCCAAAACAAGTACAAAGAAGGGGCTTAAAATAAATGGTAAAATTAACCAAGCTGAAATTCAATCGTCAAAGTTCCATCTTTTGGAAAGGGGGGCTGGTTGTCAAAGGGTAATGAGCCACCCTGCTTGCTCGCACATAAATTTTGCAAATACGAGCTTCGAGTTCGATGGAGTAGACAGCCGACTTCATTATGACAAATGGCTGTAGAAGGCAAATCTGCGTCCGAATGTCTGACTGGGATATTTCTTATGAATGGGTCGTCAAATAATTTTCCTCCTCGGCCAAAAGAGATCCCTCTCGTATCATCATAACTCGTTTCATATTCCTCAACAACTAAAATTCCAAATTTTTTTATCGTTTTATTGTTTTGTCTTTCAAAATGTTCCAAAGATTGTTTTGTTTTTTAGTGTTAGGTTATCAGAACTTGAAAAACATTCACGTCATTTAACAGAAGAGATGAAAGAAAGGCATCTTTTAAAGAAAAAGTATCAAAATACAGTTTCGTCATTAGCATAATTGACTTGAGGAGGTATTTTAGAAAGTTTTACAATCGATACAACCACTTTCTCGAACGCCTGAGCTTGGCCAGTTTTCATAGAAGTATAGGATCAAACTGAAAGGGAACTTTTTCCAATGTCATTACGCAAATTACGCTCTCCTTTAGACCCCACTTCTGCGTTATGCAGCACTGACAAGCCTCTATGGATTTCTTTTAAAATCTAAATAATCGAGATTATTAATGGAGCGTTAGTTTAAGAGTTTTACTCTTTTAATTGTAAAAGTTTTCTAGAAAATAAATGTTTTAAAAGTAAAAGAGGTACAGCATAAAAAAACCATTCGGAATGAAATCACCATCTTACTAATAACTATTGAAAGTGTCGCATTGTTAAATTAAATCTAATTCAAATAATCTAATTTGACGTTAAAAACAATATTATTTGTTTTATGAAAACACGCACTTGCACACGACATGATAAATGTAAAACTATTCTATTTAAAGTTTATTTTGAGATCGTGAGATGCGGTCTATTGTGACGTAGATTTTAGAAAAACATTTCCTTTGTCGTGCCAACGTTTCGATCTTTATTGTGATCATCTTCAGGGCTCAAAGAGTTTGATTCTCTGACTTTCAACACGACCCGCGATAATGACATCTACACAGAACACAAACACTTTGAGCCCTGAAGATGATATCAATAAAGATCGAACCTTTCAATTAATTAAGGTTTTTAGTTGAGATAAAAAGTCAGTGTTACTAGCGGGATTCGGACCCACGATCTTTGGCTAGATATGCCGCTGCTGTACCACTTGAGCTATCTTGACTTCTGTCCACTCGGACACTAATTCCCATATCGAATGGCGACGGAAAGCTTTAGTGAAGGTATACTTCATTTAAACTTATTAAATTCACTAGTTTCGTGGTCCGCTTGACCACTTGATATCTTTGAATTGAATAAGATTGAATATCTTTCGATTAATTAAGGTTTTTAGCTGAAATAAAAACAGGTGGGGAGTTGGTGTCCGAGTGGATTGAGGTCACGATAGCTCAAGTGGTAGAGCATAGGCGTGTCTAGCCGAAGATCGTGGGTTCGAATCCCGCTCGAGACACTGACTTTTTTATCTCAACTGAAAACCTTAAGTAATTGAAAGATATTAATTGGTCAAGCGGACCACGGAAACTGGTGAATTTAATAAGATCGAAACGTTGGCTCGACAAAGAAAATGTTTTTCGAAAACCTACGTCACAATAGACCGCATCTCACGATCTCCAATAATCATTAACTAACGGTCACTAAACACCATACAATTCTATTTAAATCTCACTTTGCGGGTGATAATTCCATGTATGAACTATTAATCATTTCAAACATTTGTATAAAAATTATTTCCAAAAGAAAATACAAAGTAACGATTATTATACAAGCAGAGACCTCAAAAAGAGGATTCATCATGTTTTCAATATACCGCAACCAACCCTAAAGAAGGTGGAATGCAGAAAGGCGCCTAGCAGACCGACCCAGGGAGAATTAACAAACCAAGATTACTGAAAACCCCAAAATTAAACTCACTATTGAATTGATGAATATGTGTTATTTATTGCTTAATAAATAATTAAATTCATCATTCAAAAATTTGCGGTATTTTTTCGGCTTGTGTCACATAACGGTATTGTCCAGTTTCTTCCATTAACATATCGATACATTCAAACCCGTTCAATTTTATTTTACCCCTGGTTTCCGCCAGAACCGGTCAGCCTGCAATGAAGTGAATTATATCATCCTTTGATCCTTTGTTCCATTGAGAGCATCGACAACTTCCGGCCGATCCACTGACATGAAATACGATCGTGTTGTTACTTGTTTGTATGACTATGATTATACATGCTCTACTGTTATGGAACTCCTGACTTTTGTAGTCCTGGTATTCATCCTTTAATAAAATACACATACTTTTTAATAACGCGATAGGTATTTTTTTCTGCAGACTTAGGACAACCTCAACAATCTTTATTCTAACAATGCTTCTTTTATTTTCGGATATTTGTTTAATGTCCATTTAGGAGAGGTGCTTAAACTTTTCGTTTCCAGGTCACTGGAGCACAAAAAATCCCCCTGAACTCGGTACTATTAATACTAAAAGTTTGGATTAATTGAATATTGAATTACATTTAATGAAAAGAAATACATAAATAAACAATATGGCATAGAATTCTTTCTGCC
The DNA here is from genome assembly GCF_000648675.2 of Cimex lectularius. Lineage (NCBI taxonomy): Eukaryota > Metazoa > Arthropoda > Insecta > Hemiptera > Cimicidae > Cimex > Cimex lectularius. The sequence goes on along the minus strand of NW_019392765.1, from coordinate 508,141 downwards.
GCCCTCGGTACTAAGAAATAGTATTTATAAAGATTATTTATTACTGACACAGCTTCGGCGGATCGGAATATTATATACTGATTATGATTTATACAACCTCAACACGGATGTTCTATCACTTCTAGCAGTCCGCCGGCAATTCCAGCTTTTGTAATTTACAATAAATTACCGAGAGGCCTCGAAAGCCTCCCCAAAACTGTCCTAGGTCGGACCTCGATTTTATCCGCCCAGCCACTGAGTTTGGGCTGCAAGGGGTATCAACCACCAGGTCATTTCAGCCACAAACTCACTCACACTACAACTCCCTCATAAATACATCCTTTCCTATGTGCATACTATTAACTTTGTTATAGCAGAGGAGTACGCGATATTCCTCCATCACTTTCCGCACATGTTATTCAAATAATCTAATTGATGGTCGATGGGTACTCAATATTCAGCCATCGGTCCTCTCACGCCTCGCATTCACGCTAATAAATACACTCAGTCTCCTTGTTCACAAAAGAAACACAAGACGAGATATCTATAGAGTATTGTATATAGTCCTGATTCATCAAAAAATCAGAACAGGTGACCCAAATACTCGTTACCGTGGCCAAAAACACAATTTGGTAAAACGAGCAAGTATAGACGAAGACTTTATCAACATTAAACTGCCAAAATCAGATGCAATACATGTACTGAACGATAAATGCAAAAAGACTGGGAGGCGAAGTATGATAGCGGTTCGGCGGGATCACCCTACCGACCACTGTTTCCAAGACCAAGTAACCGTTCCATGGTTTTCCGCAGAGTTTGGTTTTCAAAATATTTTTCTCAACAACACGGTTAAGAACAAATAATGGCATCTGTGGTTCTCATTTGCACAGAATTGGCCTTAAATCGTTTCCAAATTGCCCTACCTGTGACGAACCTGCAAGCATGAAGCATATAGTATTTTTCTGTACTGAATTAGAAACAACCAGAGTTGGCCTTTGAAACCGAGTCTGTGAACAGAGGGGGGTGATTAAACCGTTTTGTTGGCGACTGGCAATGCTAGTATATGTAGACTTATTTTTGATTTCCTACAAAATCTCGGATTTGATATATAGAATTGACTGCAAACCATAAATGAAATGTCGGGGGTTCTGCTGGCTGGGCAGTTGTCTCGGGTGGAGGAGAGGAGTGCTCGAATTGGGCCTCGGTCTGCTGTGAGGATGTGGACGTTTTCCCTGCGCTTTTATTCACATCCTCCTAATGCACCTGCAAGAAAGGGCGGAGTTCCCTAAAATCAAAACAAAAGTTACAAACCGGGGCACTCCGTGCATTCCCCCGGTGGCGGCCTCGGTTGGGCGGACCGGCCCTCGTACGTCACTGAACTATGGCCAAATGTGATAAACAAGACCAGAAAAAAATGGCACCCTTCAATTAAACAGGACACATCGAACAACTTTTCTATACATGCCGGGCAAATTTTAGCCTAAAAATAAATGTTTATGTGTCAAGCTCTCACTGGTTATTCTTAATCGGGTGAGGATGAATCCTCTTCAACGGTTCAGATCCTCTACCGAACTAACCCATCGACGCGCCATTTTCTTTTAATAATTTTTTTTTGCTATCAGAGGGCAGTATTGCAGTGGCTAAGTCCGTAGCTTAGGACATACCGGCCATAGCCGCCTCATCCGCAGGAATGCATAATTAGACTATACATTATTTCAATTAATTATTCTTTTTATGTAAGGTCTTGGTTGAAATAAAAATTCACAAGCGGGATTCGAACGCACGACCTTCGGCCCGAATCCCGCTCGTGACACTAACTTTTTTCATCTCAACCAAGACCTTACATAAAAACAATTATTAATTGAAATAAGTAAAGCGGTCAATTAGACCACTAAACATAATTATACATTATGTACATAGATATTATATAATCGTATATAATTTACCTACGAAATAGAATTCATTCATAAAAAATATTGTTATCCTAGTGTAGAGAATAAAATATCTACTGCGTTAATACATTGCAAAAACAACCCATAGAAAATAAAAAATAACATAATAACAATAATAATTACAATTAATTAAGGTTTTTAGTCGAGATAAAAAAGTCAATGGCACGAGCGGGATTCGAACCCACGATCTTCGGCTAGATACGCCGCTGCTCTACCACCTGAGCTATCAGGACCTCGATCCGCTCGGACATTAACGTCCCATCTCAACCCCACCTTTTGAGTTTTCCCTCCTTTTTGCCATTTTTCAAATGTCGTGTAATCGGATTGGATTCTCGGCGACAAATGAAATGGCCACGGAGAGCTTTAGTGAAGTGTACTTCATTTTAATTCATTAAATTCACTAGTTTTGTGGTCCGCTTGACCAATTAATATATTAAAATTAATTAAGGTTTTTAGTTGAGATAAAAAAGTCAATGGCACCGGTGGGATTCGAACCCACGATCTTCGGCTAGATACGCCGCTGCTCTACCACCTGAGCTATCGGGACCTCGATCCGCTCGGACATTAACTTCCCATCTCAACCGCACCTTTTGAATTTTGCCTACTTTTTGCCATTTTTCAACGAGGTCACGTTAGCTCAAGTGATAGAACAGCGGCGTATCTAGCCGAAGATCGTGGGTTCCAATCCCGCTCGTGCCATTGACTTTGTTATCTCGACTAAAAACCTTAATTAATTGTAATATATTAATTGGTCAAGCGGACCACGAAATTAGTGAATTTAAAAATAATAATTTTGTACAGAAATTATTTATTTTTGTAACATTTCTTAAAAGAAAGTTCGAAGCAAATAAGTATTTGTGAATGTAAACATATGCATAAGCACACACAAAAAACAAACTCATTGTAATAATTGAACTCTTTGAAAGATACCAGGATTTGGAACATCCAAATTATATTAATACAAATGCTGATAGGAATTAAATCATTTTAAACAACTTACACAAGGCTTTGACGTCAAATGAGTCATAAATGAGTAAAACATACATTTCATGTAAACATGAATTTTATGAGATGAGAATATCCTCTTGTAGGGACAATATAAAAATCATTTTATTTACGAATATGGTAGCAGCAAATTGAAAAAAAGGTCCTCGGAATTTTATTATATATTTTATACGACATTTGTGATAGAAATTAGAGACGACACGACGTCTGGGTGGATAAAGTTCGACCTAAACCTCATAAAATCATAATTTCCTTTAACAAGAATATATTATAGGGAGTATCTTTGCAAGGCTGGGCCCAAAATTAAATTATAAATAGAGTTTAAATGTAGTGGGCGTATGTCAAGTCCATTTTTATTCACCGGCGGCTTCACCGGAAGGAACGACGCTATTTCTGTCAGGGGGACTCATTAACTCCGGCTATTTACCAAAGGGCATCGAGTGTGCCCGGCAACTAAGATTGAACTCGCCTCCGGTCGCAGGAGACCACACACAATCCGTACCCTCGTCCCTTAAGCCGGGGACAAGCCCCCATTAATCCGCATACGTGAGCCCACAATTTGCATTTTAAAGGGCTCAGACCCTAAAAATCCATTTCCAGTGTTTTCATTCCAAATGCAATTTCGCGGCTTATTGTTGAAGATTTACATTTTTCCCCGATCCCCGTCCGGCTTTCACCGAATCATAGAAATTAAATCGGTCTTGCCCAGAGATAAAACCAAAAGGATCTCTTTTTCCTGCTAGAAAAAAAATAACTTCCAATTATATAAGGAAAAAATTCATGAGAAAATCATATCAGGTACTAATAATTTAAATCAACGTTTTTGGCGAATGTATGTTTCTTAGTGTCCGTTTGTTTCATAATTTGTGGAAATCATGAGGAGAGGTCAAGAATTAGATACTTTAAACAAACACATTTTTCATTTTTTTTACCGATTTCGTTTCGACCTTTATTCAAGTCATCTTCGTGGCCTGGGTACAAAACATATGTTCATTAGAAAAATACAATTTAAGATCCAAAGATAAATTTTGAACCAAGTATTTCATACTCACATAAAGTGTGGTGCTATTCTTGTGGAGTCACATTGGCTTTGTACAAAAGTGTTGTGAAAAGTAAAATTGTATTTTTATATGATTGTGACAGGGTGGGAGACCCGGTAAATCTGGGAAAATTGCTTTGATTATAGGCGGTTTTAACTCAAAGGAAGTCGAGCATGATGATTTTCTGGATTGGAATTGTGATTCAGAATCATAGTATAAGTTTTGGGTTAATTCCATTATATTTCGTGGTCCGATTGACCAAATAACTTCTTTCAATTAATTAATCTTTATGCAAGGTATTGGTTGAAATGAAAAAGTCGGTGTCACGAACGGGATTCGAACCCACGACCTTCGGCTCAATAGGCCACTACTCTAACCACTTGAGCTACGAGATTTCGATCCACTCGGACACCAACATCCCATCTCAACCTACCTTTCGAATTTACCCTTCTTTTTGCCATTGTTCAAATGTCGTGTAATCTATTTGATTCTCGGCGACAAATGAAATGCCCACGGAGAGCTTTAGTGAAGATATGCTTCAGGTTAATTAATTAAATCCATTAAGTTCGTGGTCCGATTGACCAATTAACATTTTTCAATTAATTAGTATTTATGATAGGTATTGGTTAAGATAAGAGTGGATCGAAGTCACGATAGCTCAAATGGTAGAGTAGCGGCGTATTTAGCCGAAGGTCGTGGGTTCGAATCCTGCTCGTGACACTCACTTTTTTATCTTAACCAATACCTTTCATAAATACTAATTAATTGAAAAATGTTAATTGGTCAATCGGACCACGAACTGTAATGTATTCAGCAAAATTATATAGTGGCCTAGATGGATTTTTCATCGAAGGGGTGCTTGACTTGCTCATGCTTTTAAAGATTATCCGTGCGTTGGAATTCAGCTTATGTTCTCAAAAATATTGCTCTTGGTATATTTTTCTTCGATGAAGTATTGAATTCGTCAAAAAATATTTTTAATTGATAGAGCACAACATTTTTCCAAAAATGTACATTTCGTTTGTCGTGCCAACGTTTCGATCTTTATTGAAAACACCTTCAGGGCTCAAAGTGTTTGATTCTCTGACTTTCAACACGACCCGCGATAATGTCATCTACACAGAACACAAACACTTTGAGCCCTGAAGATGATATCAATAAAGATCGAACCTTTCAACTAATTAAGGTTTTTAGTTGAGATAAAAAGTCAGTGTCACGAGCGGGATTCGAACCCAAGATCTTTGGCTAGATACGCCGCTGCTCTACCACTTGAGCTATCTTGACTTCTGTCCACTGGGACACTAACTTGCCATATCAACCCCAACTTTTGAATTTTCCCTCCTTTTTGCCAATTTTCAAATGTGTAATCATGATTCGATTCTCGGCGACAAATTAAATTGCCACGGAGACCTTTAGTGAAGATATACTTCGTTTTACTTATTAAATCCATTATATTTCGTGAACCGAGTAACCAAATAGCTTCTTTAAAAACATAACATGTTATATAATAATTTTTACTATATAATTATTTGGAGATCGTGAAAACAAACACTTTGAGCCCTAAAGATGATCTCAATAAAGATCGAAACGTGATGAATGTTTAGAAAATAAGCAATTCTATTATGTGAAATTAATTTATGAAACTTTGATTTACATGACAATTATTAACCAAAAATTAATCTTTATGTAAGGTATTGGTTGAAGTGAAAAGGTCAGTGTCACGAGCGGGATCCCGCTTTAAAATTCAAATTCGAAATGTAGGTCGAGATGGGGAGATGGGGTCCGAGTGGATCGAAGTCACGATAGCTCAAATGGTTAAAGCAGAGGCGTATTGAGCAAAAGATCGTGGGTTCAAATCCCGCTCGTGATACAGACTTTCATTTCAACCAATACATAGAGTTTAATTTTTGGTTAATAATGTCATGTAACCCAGAGTTTCATAAATTAATTTCACATAATAGAATTGCTTATTTTTGAAACATTCATCACGTTTCGATCTTTACTGAGATCATTTTCAAGGCTCAAAGTGTTTGTTTTCACGATCTCCAAATAATTATATAGTAAAAATTATTATATAAAAACATGTCATCTGACTTTCCATCTCATACAGAAACGACCAACATAACCATTGCAAACAAAAGCAATTACGTTATCTAACACCGATCTCGTCCTGAGATATGAAGGCTCATCTCACAATTTTGAGAAAAAGGTTGAAATTAAATGTGGAAAAATCCATCTACAAAACCCTTTGTAGGAAAATGATTCGTCTTATTCCTTTTTTATTTTATTAAAGTTCTTCTTACTATGACAGACAAATAACAATACTCCTTCTATAAATATAATATATAGAAAGAGCAACATTTAATCCCCACACACAAACAAACACAAGAAAAGAAGGAACTGTACTAAATTGTCTCATAGCTATTTGACAAACGATCTAACTTATCATTGGCCAACAAAAGACTGCTTTACAACTCCGTGTCAAATCTGACATATACGATCAAAAGTTTTAATATATTTTTAATTAAAACTGCTTAATCGAAAATTCTTCGATAATTTCAGGACGCTCCATTTTATGTATCAAATGAGAACAGTAAAATCTAGTATTGTTCTCTTTATACACGAATCGACCCTACAAAAATAAAAATAAATTAACCAACTAAGAACACGAAAGGATAAAGAAAATAGGCTAAAATTTGATTTGGTTTTCAGCTAATTTTCCAGGTAAACAAACCGAAACATTTTTTTTGCTTGAAAAATTATGCTTTCTGACGTAGTTGGGTTGCGGAAATGGCCTTGGTCAGTCTCATCCCTATTTCATATTTTCAACGTAGTAAACCTAAAAAGATTCCGAAAGTGGGTATTTCAACTTGTTCTAAAATAGGCTGGGTTTTTCCTTTAGATTTTTTTCTTGATAGAAAACCAAAATTAAGCTAAATCCCCGGCGATGTAGGAATTATATTACGAAAGAAATTAAAAAACACCGTTGATAAAAATACTAAATTGGCTGAATTGGAGAAAATTAATAAAATCATAAATGTAAACAATTAAATTGTTATAAATGGAATCAACGGCCAATTTTATTATCCTGGGGATGCTCCGCTCTCCTCTGTTGACGTTGAAAAATCTTTCTTGAAATCTCGATAAATGCTGTAGTTTTACAGAAACTAACTTCGAAATTTATTAAATTCACTAATTTCGTGGTCCGCTTGACCAATTTATATATTACAATTAATTAAGAAATTAAAAAACACCGTTGATAAAAATACTAAATTGACTGAATTGGAGAAAATTAATAAAATCATAAATGTAAACAATTAAATTGTTATAAATGGAATCAACGGCCAATTTTATTATCCTAGGGATGCTCCGCTCTCCTCTGTTGACGGGATCTAAACTCATTTTAGTTTAGGTAAAAAAGTCAATGGCACGAGCGGGATTCGAACCCACGATCTTCGGCTAGATACGCCGCTGCTCTACCACTTGAGCTATCGTGACCTCAATCCACNGAGAAGGAAGAGAGAGAGAGAGAGAGAGAGTGAGAGGGAGAGAGAATATAAACACCTTTTGGATAAAAAACTTACAATACCTCAAAAAACGATTTGCATGATACGACATCGGACATTGCAAAAGATAATAAAATTCGTACTGACACAATAACTAGTACTAACAGTAACTAGAATAATAATTTGCCAAGGGACATAAGAGATATTTCTTTGCTTGAAGTGTATTTTAAAAGTTAATCGCTCCTGACCCATTTTCCTAAAGCATATTCCTCCTGATGTTTTTATGCGGGTTGCCGACGTAAACTGGGTTATCGTCCTAGCGAAAAATCGTTTTTTATCCACCTCATAATAATATTTGAAACACCCCGTAAGGAAATTCGAAAGAACAGGGCTCTCACATTTAAAACATGCGCGAAGAAAGTTTAGACACTCACGGATAAAGGATTTTCAGTCAGTTAAATTGTCCCTGACGCCACACTCGGGAGGTGAAAAGTCTTCGTGGACGTCAAACGTTCTCGGTTAGTGGTTTTGACATCTACTGACTTTGCTTATCACCGAAAGGTTTTCTTGGTATAAATAAAATTTATGCATCAGCACTGTAAAAAAAATAACAAAAACTATCTTATATTGAAAGATTAGATCAGCAAAATATATTCTCAATGAATATTCTTTACCATTTCAAATAAAATATAAATCCTATATAATTTATACTAATATGCAATAGTGTAATCTTATTTGTTGTATATTACTTAATTTTTAACAATGACAAATATTCTATCAGTTATTATATATTTTTCTGACAGTGATTCTTTCATTCCCCTTTCCATCCACCCCGCGTGGATTGTTTCCTTAGATAACATAAAGCTGGTTACAATTTAATGTTTTTTGTATCTTGCACTGTTTAATTTAACACCGTAGCTTTTCTGTATGAAAAAGGAATGCAGGGTGTCAAACATCCAATCAGAAATCGTTCCAGGACATTTTCTTTATTAATCTTTAATTAATTACGGTTTTTAGTTGACATAAAAAAGTCAGTGTCATGAGGGGGATTCGAACCCACGACATTCGGCTTGATACGCCGCTACTCTACCACTTGAGCTATCGTGACCTCAATCCACTCGGACACTAACTTCTCACCTCAACCCCACCTTTTGAATTTTTTTGAAAAAAGCAGGGAAGATGCTCAAGTGGTAGAGGAGCGGCGTATCTAGCCGAAGATCGTGGGTTCGAATCCCGCTCGTGCCATTGACTTTTTTATCTCAACTAAAAAACCTTCATTAATTGTATTAGAAATTTATCTCATTGTCAATTTTTATACAGATAAACTTAAGTTTTTGAATAATATTATAAATTATATGATTTTTGTGTGACAGACATTTTTTTTTCTATTTCCTTTCAAAATAAATATGTACTAGACTAAAACATGTCTAGATTTAAAAAAATTAAATTATTAGGTGGGTGATGTCTGAAATTCATCCGGCTAATAAATCTGCATTCTAGTTATAACTAATTACATTGTTGCCTCATAAAATACAGTTGTAATATACATTGATTTAGAAAAATATATTTATCTTCAAAAACATTCTATTACAAGAAGTGACGGGGTCAAACATTTTTTTAACACCTTTCTTTCACCTAGATTATTTCGGGAAATAGCCGTAAATTTCTAGATTCTTTTCTTCTTTTAAAATAAAACAGAAACGTTATTTTAATTTTATTTCAAATATTTAGGTACTTTAATAGTTACGTCTTATATCGACCGCCTTGTTAATATATTGTTGGTCATAATACAATGTTATTATTTAATAATAAAAATAATATTACAATGTAATATTTATTCATGGTAATATTACAATGTAATTATTATTGTTACAACAAATGACTGAGTCAAACATTTTTTTAACACGTTTCTAATATGATGTTAGACAAGTGGAAGCGTCGTTGGGCCGACTCGACTGACGCGTTGGTGTCCGTTAAGCCGACGGTCGACCGGTGGAGCCCGGAGGGGATATCTCGAAAGGGAAGCGTTGTCCTGACCCGCCTGCGGATAGGCCACACACGAGCGACTCATGGGTACCTGCTGGTTGGCGCGAGTCGACCTAGGTGCCCAGCATGTCAAGTAGACAGACTCACGGTGTCGCATGTGTTGGAGGGGTGTCGCAGCTTGGCCCTGTATAGGGACCGAAATGGAATACCGCCGGGTTATAGAAGAATGCTCGAGCATGGCAGCGAATTCAAGGACAAACTTTTTAGGTTTCTAACAGATATTGGGATTATGGGTTGTATATAGAGGGGTATTTATTTTATAGGTTTAAGTTTAGCTTTAGTTTCTGGTAGAATAGAAGTATGTTGGGCGGCGGTGCAGCATATTATTTCAAGGCTCCACCGCTGCTCCGGTAAATCGATTCGGGGCGGAATATCGAGTACCCTCCGACCCGGATTCCAGACAGAGGATATGCATGTGTGATTGGGTTTGTATATAGTAGTATGTATGTATTTATTGTATGAGTGAGTGTGAGAATGACTAGTTTTAGGGAATAAGGGCCCCGAAATGACCAAAGAAGTCGATGGCGCCCGACCAGAGCCCAACCTCGGAGTCGCTTGGTTCCCAGTCAAGGTGGGTGACTCCCCCTGATCTATCAGGGAGAGGCCAGAGGCCTCCTAGGAGGTCTCGCAATTCTAATTCTAACACGTTTCTTTCATCTACATTATTTCAGGAAATAGCCGTAAATTTCGAAGACTATGATACAATATAGAATAAAATAATGAATTATAATATTATAATATTGAAATAATGTTATTATTTCAATATATTTAGTGGTACGATTGACCAAATAACTTCTTGCAATTAATTAATCTTTATGTAAGGTATTGTTTGAAATTAAAAGTTAGTGTCACGAGCGGGATTCGAACCCACGACCTTCGGCTAAATACGTCGCTACTCAACCACTTGAGCTATCGTGACTTCGATCCACTCGGACACCACCACAACCTAGGGGTTCGAATCCCGCTCGTGACACTGACTTTTTCATTTCAACCAATTAAGATTAACTAATTGAATGAAGTTATTATTATTGTTACAAGAAATGACTGAGTCAAACATTTTTTAACACGTTCCTTTCATCTAGATTATTTCAGGAAATAGCCGTACGTAAGACCATGAAATTCTTTTAAAATACAATAGAAGGTAATTTAATTTTCTTTCAAATATTTAGGAATTTTAATAGTTATTAAGCATCGACCGCCTTGTTAATATATTGTTGATAATAATATAGTGTTATTTATATATAGATCTATTGTATGTAATGAACATATTGAATAATTAATCAAATATAATTGCCAAGCTGTTTGCAACTAACATGTCACTTAGAAATATTTTTTTTAAATGTTTAAATTAATTTGCATATTAATTATATTAACTTTAACGCCAAGGAATATTTATTTTTAATAGAGAAAGTGAGAATGTCTTAGACGAAATTCCTAATTTTAATATACCATCTGGACGCTCTGCTTCACCGAAGCACATTCTCATAGCAGTGAGTACTTAGCAGTGAAGCCTCAGTAGGATGTCGGAGGTGAGTGAGGAGTTGGCACGGCATTTTGAAAATGTCTCTGATTCCTCGATTTTTCTGAAGTAAAACTATGACCGAACGAATCAGGATTGGTGAAAGAGAAGTGTAATCGTTCGAAGAATTTGAAGCCGCATTGGGACACTCTCGGAATTTCATGCCTTGGGTGCGACGGTATTTCTCGTGAAATGTTTCTCAGCTTTCCCCAGGGTGCAATGCACAACTTGTTGGAATTTTTCAACAACATACAGATTCTTATTATGGCTATTAGGCGTTTATATTTTGTCCTAGAAGGGCCAAGGACCTAGTTTGCCCAAGAGGTGACTGATATCGACAATCTTGGAATTTACGATAAACAATCGTTTAAGCTAGGATCTTGAATAGTCGAAAGGATTTGAAAGTTGGGATTACAAAAGCTCTGACGGGAAACAGTTCTGTCTCTTCCAGAAAGATATTAGGTTTGATTAAGAATACGATCGATCAGACGTGTTTTTGACGAGATTTATGACAGGAGGTTTGGGACACTGTAAAACTGTCAGGACCTCAAAGGAAATTAGAACATTATCTAAATTTTTTGATTATTTAAGAACTACCAGTTCCGTATCGGAATTCTGGGTCTTGGTTCAAGTAAACGGGCATTACGCTTTTCTAGAGTGTAGTGAACTAATTTGTTGAAGTCGTGAGGAACCGTCAAGAATGAGGTAGTTTGTAAAAACACCTTTTTTTATTTTTTTGCCGATGTTTCGACCTTTATTCGGGTCACCTTCAGAGTATAAAGTGACATCAGAACGCTTTCACACAAAACCAATATGACACCACAAGAATAGCACCTCACTTTATGCCCCGATGATGGCCCGAATTAAGGTCGAAACATCTGTAAAAATTAAAAAAAGGTGTTTTTCTAAACTACATCATTCTTGACCGCTCCTAACGGCTTCAACAAATTAAGAAACAACAGGTCACTAAAATACACACATTGTAGTGAACGCTAACGATATCCTACGGACCCTAATCATCCCTAACCATCAGATGACTACTACACATCGACTTATGTTTTTCCTTTCTGGTATGCCCTGATAAAGGTAGGAGACTGGAAAATTTGAGAAAATCGTAACTTGTCGAAAACCTTCTGGCTTTCGTACATCTCGGCCTCACTTTTGATGTAATTTTAAGGTGTCAGCAACACGTAATCGAGATCGCAAGAAAAGTGTAGTCGGACAGGGACTAACAAAACATGTTTTTCGCACGGAAATACTCGATTTTGCTTTACAGTTGTATTGTCTATTATTTAGCTCGAAAAACTCGTTTGATAATTCTCGACAGACCCTAGAGACCAGCATGTGCTGGCAGATTGCAATAGGGGCCACCAAATCCTTACGAGAGCAGCATTAAGCTATGTACTGGAATTTTTGGCTAAACTAGGGATTTCACTGAAATTTGAGCTGAGCACCCGTCCAAACTGCATCACTAGTTCAGAGGTAAATCTTGCTAATATGATCGAGATATGCCGATTTTAGTATTTTTGGACCGCAATGTAGCAATGTGTGTGTGTGTGAGAGAGAGAGAGAGAGAGAGAGAGAGAGAGAAGAGAGAGAGAGAGAGAGAGAGTGAGAGGGAGAGAGAATATAAACACCTTTTGGATAAAAAACTTACAATACCTCAAAAAACGATTTGCATGATACGACATCGGACATTGCAAAAGATAATAAAATTCGTACTGACACAATAACTAGTACTAACAGTAACTAGAATAATAATTTGCCAAGGGACATAAGAGATATTTCTTTGCTTGAAGTGTATTTTAAAAGTTAATCGCTCCTGACCCATTTTCCTAAAGCATATTCCTCCTGATGTTTTTATGCGGGTTGCCGACGTAAACTGGGTTATCGTCCTAGCGAAAAATCGTTTTTTATCCACCTCATAATAATATTTGAAACACCCCGTAAGGAAATTCGAAAGAACAGGGCTCTCACATTTAAAACATGCGCGAAGAAAGTTTAGACACTCACGGATAAAGGATTTTCAGTCAGTTAAATTGTCCCTGACGCCACACTCGGGAGGTGAAAAGTCTTCGTGGACGTCAAACGTTCTCGGTTAGTGGTTTTGACATCTACTGACTTTGCTTATCACCGAAAGGTTTTCTTGGTATAAATAAAATTTATGCATCAGCACTGTAAAAAAAATAACAAAAACTATCTTATATTGAAAGATTAGATCAGCAAAATATATTCTCAATGAATATTCTTTACCATTTCAAATAAAATATAAATCCTATATAATTTATACTAATATGCAATAGTGTAATCTTATTTGTTGTATATTACTTAATTTTTAACAATGACAAATATTCTATCAGTTATTATATATTTTTCTGACAGTGATTCTTTCATTCCCCTTTCCATCCACCCCGCGTGGATTGTTTCCTTAGATAACATAAAGCTGGTTACAATTTAATGTTTTTTGTATCTTGCACTGTTTAATTTAACACCGTAGCTTTTCTGTATGAAAAAGGAATGCAGGGTGTCAAACATCCAATCAGAAATCGTTCCAGGACATTTTCTTTATTAATCTTTAATTAATTACGGTTTTTAGTTGACATAAAAAAGTCAGTGTCATGAGGGGGATTCGAACCCACGACATTCGGCTTGATACGCCGCTACTCTACCACTTGAAATATCGTGACTTCGATCCATCGTTTCTCTCTCTCTCTCTCTCTCTCTCTCTCTCTCTCTCTCTCTCTCTCTCTCTCTCTCGCATTACTCTCTTTACGAGTGTGTTTTCCTTTATCAAAGGAATATTAATGATTATGTTGAATAATTAATTAGCTTCTCGCTGATTGGAAAATAAATAAAACTTTTCGTATGACTTTAATATTGACAGGGTTCGCAATGATTGAGTAGAAAAATCACGCAGGAAAATGGATTAGCATAAACATAATAAAAAATGGATTATATCATAATCCCAGAGATCTCACAAAAAGTCATTTTGTGTTGAAAGTTTACGCGCGGGCCGGAAATCGACAGTCTTCGGCCAGTTGTTCAGAATCGTTCTTGAATTGCTTATTGTTGAGCCGTTTAGTATTTTGTGCGGATTTGGTATTTGGGGGGTGTGAGAAGGGGTAAGAAGGGGGTTTCTTCCGCTGGGACCACCCTTGATTTCTTGCATGGGCTTAACGTCGAAACTTTTTTTTTTATTAGCTGTAAAAACGCGTATTTCTTTCATTCGTCTCGCACATGTTTGTCGGTGACTGTAACCGTATGGGAACAGCGTTCTATTATTATGTTATTCGGAAGGATTTTCATAATGTTTTTCACAATTTTCCTGCAATAAGGTTTTTTGTTGTCCCAACCCGACGCGTTTTAATAGAAATTGTGTGACTTCATACATAGGATATTACACCGTATATTTTATTTCTCAATCCATTTAAATTTCTGGTGAGAGATATTTATGAAAATGCCAGAGAGTAAAGCAAGTCATTTTGAAGAATTATGAACGTACTTGAAAAATCATGGTGCATTTATTCCAACTGTATTACTCCACAGAGACTGTAGTATAGTTAGTAATATTCAGGGTGTCCTTTTTAGATGGCCCGGCTGAATTTCACTTGAACTACGTTATCAGCGTTATTTAAACAACCACAAATACTTGTTTAATAATTTTTAGATTAGTTTCAAATTTTTATTTTTATTTTATTTATTAATTTTTTTTTTGGAAAAAAATTATACAGGGTACCGTTACGACCCTATGCATCTTGACATAGCATTTTAAACTATTTTTTATGTTGAAAACAATGGTGCAATCGGATTTTAAATTGGTCAAAAAATGGCAAAGTTATGGCCAAAAAGAAACCGTCAGCGTAATTTCGACGAGGAGACGAATATTTTACTATAAATTCACTAATTCCGTGTGTTTATTTACCAATTAATGTACTACAATTAATTAAGGTTTTTAGTTGAGATAAAAAAAGTCAATGGCACGAGCGGGATTCGAACCCACGATCTTCGGCTTGATACGCCGCTGCTCTACCACTTGATCTATCGTGACCTCATTGAAAAATGGCAAAAAGGAGGCAAAATTCAAAAGGTGCGGTTGAGATGGGAAGTTAATGTCCGAGCGGATCGAGGTCCCGATAGCTCAAGTGGTAGAGCAGCGGCGTATCAAGCCGAAGATCGTGGGTTCGAATCCCGCTCGTGCCATTGACTTTTTTATCTCAACTAAAAACCTTAATTAATCTTACTGTAAGTTCGCGAAAATCCGAATTCCTCCCTCAATGTTGGAAGGATTTTACGTTTTTCAAAAAATGAAATTGAAATATACTCCGGACTCACAATTTTAAGCCGTATCGCTCTGATCTTGCCCAAATACTTCGGAACTCTGATTATGACAGGGGTCAAACGTTCCTTGCAAATGTCTATTTGGGAGGATGAAGAAAACGTTCTTCCGTACATCGTATGGACTTATGAATCCGAGTTCACCTCTAATGGCATACTAAACCGTTGGAACGTGGGCAGAGGAAAATCCGTGAATTTCCTAGTCTTGTCATCATCAGGGGTTCACAATATCAACCTTTGTTATAGACCTCTCGAAAATAAATTAGTTGGGCCTTATTTCTACGAAAATAATTTAAATGGCGCTCAGTTCCTCAATTTTTGAGGGAGGTTTTACCGACACTAATAGATGATGGTCCTCCGCAAGACAAAGAATGATTCTCCAGCTTGATGGATGCCCCTCACACACTCCTTTGTAGTTGAGGCGTTATTTGAATTGTCACTCCTGGGATAGGTGGATAAAACCTCATGGCCCGATCTGTCTACGTCAATTCATCTCCTCTAACTCTAACTCTATCACTCCGAGCACCGGTAAAGTGTGCTTGAAAAGAGCAAATTGTTTCATCTTTACGCAAGGCAGGCAGTTCGAACATGAAATGTGATTAATAAATAGCAAACCAAATGACTGGTTTTTCAAACTTTTTTCATAACTTGGTCACTTCACTTTTGTCCAATTTAAAATGTGATTGCACCATTGTTTTCTGCTTAAAAAATCGTTTAAAATGATGTGTCAGGATGTATAGGATCGTATTTGAAATTTTGAAGTTGAACTGGGCCTCCTATCTCCTCATATTATGAGCAACACGAATAAACGTTTTTTGAACAACTCTGGGGCGAGGAGAAAATTTTTTGGAGTAAAACTCGACTGCACGACGCGCAATACCACGACTATTAATAAAGCAGTCGTATACAGGGTGTCCCAGTTCATTCCGACGAAACTCAGGGAATCGATTCTACTCTTCGTTTGAAGCAGAAAATGCTCAGGAGAAAATTTTCTGAAAGTTCTCTATTTTGAAGATATTCGTCAATTTAGGTTTTTTCAACTTTTCCCTACCTTACCACATAAAAACGCTTACAACTTCCAAATTGTTGAAACTACAACAAATCCAATTACACCATTTGAAAGAACGCTAAATTTTCTGAAAGATACTTCTATTTGCAATAATCTGAATGACATAAAATGTTAGCCAAAATCAGGTGGAACATGTCAAAATTACAAAATTTAAAATTTTGGTCATGATTGCACGTTCTACTGATGTTACAAAAAAAAATACCTACAACTTGTCAAATTTCACAAAACCTCCTTCATCTAATATGCTTTACGTTGATATACCCAGGTTTTTAAATAACGTTCTAGTAGAGTTGAAGCATATTAGTTGAAGAAGTTTTTGTGAAATTTGACAAGTTGTAGGTATTTTTTGTAACAACATTTTGCAAGTTGTGAGCGTTTTTATGTGGTAAGGTAGTGAAAAGTTGAAAAAACCTAAATTGACGAATATCTTCAAAATAGAGAACTTTACGAAAATTTTCTCCTGAGCAATTTTTGCTCTAAACGAAGAGTAGAATCGATTCCCTGAGTTTCGTCAGAAGGAACTGGGACATCGTGCATATCAACTCGCTGTGGATCAGAAAAATGTCCTCTTCTGTTCGTTCTGAATGGAATAATGAATGTAACGAATAGGTACTAACATAAAATGTATTTACTTCCACTAAACTGACCTTATACAAGACTTTACTGCGACCACTTTGGACATACGGTGTGGAACTGTGGGGTTCCGCCAAACCATCCAATATCCAGCGTATCCAGTCCTTCCAATCAAAAGTCCTCAGACAAATCGTCAAAGCTCCTTTTTACGTCTCTAACCTCACTATCCACAAAGACCTCAACGTTCCTTTTGTCCACGAACTGATCCATTTCCGATTCCAAAAATTTCATACCAACCTATCGATCCATCCTAACCGTACCGCTAGAGCCCTCTCCACATATTCCCATCCCGAGAATCCACCACGTCGCCTAAAACGACGATGGCCCCGAGACCTCCTTGTCCCTTAATCTATTAAAATGAGTGCCAGCACTGGCTGGCTTCTCATGGCATGCGTCCTCCGGGTGCAGCGCTGGCATCAGTGTGTGCTGTGACCGAGCGGTGAACAATACACATTGTGATCACATTTGTATTACGTACAAGTATGTATAGGCTACAAATAAATAAATTTTAAAAAAAAATTTACTTCCAGAAATTTTGATTTGTTTTCATAATGCGAGTTTGACAAACAATGACAGAATGAAATCAATAAAGGTAATCATTGTTTACTTTAGTGAAAAAGCAAATTATTGGAATTAACAACGAAACAAACGAAATGCGTTTTTTCAAAATTTTTCCATCACCTTGTCATTGTTTGTCCAATTTAAAATGTGATCGTACCATTGTTTTTAGAGCAAAAAATCCTTTAAAATTATGTGTCAGGTTATATAGGATCTTATTTGAAATTTTGAAGTTGAACTGTGCCTGCGGTACCCTGTATAATTTTTCTCCAAAAAAAGGTAAACATTTGAAACGAGACTAAAATATATTAAAACAAACTTATTGTTTTTTAATTCAAGAGAAATTCAGCGGGGGCATCAAAAAAGCTCACCCTGTATATTAACTAATTGAACGTTGATGCTGAACTGGGCCTGTTGTACACTGTATAATTTTTCTCCAAAATCGCTAAAAAATTTAAACTAGACTAAAAAATATTAATAACGTATTTTTTGTTTTTTTGATAACATCATTGCTTCAACAGAAATTCAACCGGGCCATCTAAAAGAACACCCTGTACAGTATGTAATACGAATGTAATCTAGTTTACGCGTTGGGTCGCTGTATAGCCTCTGTCCTGTGAGGTGGTGTCTATTCTAGTTCAATTTGTTCTGTTGTATAGCGTGTGGGCCTCAGCAGTAAGCCAATTCTCCAAATTACAAAGAATCTAACAAAAGAACTTCGAAAAAGGCTTAGTATTGTCGAATGAACGACCACAGTAAATAATACATCGAAGTAGCTCAACGTATCCTCCATTCGACTGTTAATTCCACGAGCCTGGTTCAAAAGTGTTGGAGTTTTTGTTTTTCTTCTTCTTTCCCGTTTCCTTAATTTTATACTTAATAAAATTCATTCTTATTTAATTATTATTCATATCTTCCTTACATTTGATCATACAAGTAGACGAGCTTAAGTAGTAAACAATATCAAATACGAACAGACCTAACTCTGTGAAACTTCTACAACCCCAATCAACTACATGAAAAAGCCGTACTAAGAAAGCCAATAATAGATTAAATCGGTAATCCACAATTTGCCCACCAATCAATCCTGTTAACCCAGGTCAATAAGTTTCCAACCCACTGTGTCAATAACATCCACCACCGACAAACCAAGGGATTTACCATTTTCTACAAAACAAACTTTACCTGAATAATCTAGAAGAAGAAAATTTGGAAACCAACGTATCGTCACGTGTGCAAAAACCTCCAGCACTATATGATTTCCCCTTTAATATTGACGAGAATGTCAAAAAAAAAACATACACCTGCATCAACAGCAGAGTCGAGACGAGAATAATCTCTGTTACTGTGTACTTTTACAGACGTTAACAAATATCAGATACAAAATCTATAATTTCTCACTTACCAGCACTGAGAAGGTGAGGGGAGGGTGATCATAAGAAACCAGTCGTGGCCATAAAGTAAAATGGGGTTCAATATCATTGGTCATATGAACGGACTGCCCTTCCCACTGGCGTTTGTGAATTTTTTTTTTTTTTTTTTTTTTTTTTGCGAAGTCCCATTGCCCAACAATATGCAGTAATATGCGGTTTTAACATTTGCCTTCACTAGAGTGAAACCAGGCAACCCATACCATCGAAGGGATGCAATACTGCCACCAGCTTCCGATATGTGTTAAATGCAAGAGTGCCCACAAGAGTGTAAAATGACCAGAATCACGCTGAAAACTACGATCGCTGCAGATAAAATGCCAGATGTTGCCACGGCGATATTCAAACCTCCACAACATCTTTAATCCGTAATCACCGATCAGACAGTCCAACCTAGGACCTCTTACCCCAGATAGTCAGACACAATGAATTTTGTTATTAAAAGTACTCCGCTGTAAAACTCGAAAGACAAACCCTACCTCATCAAGGCCATCTCCTACATTCATTATTTTCCCCCTTCAACAGACTTTTAATCAATCATTTACCGAATCTGAAACCCTTTCACACGCCTTATCTCCCTGCTGCCCACTACAGTCGTCTGAAAATGTATTCCTCTTCTTTCGTCCTCCTGCCAACGAATGGGAAATACACAAATTTGTGAAAATGTATCATAGAATGAACTGAGTTTGCTTCCATGAACAGATTTCATAAAAGCCCTCGTTTTAAAATTTATTTTTATTTACAAACACTAATAGGTAAATCTTTTTAGTCTAGTTGTGAAATAATCAGCCTTATTTGTATTTACTATTTTTATTGTGAATGATTTAATTAATAGGTTTTTAAGTATAGAAATCAAGCCTCAGATTGATTCCAAATGCATTTAAATTTAAAAAAATAAACAAAAATAAGCCTTCTTTAAATAAAACTCCAAATAATTATTAAGTAAAGCCAACTAGCCTGACATGTCAATGTTTATGTAAATCTACATGAAGCTATAACTCAAAAAAATTAGGATTTAATCCATTAAATGTTTTTAATTGGTCAAATTAACTGGGCAAATTAACGAACGTAAGTATTTTAGTTATTATACAACGTATGGTTGAGTTGAAAAATTAGTGTCATGGGCGGGATGGTTGAAATGGTAGAAACGCAGCGGTACTGATCCGGAGGACATGAAATCGAGCTCGTAACAATCATTTTTCAACTCAACTAGAATTTGCATAATAATTAACTACATTTGTGGCATTGCTTCTAATAAAGAAAGACCAGGACGAAAATTTATAAATCAAGTATCAAAAATATTCTTACAAATGATGATTAGGGATGGACACCGATTTTTCACCCATCACGCCAATCAAAACTGGCGTTCCACAAGGAAGTATCCTAGGCCCAATCCTCTGTACCATTTACACTGCTGACATATCGACACATCCAAACACACAAATCACAACCTACGCGGACGAAACCGCAATTTTATCAATACACTCCAATCCTATCCTAGCAACAGAAGCAATCCAACAACATCTGAACCTCATTACCGACTGGTGCAATCTGTGGCGGATCAGGTTAAACGAACAAAAAAGCCAGATAGTACCACCATTGAACCAAGACCGCTACCTTGGGCTTTAGTTACATAGTAGACTTACATGAAAACCACATACAAGATTAAAATGGCAAGTACTTAACAAAAGATATGAACTAATCAGGCACCTACTAGGACTTAAATCAACTCTAAGCATACATAACAAACAAACCACTCACAAAACACTCCTCTCACCTATTTGGACCTACGGAGTCGAAATGTGGGGCTCGGCCAAATCACCGAATCTAACGAATTCAATCTTTTCAATCTAAAGTTCTCCGCTGAATCTTCAATGCTTTCTTCTATGTCAACAATCAAATGATCCTCAAAGATCTTAAAATCTCTTTCAAGAAAGATCTTATCCGAACGCGCTTCTTCACTTTCCATCTTCATCATCTCCACATCTCACCCTTGCAATCCTCCTCGGTGTTTAAAACGACGATGGCGACCATCTATCTTAACCCACCCAATTAAATGAATAGAGTTCCACCTCTGGTTGGCTTCTCTCACTGCCCCTGGTCTGACAGATCTGTCACATTTGTATATAACAAAACTATTTGCTCATTGAATATTTTGGACTAATAGCAATAAATAAAATAAATTGTTAAAAAAAAGATGAAATGGGAAAAGAAGAATGGGGTGCGTATGTAGATTCACTTTTGTAAAAGATGGTTCTCATCACTGTTTTTAACAGATTAAATCTGGAGTAGAACTATCTTTTAAAAAAACTATTGTTTGAAAAATATTTTATTTACTTAATATTTTCACAAATTTGAGCTCTTCTAATGAATGTTACCGCAGTCAATTTTAGGTCATAGACGTTGAATAATAGAAATTCGTTAAGGATAAAAGCCAACTAGGTTGTTTTGCTTCGGTGGATGGCTAAATTGTTTCAGCATTTGGAAGTGATGCGTGAAATTGATATGTCAATTATTCCCTACCAGAATGTGCAATCGCTCAGAGTTCAGTGCGTAAAAAACTGCATATTGTACGTTTGCATACAATCATTAAAAATTCAAAAGTTTAATTTAATTTATTGATATTTATTATAAAAGCACGTTTATATATTAGATATTGCGATAGCTTTGAGTGTTATTGACGTAATCGATTAAAGGATAGATTCTTTTAGAGAGGTTTTAAAATCATTTTATCCCAATATCAAAAATGTGTGGTGTTTAGTGACCGTTAGTTAATGATTATTTGGAGATCGTGAGATGCGGTCTGGTGTGACGTAAGTTTTAGAAAATCATTTTCTGTATCGTGCAAACGTTTCGATATTTTTTGAGGTCAGGGCTGAAAATGTTTCTTTTCTGTGTAGATGTGCCATTGTTGTCTGTCGTGTTGAGAGTGCTTCTCACAAGAATGGCACATCTACACAGAAAACAATCACTTTGAGCCCTGAAGATGATCTCAATAAAGATCGAAACGTTGGCACGATCTCCAAATAATCAATATCAAAAATGTTTAGAATTGTTTTCCCCTCAGTTTATTTCCAATATCAAAACAAAAACTAGAGAAATACGTGTTTATTAAGTATTTTCCATAATCTTTTTTGCTAATGAAATCAATGCAAATCACCGGAATGATTTTTCTAGATGAGAGAAGGACGTGGGGATCTTTAGTCTGGCTTACCTCTGTCTCTAGCCGGATATTTTTACTCACCAACGATAAAAATCTGCGGATTTCCGATTCATTTGTCTTCGAATGGACCTTTAAAAAAATTTATCCGTTTCGAAAGGGAAACAAATTATCCAAAATGAGTAAGTTGGAATGTTCATTAATTCAACAGCTTTTAGCTAGTTACCAGGTGCGGAAAACTGCTTGTACACGGCTCTCACCATCGCCACATATCATTAAACACTGACGAAAATTTAATTCTGCACGAATTGTCGATAATACATCCTTTCAAAGATAATTATTATTGTCAAAGTAATAAATTTTTGTAGCAATGAACAATTCGTTATTAAAACAAAATATTGTATCGTGATTAATCGGCACTAAATTATTATACGACTAATCTGACTAATACCGATATATACACTAATATGTGCGCTATAAATAATTATTACCTTACAAAAACCTGATATCACCTTAAAACAAATTCATTCTTTAGTAATAACATACTTTCATTACAACGTTGCCGTCATGATTGATCTCCACTATATTTTACAAAATAAACTTCAAAAAGCACAAAATACGTGCGTCCGTTATATACTTAACCTAAAATATGATTTTAGGATATACGATAAACGTTTGATATTAAAACTGTTTAAAATTTAAAACTTACGAATCTATTCTATAGCAACCTTTTTATACAAATGATTATTTGGAGATCGTGAGATGCGGTCTGGTGTGATATAGGTTTTAGAAAAACATTTTCTTTATCGTGCCAACGTTTGGATCTTTATTGAGATCATCTTCAGGCTAAAACTGTTTGTTTTCTGAGTAGATATGTCATTATTATTGGATGTCGTGGTGAGAGTGCTTCTCACAAGAATGGCACATCTACACAGAAAACAAACATTTTGAGCCCTGAAGATGATCTCAATAACGATCGAACGTTAGCACGATAAAAAAAATGTTTCACGATCTCCAACTAGTCATTAACTAACGGTCACTAAACACCACATACTTTTTATACAAAATACTACAAACTAAAAACCCTTTCTGCATGTTCTATAATTTTAACTTTCAATACCATCTCCATAACATTAATACCAGAACAGCTAATTACTTAATTCATCTACCCAAACATAGAATAAAAACACTTAGCAATTCATTTAAAATAAAAGCTTCAAAAATCTTTAACTCAATACCGAAATATATAGTACAAATAAAAAGCATAAAATCATTCAAAGTAAAACATAAAGAATACTTATTAAGTAAACATTATGAATATAATACTACAAGTTAGCATTTACCTTACTTAATATTTGGTTAGTTAACATCACATCATATATACTTGTATTTATTACTTTTATTGTTTTCTTTTTTAATATATACTTTTTCATTCACTTGTAATAAGATAATAACCATTTTACGGGGTCGTCGGAGAGGCTCTTGTGAGTCAAGAGCACGACCGGTAGATGGCCCTCAGAGAACCTGAGCAGGAGACGAGGGATCGTCCTCACCCGACTGAGGATTGGCCATACGCGGTTGACACACTGGCACCTACTTTTGGGTCAAAGCTCGCGCAGGTGCCCCTTATGCAGAGAAAGATTGCTCGATGTGTCCCATATACTGGAAACATGTCATGCCTTGGCTCCCTATAGGGAGCGTGTAGGCATGCCATCCAATCTGAAAATGGTACTCAAGCACGGCAGCGGGTTTCTGGGTCCCCTGTTCCACTTTTTAAAGGAAATTGGGTTTTTTATTGTATATAATATGTCTTATATGTTGTGTGTCTATATGTTTTGTCTGAGTGCATGTATTTATTAGCGTGAATGGCGAAGGGTGAGGGTGAAATATAACGTCATCATCGCCCCTCGAACTTTGAGAGCATATGAATGTGTGTTCGGGGTCTATGGCGGAATATTTATAAAAGTACTCCATCGACCCCAATCTAGATTAGTTTGAGTGTAGGTCGGTGGAGGAATATCAAGTACTCCTACCAAACGGAATGAGTGTACTGTATGGATGTATTTAAGTGTATGAATGTATTTATTTTGTAGTAATGTAGTGTTTGAAATGGTAAATAGAATATAGACTTTGTTGGGGGTTGAAATGTCCTAGATGTCGGAAGCCCCAGTCAAAAAAAATTTATTAATATTTTATTTCATTTTTAAATCGTAAAATTATGTTCCAATTCTAGAAGCTTCCTAATCTAGTTTTTAAGAATCTTACGAAAAATCTACATCTAATTTGGTTTATATAACTTGTATATATTTATTTATTTATCAGAAATAGTACATAGCCAACGGCTATTTATTCTTGCGATGTTAATCAATGTTTAACTTACTCTCACTTTATTCATTTACTTCAATCTTGATTTTACAATAATTTGTTATTTCCATTTTATGTCTGATGCGACTATAAAGAAGTATTATAATTGTAATTATACGTAAAGTGTAAGAAATATCCTAGAGACCTAATTTTTTCGTGTATTTTAATAAATAAATTGTTAATCTCTCTCTCTCTCTCTCTCTCTCTCTCTCTCTCTCTCTCTCTCTCTNCTCTCTCGCTCTCTTTCTCTCTCTCTCTCTCTCATTCTCTATCTCACTCACTCACTCTCGCTCTCACTCTTTCCCTCGCTCACCATTACTCTCAATTAATACAAAAATACATAAAGAAGGTCACGAGTATGCCATCCTTTGTCAAAAGGGTATTAAAAAGTATTAAAATTAGAACATAAAATTTACTCTTTTTGTCTCTGTTATACTCCTCCGTTCGTTCCTCTGCTTACATACACATACAGAAACATTTCTATGTTAATTAAATTCATTATTTTATAAGTTGTCATCCACATTTTGTTTCAAAAGTTCAAACAAGCATGAATATATATTACGGATACGAAGAATAAAGATTCCATCCGGTCATAGGGTTAAGGACATAATTAAAGAGAATGTAATACTTCAATCCGAAAATAGTTCAATAATATAGTAATATTACACTTTATTTAAACCAACCTTTAATTATATTATCACGTAAAAATATTTTTTATAACAGTGTTTCCATAGGGAAAATATTTATAACTTGGGTATTATAAAAGCTGATGCGTTTGCTTCCATACTCGACGATCCGGAACAACAGTTCGCCAATATCGTTTATATATCAAAGAACAGCCTTAAACAGGTAAAAAGCGTAATGAAAATATGTAAACAATTTGGTTCTAATGTGGAATTCTAATGTGAAAATTGAAGATTCCATAATTAGAAAAGATCTCAGTAAATGTCCAGAATGTGTATTATAATTTTTAATTAATTCTCTTATGTTTGTTATTTTATTATCAGAAACAGTTCTAACAAGCCTATACGTGTTCATTTATATTAATATCTGTCAAAACAATTATAATTAGAAAAATAATGAAATTCTAGTTTTATAATTTTTATTCGCTTTTAAAATTTTTATTTTATCGGTCCACATCTGCCAGAATATTTTTTTTCAACATTTTGTAGATATATTCATTTATTATATTTTATTATGCAAATTTAATCCCATTTAATAGACAAAACTATGCTACCATGCTCTCTCCCTCCCATTTTCTGTCTCTCTGTCTATGTCTGTCTGTCTGTTTGTCTGTCTCTCTCACTCTCTCTCTCTCTCTCTCTCTCTCTCTCTCTCTCTCTCTCTCTCTCTCTCTCTCTTTCACTTACCATCTACCTCTAAGTCTGTTTTATGTCAACATTTTATATTTATATCAGCCTACCTTCTGAATTCTGCCCTACGTTATTTATGTAAATAGAGTAGTGAAAAGAGACGTTTAAATCGAAAAATGTAAATAGTAAAACACAACTTGAATTTCTCTCTTTCTCACTCTCACTCTCTCACTCTCTTCCTCCTTATACCATATGTTCTACAATGAGAAACTAGCAAGAAAGGTCATCGCGATTGTACTACACCACGATCATTGAATTTTTTTGCGAAACTAATGAGCCACGAAATGTGCTGCGTGCCATTCCCTCTTTCCTCCATCTTCAAACTATCCACCACATCTATCTATCTGTCAGTCTATCTATTTATCTTTCCTTATGTAACAGCGTACCCATCTCTCGTCATCTCTCTGGCCCCTCTGTTTGTTAATATATCATATTCTATATTGAATTACCACGTTATCCCTTCGAACACCGCCTTTCTTTCTCTCACTCTCCCTCACTTTTCCACGCGCGCGAATAAAATATTTTACTGATATTCCAGTTAAACTGGGTTCTAAATTCAATGTGTATATTGTTCAATGTGTAAATTTTAAACATTTTTTGTTTTAACGAGGGTTCGCAACAGCAGAGGTTATATCAACCCTCGGGGTGCCGGTGTTTCTGAAAAAAAAAACCATTTGTAAGTATGTCGGGTTCGAATGCAGGGCCGCTGGATTCGAACCCGGGACCTTCACCTTACAGCGATGAGCGCCGTGTCAACGCCTAAACCGATGCGACCACCGACGCCCCCAGGTTTGAAACGTTATAAAGCAGGGGTGCTCAAACTTGAACTGCTGGCGATCTACCTCAATATTTTTAGACTACTTACGATCGACTCTGAGAGGCTGCAAGTGTGTGTGATGCAGGGTTGTCGTACATACACGATACACCCTACCTACCTAGGTAGGGTGTACCGTAGCATATATAGATATTAGCTTTCTGCACAATATAGGTACATTATTTTAGTCAAGGTTTGGGTTAGGTTTAGTTAGGTTCTTCTCTACAATATCAATGAAAAAACTCATAGTTATTCAAAATTGCGAGTTTATTGGTTGTTACAAAACAAAAGAGTTACATATGGTGTTAAACTTAACTAAGGAGTGGCTTTGGATGTTGAAGCGTGGCACTGCATGTCCTCAGCATACTTTTCATAAGATGGTACGTAACCACTGAGTGCTAATCGCAAGCATGATGACATATGATCGTCAGTTAGTCGATTGCGATATTTTGACTTAATTATCTTCATTTCAGAAAATGCAGACTCGCACAAGTAAGTTGACCCAAAAAATGCCGTCAGTTGAAGGGCGATTTGCCTTACATTCGGATATTTATCTTCAGATATAAAACACCAGAAATTTGTATCAGATGCTGTAGCTTTGAGATGTATATCTGATATAATCTGCACCAACTCATTTTCAACAGAACATGAGTTCATATTAAACTGACTTGCTATTTCAGTAGCTAATTCCTCAATGTTTTTACATGAAAAAGGATAACTCATAAATGATGCTATATTTTCCAATTTACTGCAATCATAAAAACGCATTTCGAATTGTCCCAAAATATTTGATAATTCAGCCTCATACGTATCATAATTCAACTGAGGAATCCTTGCTTTCAAAGACGGAAAATGTTTCAGATCCTTTCTTTTCAGTTGATCTATCATAAGTTGCAATTTACTTTTGAATGCGTTTACTGCGCTAATCATCTCAATAATAGTTTTTCCTTTACCTTGAAGCTCCAAGTTAACGGTGTTTAAGTGCATTGTGATGTCAGTCAAAAATGCCAAATCAGTCAGCCATTTTGCCACCTTTTGCCGCAAGCAGTGTTATTTTATTACGTAGTTTAGTTATCATTTTTGTAGTTTAGTTACCTACCTACTTATTAAAAATTTTTTTCTTCTCGAGATCTACTCAAAAAGCACTCGCGATCGACTGGTCGATCGCGATCGACCGTTTGAGCACCCCTGTTATAAAGCATCTAAATAATACACAAATTATTTTTATAACCAAAATGTATACCCTATGGGACTCATCAATTATAATAAATTGTCCCACTATAATAAAGGAGTTTACAATTAGTGCCAAATTCTTCAAAATTGATCAAAACCGTATAATGGTAATTTCGTACTACAAATATAATCGGCTTTTCTCAAAACAATTCGTCCTTCGATTCAAGCTTCCCTCGGCTTCTTGATAAGGATAATCCTCCGTCTTCGCGTAATGCCGGCAAATCCGGACATTTCGATGCGCGCGGTGAAAACTTTTTCAATAATCTTCTGACAAAATTGTATAGATATCGTCAAAAGCTCTCTCTCCAGATAAAATCGTCGTTCCACATATTTATTTTACAAGGAGAAAAATTCAGATAAATGTGTGCTTTTAAGCAAATTAGTAAGTACAGGACATACCTGAGATAAAAATAAGCAACTTTATTACTTTTTATCTTATTTATTTTTACAAAACCTCTATTTTTTCTGACATTTTTTTTTTAAATTAAAACAATGCAAACAATAAAATGTAATAAAATAATTACATATCGAATTTATGTTAAAAACAATCATGCCTTAATACAAAATAAAAATGAGGGTATAGTATACCCTAGAGAAAGGCAACTACCAAAATATTAGAAAAAAAGTTATTGAAGGGGATGGTTGTGAGGAGTTCTCTGTGATTTTAGTCTTTTAAGTATGTAATAAATTGTTATATAAAATGAAAAATGACAAAAATGCGATAATTTATAGGTATACAGTGGTAATACAATTAAATAATTAAATCCATTTAGCTTAAATCACCAATGAGCCAAAATATGATTTTCATTGCATTTTTTTAAATTTACTTTTCAATACAGGAGGAATCTTATTAAGTTATTTGGGGCCAATGTTAGAAAATAATAAAAAGAAAGTTTACATTTAGTCTGTTGATACTTAATGTTAGCAAGATTCCTTAATTTGTAATTTATTTCAATTAATTATTCTTTTGATGAAAGGTCTTGGTTGATAGGAAAAGCTAGTGTCACGATCGGGATTCGAACCCATGAACTTCGGCTCAATACGGCGCTGCTCTAACCACTTGAGCTACCGTGACTTCGATCCATCGGACACCGTAGACACCGTACCTATCGAATTTTCGCTCTTTGAATTTGAAAAATGGCAAAAAGAGGTAAAATGCGAAAGATTGTAGGTTGAAATGGGGAGTTGGTGTCCGATGGATCGAAGTCACGGTAGCTCAAGTGGTTAGAGCAGCGGCGTATTGAGCCGAAGGTCTTGAGTTCGAATCCCGCCCGTGATACTAGCTTTTCATATCAACCAAATCCTTACATTAAAAGAATAATTAATTAATAGAAATATTTTTTAGAAAATAAAAAAATTAATAGAAATAATTAATATGGTCAATTTGACCACTAAACATAAATCGATTATTATAATAAGTAAAAGAAGTTATCACTTCACTTACAGCTCGCCCATTTTCATAAGTCGCTGAGAATCGAATCCAGATTACACGACATTTGAAAAATGGCAAAAAGAGACAAAATGTGACTAACTTGTCATCTCTACCAAGACCTTAGATAAAAAAAATAATTGACTGAAATAATTATTATCGTTAGACCACTAAACATAAATGGATTTGTAATTGGTGTTTTTGAATTTGCGTAATTGCCTCCTCTATTGAAAAATTCACGAAGCGCTGAAAAATAAAAGTAAAGTTAGGGAGGTTTCCCCTTTACGACAGTGAAACATCGTTTTCAAATTCAAATTCAAAACTTTTTTTAAGAGTTTTTATACGGTTTGTTGCATGTTTGTATAAGCCTCCACAGCACACAGTTCCATATCGAATATGAGATTGAGCTAAGGCGTAATGTACAATACTTTAATTGAAAGTGCTTTATCGCAATTGATTCTCAGAAAGTAGATCTCTCTTAAACCATTAACTTTTTTTTAACTACTTCAACATCATCAGACTATCTATAGTAACACCGACATAAGTTATTTTGTCTACCCTTTCTATATCAACCCACATAACACAATAAGGGAGGTTACAATCATTTATAAACTAATTTTAATTTTTACATTTTCTATGGGACTTTTAATTTCAATGCACATAAATTTTAACTTTGCCCTTAATGTTAGACAGTTATAGGAAACCAGTCTCTAACAACACTATTATTATGATTTATTCTTCTTCTATTTCCTCTCAATTATTACCCGAATATTCAGCAGAGATTTATTTATTGAAGAAAATGTAACCTATAATTTTAACAATTATGACATTATACTTTATCAATAAACATTTTAACTCAGATTTTCCTTATGTCAACAGATCATTTATTTTCGTGTTGTTATTTCCTCTACTTTATTTTCCTTTAGATGTTCTATTTTGTCCCAGAGACGCTTTAGACGTTTGAGAGACAGATAACAGGAGGGAGATGACAATCAAGATGAAAAATAACTGACAAAGAAAGATTGATCCGTGGCCCGGTTTTATTCATATATGCGTTCGTCTTTAAAAGCAAAAAACATTAAAAACCCAAATACCGAGAAAATAAAAATGTTTTATGTTGTCATTTATGATCATTCAGTTACAAATAACTCTTTGTTGTAATATTAAATCGAAAAGAGAAGAGAAAAGGCGAAGAACAGAGAAGCCTCGAAGCGTTTATAACGACGAAGGACATAATTCGAAACAGTTAGAAAGGAAATTCCAGAAACTTCGTGTTTGCTCCTGAAAAAGTGACGGAAACATAAAAGCGTCCATGTCTTTGTATTTAGTTAAAAAATTATCTATGGTATAATTCTTTATAAATTAAAGACGTATTTAAACCTCCAACTTTGATCATAATTGGTACTTTTTGAGAGAACGAACTACTACAGCACCTTTTACTTTAAAACCAATAACCTGTTCGGAACTTGAACTCCTTTTTAAAAGCTTGAAAGATAATAATAATTTTCATGACAACTTTTTAAATAATTTTTTTCTTAAAACGATATCTAAATTTCTAATTCCACCTTTGGTACACATTTTTAATTTAGCTTATTTACTTGGTCATCAACATCTGCTGTTAAAAAATCCTTAGTAATACCATTATGTAAATCTGGTTCAAAACTGGACGTTAATAACTATAAGCTTATCCCATTAACTTTATCCATATCCTAAATTCTAGAAAAAACCATTAAAAATAGATTATTGGACTTCTTTATTGAAAATAGAATAATTTCTCCAAAACAGTATGGTTTTCTTCCTGGCAGATCAACTGAGCAGGCTTTGTTTGATGTTACTATTTACAAGAAATTAATAAAGATAATTATTGATTATCTGGAGATCGTGAGATGCGGTCTATTGTGACGTAGGTTTTAGAAAAACATTTTCTTTATCGTGCCAACGTTTCGATCGTCATTGAGATCATCTTCAGGGATCAGTGTTTGTCTTCTGGGTAGATGTGTCATTCTTGTCTGTCGTGTTGAGAGTGCAAATAATAATCAAGTAACGGTCACTAAACACCACACACAAAGATAATTACGTTATTGGATTGTTTCTGTATATTAAAAAGGCTTTCGACTCCGTTGATCATAAATTGATGCTAAAAAGACTTTAGTGTATTGGTATCTCTAATAGTCCCCTTAAACTCCTGGAAACATATTTATGGGACAGAACTCTAGTTACTAAGTCCAAATGGCAAAAACGAGGGAAAATTAAAAAAGGTGGGGTTGAGATGGGAAGTTAAGTGTCCGATTGGATCACATTAGCTCAAGTGGTAGAGCAGCGGCGTATCTACCCGAAGATCGTGGGTTCGAATTCCGCTCTTGACACTGACTTTTTTATCTCTACTAATTAATATTCTAGGTACAAAGGTTGGAGCGGTTATATTTCTTTTTTACGCGTTGAATCGGGAGTACCACAAGGTAGAGTCTTAGGGCCAATTTTGTTTCTTTTAAATATTAATAATTTTTTGAAGATTAAATTCTCTGGAAAAATATTTAGTTATGCAGATGATACTTGTATATTTTTTCTCAGGTGAAAATGAATTTGTGCAATGTTTTTTTTAATCTTGAATTGATTAAATTTTGAATTAAAATTTAAAATTTTATAGCATTGTATAAATTCATATTTTTTCACATCATGTACATGTATTTGTAAAATTTAAACAATGTTTATAAATCCCTGTCCCTGAAGATGATCTCAATAAAGATCGAAACGTTGGCACGATAAAGAAAATGTGTTTTTCTAAAACCTCCGTCGCACCGATCTCCGAATAATCATTAAAACGATTAATTTTTGATTAAACTCAAACTTTGTACTTTTAAACACAAAAAATGTAATGTATTACACTTTTCATTGAAAAAGAAAATAAATGCTAATAATTTCAATTTTGCTTTTCATACTTGTGATGATAATGATGTGTCCTTGCTTGCCTATCCCTTTTGCTTACAGTGATAGATATCTTCGTGTGACATTGGACTCGAATTTGAGATTTAATTTACACATTGATTCTTCGGTTTCCCATCTGAGAAAACTCTTTTATAAATTTAGAATTTTACGCAACTTTATGAAAATTGAACCCTTAAGGGATACATATATTTCTCTTGCAAAATACGTAATAGCCTATGGTATTGTTTCCTTGGGAGGTATAAATGCTACACCAAGACTCTGAATGTAACTATAAACTCACTTCTTAAAATTATTTTAAGACGAAATAGTTAAACAGTGAATTTAAAGTAATGGATCTATACGAAATCTTTTTTAAATGTTTGTATACATATANTGTATATATATATATATATATAATCTTGTAACTAGTTACATCAGTAAATATAATACAAGACACAATTAATTAGCTAACTCACATTTTTACAATGTATAACCTACGTAATATTATCATTATTCAAAATTTCAAAAACTACAAAGAAGGCAAAAAGTTTATAATTTCAGAAATTTTAAATTGTAGTTATTTTGAAGCCAAGATTTAATTTGCTTTTTTTCATGCTACAAGTTTATTCTGTATTATGTTCGTTTGTTTTTCATTTTTTAAAGATATATTCTGTTTATTTCTCTGATGATTTCCAAAAACTCCTGCTGTCTAGTACAAGTTTTGCTTCTGACAGCAGGCAGTGATGTACCAAAATGTTGTTGTTTTTTTTTCAATTAATTAATTTTTATGTAAAGTATTGATTGACATAAAAAAGTCAGTGTCTCGAGCGGCATTCGAACCCACGACCTTCGGCTAAATACGCCGCTGCTCTACCACTTGAGCTAACGTGACATCAAGTCAAGGAAATCACGATAGCTCAAGTGGTAGAGCAGCGGCGTATTTAGCCGAAGGTCGTGGGTTCGAATCCCGTTCGTGACACTGACTTTTTTATCTCAACCGATACCTTACATAAAGATTAATTAATTGAAAGATGTTACTTGGTAATTCGGACCACGAAATCTAAAGGATTATTTTGTTTATAAATTTATATGTAATGTACATTTTTGCAAATAAAGATTTATTATTATTATTTAAGTCTGGGCCTGAGTGTTCATCCGAGGGAGGGAGGTCGGGCCTGTATCGTGGATTTATGAGAAGGTCGAATTCGAAATAAATGGCCTTAGGAGCATATTATTCTAGAACATATTCACGGTTTAACCAAGTTGGTTTTTTCCGAATGGTCTAAACCCACTCAAGTAGAGAAAGAATCGATAATTTATCGCCAGAGTATCAGTGACCAACTCGAAGTGTATTGCTCCATCGAAATACTGCAAAGGTTTCGCTTCGCCGTTGAGAGGATGCTAAACTAAAAATTAAATGCTAGACGATTTCATAACCAGAATTTTTATTAACAATATTCTGATTTAAAACGAATCTCATCTAACTTTAACTAGAAGTCTTCTCAAAATTACAAACAGTCAGATGTACATGGCATCTTCACCCTCAATTTTCCACCTTTCAGGTAAAGAAGGCTTCAAAAGCTTTTTTTCTACTGATTATTCTTCTCTCAACCCACCTTAATACCAAAGAACGTTTCCTGATTGCTTTAAGTAAAAATTTAATTAAAGACGCACCTTTTTTACAGCCTGGTAAGATTTATTGCCACCGATCGTTAAATGGTCAAGCTAGTCTAATAAAACGAAGTTATCATGAGCTTTCTTGTGAAACAGTAAAGTAATTGTTCGCAAGTTTGGCTCACTGACGGTAAAAAAAGTTATTAAAAATATAATAAAAGATAACATCGTTTGGCTCTTACTGAAACATGAGCTAGAAAAAGAAATAATGGGGTCTCACACAATAGATGTAGGCTTTGGCGCCTAATAAAAAAACACGTAAGCGGCCGATACGACATTCATTTTTTTGACAATATAAAGAAAATAACACTTGGATAATTGATATTATATGAGTAATTATATGGAAATATATGTCGATATAAAATAGTTGTTCACTTTGAGTGTATGGTGAGTAAAATCGATTATTCCTTCGCCCCCACTTGCGAAAATGTTATGTAAATATCGCTGTATATGTAGTTTATTACCCGCATGACCTACGTATCGACAGAATTTTAACTTCGGAGAACAGGCCGATAAGACCGCTATGTATATATTATGCTGAGAAAATAAATAAAATAAACAAAACCAACAATCTAGAGACGGGTTAGACATAATTTATAATTTTTTTCCATTTATATAAATTTCTTTAACAGACAGAAATAAAGGCGTAAACAGTAGGAAACAAAATAGATAAATATTTATAATTCAACAGTCAAAGTTAGAGTAAAGTGTTGCAAAGAGAAGTGAAGAAAAATATACAGTCATTAAGGCAGATCTTCAAATAGTCAAATAGAAACATTAAGTAAAGTTATAAAACCACATCATCGAACAAAAACTAAAGCTGTGTGCGCCGAAGCGAGTCCGAGAGCAGCGGTATAATTTTACAATATATAATAAATTTTAAGTAAAGTACTCCTGTCGTAAAGGACTTAGCGTCCAACTAGCTATTTTAAGGTCGTGTACTTAGAATAATAATTTTCATATTAAAAATAAAGATAAAATTAAAGAGAGTAAACAAGCTCGTAGTAAATTTTCAGTAGATAGTAAAATATTTATCAGATGAATAAATACAAATCTATTCTTTCTTCTGAATTAATTCTATTTTTTTAAAGTATCGTACTTACACGATATATTTGTATGATTCATATTGTTTAATGTGTTCATGTCACATATAAATTTACCAGTTTGATATTGATTTTTGTAATTTTTTTATAATGCGTGCAGATTCTCTAGATTATTAGTTCATTATAAAAAACTAATAATTTTTGAAGATGTATATTTTATTTCTTTTTCATCCATATTTTCATAATTACTATACAACTGTCATATCGTAATTTCATCTTGTCGTTGAACATGTAATTCTATGAGCGAGAAAATTAATTTATTATGGGGAAAAATGTCCCTTTAAATGCATTTTCTATAAATCATCTGGGGGTCCCTCATTTAAAATCCTAATCAGACAGGTACTAATTTATCAGATTAATATTAATTGTTGTTTCCGGCACGGCTTGATTAAGTATTACATAAAATTCCATTCTTCGCTTTCAATTTCAAAATCAAACGTTAAAAATCCAAGAGGTAGGGCAATTTGAAAGAAAACACGATATCAGGACTATTATACTATGAGTTTTATGAATCATTCATATTTTTTAATTAAAGTTAACAATTTAGCAGGTTGACGAAGGACTTTTTTTCAAATCAGCCTTAGTTGTAGTAGTATGTATTATTTATGAGCGGACAAACATCAAATGGTCTGACCGGCCCTCTGCGCTTTAAACGGAAAATTCTTCGTCGTCCCCCCATCCGGACATCTTTGTCACTAACTCTCTAACATTTTCTCTTGGCTAGATAACCTCTGGCAGGTACCTCAGGTTGTCAAATTGCTATTAAGACAACAAGAAACAGAAAAAACAAAAAATGCAGAAAGATAAGACACTTCTCACCTCCCCTCGAAACACTAATAGCGACAGGACCCCCTGCCTCCGGCTAAAACACCCGGTAGAACCCCCGCAATACCCTGGTGAAAAAACAGCAGACAACGCCCCTGAAAAAACAAGCCTCGTCATACCAAGTTAGCCATAAGCTCACGTCACGTGGTACTCCATATTCCAACGACGCCGATATCATCTCACCTCCTAAAATAAGCCAGGACTGGTTAGATCCACTACCTCAGAATAGTCAATTACCTCGAGGGCGAGTTTAACCCATTCAAGTTAATAAATAACTTTCACTCTCTAGACACCACACTCACCTCAGAGTACTCGATATTCCATCGGGTTCGGGATAATCCACCTCATTCAGTCTAATAATCAATCACACGAACACAAAACATGCAACCATATGAAGTAATTAATATTAATATAATTAATTAGCATAGTATTTAATGTATTAGCGTTGTTCTTAAACTTTTAATACAAATTAACAAAATTAAAATATCAACCTTATATATTTTCATTTCAACCCATACCTTACATGAAAAAATAATTAATTGAAAGAAGTAATATCGTCAATTGGACCGCTAAACATAAATGGCTTATAAATATAATTTAAAAAAAAGTAAAACTCAATTACACTTTTAAAAATGTGCTTTTTTGAAAAGAACTTTTTAATATATTACATAATTTAATTAATTTATCACATCTCAAGTTTTTTCCTACTACTTTCAACCTAGCATGGTTTGTTCTTCCAATTGAAACAACTAAAAGTACAACAAGGGCCCAATTGTTGTTCGTATGCAACAACTTTTTCATAAACTTTCCTAGTCGAAGAAAATTGTTTTTCCAACTTTTACAACGTAAAAAAAAATATTTAGTTTCTGTCATGTATCTTATATATTTTTACGATCAGAATTTGCAATTAAACTAGAACGAGATGAGAGGAATATTTTCAAACATACAAATCACCTCCCGGCCTAGTTTACGCATGTATGTATATAATCTTATGTATAAATCTAAATAAATTAAGGTTTTTAGTTGAGATAAAAAAGTCACTGTCACGAGCGGGATTCGAACCCACGACCTTCGGCTAGATACGCCGCTACTCTACCACTCGAACTATCGTGACTTCGATCCACTCGGACACTAACATGGGAAGTTCAACCCCACCTTTTTGAATTATTGAGACAAATAATTGAGAGATATTAATTGGTCAAGCGGACTACGAAAACTAGCGAACTTATGTATAAAATGTGATATGTTATGTATACAATCGTTTTATGCATTAATCAAGTCCAGCTTGAAAGTATAGATTAAAAAATGCGGCGTCGGATGATTAAAGTCTAACCCAACGATGTTCCAGAAATGGCTTTGTTTTAGAAATTGCAGTATAAAGTTAAATACAATTTCATAAGTATTACACGTATATTTATTCACATTTTGGCACAAAAAATGCTTTTTTTATACAAAGAATTGAATCATTTTGTTACTAACATTAAAAATTGTTCATTCTAATCTTTGGATTAATTGAAAATTATTTATATTATATTTACCGTTTATATTTTTCTGTAGAATCCTGTTTTTTATTTTCATTGCCTTACGTTATTTTACTATTATAGGTAATCACTAGAAACTCGCTTGAAAGTACATTTGGTCCAATGCTTTTCAGTTTTAAACAACCAACTTTACAAATCGCAACCACGATTTATAATTAAAATAAACAGAGAAAGGTTAATTTGATCAAAGGTCAAACATTTGATTAAAACAGAACATTTTAAAGAAAATAAATGAATGTTTGGTATCCAGTGTAGCAAAAAAAAATGAAACATTCAGATTGGCTGAAAACGACACATTTCCTTGGTTTAAGCTCCCTGTTTATTCCCAGTCACTACAATATAATCAATTTATGTACAGGGTGTTCTTTTTAGATGGCCCGGCTGAATTTCTCTTAAACTAATGACACTATAAAAAAATATTGTTTAATATTTTTAGACTGATTTCAAATTTGAACTTTTTTTGGATAAAAATTATACAGGGTACCAGGCTCAATTCAACTTCAAAATTTCAAATACGACGCTATACATCCTGACATAACATTTTGAAGGACATTTACTCTGAAAACTTTGGTCTAATCGGATTTTAAATTGATCAAAAAATGGCAAACTTATGGCACAAAGTTTGGAAAAAACGCATGTCGTTTGTTTCGTGGTTAATTCCAATAATTTGCTTCTTCACTAAACTAAACATTAATTACCTTTATTGATTTCATTCTGTCATTGTTTGTCAAACGCGCATTATGAAAACAAATCAAAATTCCTGGAAGTAAATAAATTTTATATTAGTACATATTCGTTATATTCAGTATTCCATTTAGGATGAACCGAACTGCACATTTTTCCGATCAAAAGCGGGTTGATATGTACGACTGCTTTATTGATAGTGGTGGTACTGCGCGTCGTGCTGTCGAGTTGTACTCCAAGAAATTTCCTCATCGCCTCAAAACGTTTATTCGTGTTGCTGCAGTTTGAGGAGATACGGATCAGTTGATGTTCCATCATCAAGAAACCGGCAGCATAAATTCGACGAGGAGCTGAATATTTTACTGTATGATCGCTAAAATCCGAATTCTTCTCTCCGAAATGTTGGAAGGGTTTTAGGTTTTTCAAAAAATAAAATTAAAGATGTACTCCGGACTTAGAATTTCAAGCCGTATCGCTCTCATCTGTCCTGGGGAACTCTGATTATAACAGGCGTCTAACGTTCCTTGTACAAATTTAGAGGCTGAAGAAAACGTTCTTCCATACATCCTATGGGCTGATGAATCCAAGTTCACCTACGGCATACTAAACCATTGGAATTTTCGAACTTGGTAGAGGAAAATCCGATAATTTCCTACAATTATAGTCGTCAGGTGGTTCACAGTATCAACGTTTGGTGTGGACTTCTCCGAAATAAATTAGTTGGTTATTTCTACGAAAATAATTTAAATGGTGTTCAGTTCCTCAATTTTTTGAGGGAGGTTTTACCAACACTATTAGATGATGGTCGTCCGCAAGACAAAGAATGATTCTCCAGCTTGATGGATGCCCCCCATATAATTTTTTGCAGTTGAGACGTTATTTGAATCGTCACTTCCGGGATAGGCGGATAGGAAATCATGGCCCGATCTGTTGGCCTCCTCAGTCACCCGATTTAACTCTACTGGACGATTCTATGTGGGGCCATTTAAAAAACAGTGTCTACGTCAATCCATCTCCCCTGACTGTATCGCTCTGAGCACAAGTGAAGAGTGGTTAAAAGGAGCCAATTTTCGGATCTTTACAAATATTCAGCTCCTCGTTGGTTGACGGTTTATTTTTGCCATAACTTTGCCATTTTTTGTAATTTTGTGCCATTTAAAATCTAAAATTTAAAAAATGTATAGGATCGTATTTGAAATTTTCAAGTCGAACTGGGCCTGATGTACCCTGTCTAATTTTTCTCCAAAATTGAAACTAGGCTAAAAAATATTAAGAAAGTTTTTTTTTTGATAGCGTTATTGGTTCAAGAGAAATTAAACCGGGCCATCTACAAAAGGATATACAACCAAGTATATATATATATACACATTCAATGTCAAAAACCGGACACTCCTATTTTGTTGTTTATTTCAACCTATATATGCATTTTTAGTTTATATTAATTACAACGTACTTATTTCAATGTAAACCAAATTAAACAGGGTCAGAAATTACGCTGACGGTTTCTTTTTGCCATAACTTTGCCATTTTTTGACCAATTTAAAATCCGATTGCATCATTGTTTTCAGCGTTAAAATGCATAAAAATGAAGTGTCGGTTGTTTAGTATCGTATTTGAAATTTTGAAGTCGAACTGGGCCTGACGTACCCTGTCTAATAATATTTCTCCAAAATTGAAACTAGACTAAAAAAACATTA
Source organism: Cimex lectularius (assembly GCF_000648675.2). Classification (NCBI taxonomy): domain Eukaryota; kingdom Metazoa; phylum Arthropoda; class Insecta; order Hemiptera; family Cimicidae; genus Cimex; species Cimex lectularius. Next base: position 468,247 of record NW_019392765.1, on the reverse strand, counting down.
AAAAGAGTATTCTTTGTTGTTGTTTTTTTTATAGCGTTTGGTTCAAGAAAAATCCAACCGGGCCATCTACAAAAGTACAAACTCAACGTCAAAAACCGTATACTCCTAATTTGTTGTTTATTTGAAACTATGTATATGTATTTTTAGTTTGTATTAATTAAAGCGTACTTATTTCAATCTAAACCAAATTAAACAAGGTCAGAAATTCGTGTTTATTTAAAATTATTTAAGTTTGATGGTTTGAAAGAAACTTCACAAAAACACCGCTTTAGTGATAGAATACAATTAACAATTTATAATCAGGTTTTGCTCTTAATAACGATTTTCGTATGCTGAGAAATACAAGTACACTGTGATGATGGAACATTTTGTTTTTTCGTCAATTTGTCCTAATAATCGTTATGTATCTATCTATTTATTTATCTATATAATTATGTATTTATCTACCTATCGATGTATATGTTTTTCTGTCTCTGTCTATTTATCTATTTATAGGTATATTTATCTATATCCCTCAAACTATTTGTACATATTCTTACACATCTATTTAATATCTATGTAATACCTATATGAGTGTCTGTATTTATTTTTCTATCTTTGTAACTATATTCACATAATTATTTGAAGATTGTGAGATGCGGTCTGGTGTGAAGTGGGTTTTAGAAAAACATTTTCTTTATCGTGCCAACGTTTCGATCTTTATTGAGATCATCTTCAGGGCTCAAAGTGTTTGTTTTCTGCGTAATTGTGTCAGGTTGAAAGCGCCAGTGATATATTGCCAATTATCTGTATGTACGTTTGTTCGTCCGTCCATCTGCCTTTATTTCTGTATATTTATATATTTCTCAGTTTACACGCGTACGTTGATTCTAGAGATTGTACCACAATATTCTAGATAGACCGATAGACTTTTGAAAAAGATGGTCCTAGTCAAAAACTTTTTTTAACAGCTTGATTCCTTTACAAATGATGAATTGGCGTACTCACCCCACGTCAATTATTTTTATTTATCAATAGATACTATACATATCTGAAATATATCGGTCCATATCTCTTAATCTCCTTTTATTGTAATAATAATATTAAAATATTTTTATACTAGGAGGTTTAATGAAACCACGTCACCTAACAACGGAGCATTTCAGTAGTTTACATTGTAGATCCACGTGCTTTTGATCGTAAGTTTTAATGAGTTTTACTGGCAAATACAAACCAATAAACAATGAAAAATGCATCTGCTGTTATCTATATTTACCAGTTATTGTATCTCTGATAACACGTAAAATCCATGTGTGTTGTTAGTTGCTTGATGCTCTTGGAACCAATTTGTTTCTATGAATGATATAAAAATTGATCTAATTTAGGGATTTTATTATACAATAATTTTTATATTAGATATTTTATTCAAGTAATTTCTTTTTTTAATCGATCATTTTGGTTTTTAAAATTGATTGAAGTTTGAAAAACATTTCTCATGTCTATCCAACATTAAGAGATGAAAAAACGTTGAAATTCGATTCAAAATATTTCGTCAAACTTTATAAGAAATTGTTAAAAACTACGATTTAAAAAATAGGCAAATATCCGTTATGAGTGCGTACCTCGTGAAATATCCTAGGCTTTTTGGGCCGCGGTGCAGTCACTGATAAACCCAAGGAAGATCGCGTCGAATCCCAAGTATGTCCGATGCGGAGGAGGACTCAGATCGAACGCCGGCTAAGCACTGACTCGGTGTAGGAAAAGAGCCGCAGCCATCCGGCAACGCGCATGAGCCCCAGGGCCTCGGCTAAGCCGGCTGCTTCCAACTCCGAACGAGCGAGCTTTTTTAGAAAATATAAGTTGAAAGGTGTCTAAAGCCGAAGGGGCTGGTTAAAGGATAAAGTACACATTCGGAAGGAAACGTGTTTTCCGATTTTACCAAATACAATTTTATTACGCGCGTGGAAGTATAAAAGTAGGAGAGTCGGAGGGCGCATTTTCGTTTTGATCGTCATTATCGGTTGAAAAGTTTAGTGAACTTTGAATTTGAATATTTAAAAGTTCTAAGTATGAGAAATTATCGGATTTTCTAGTTGATCTACAACACACCGCTATTTATTTACGCTCCTAAATGAATTGTTTTTTCTTCAATTAATGATTTTTTTCTCAATCCAGTAATATATCTTTATATCAACGTATAATCCATATAAATTATAATATAATCACTACATAGGCGACAAAATTGTCAAACTTTTATCCCCATGCTGATCAATACTTAAAAATTATCACATCTAAAAACCGATTTTCACCATATTCTGATAATACTTGTTTGAAGATAAACTTTTTTTTTTAATCCTAATTTATCACTACTGTTTGGGATCAGGCATGTGGTCCAAAATGAAGAAGTTCTATCTTTTTTGCCAACCTTTCGGCTTTTTATTACATGCCTCAGGGCTCGTTACGTAATTAAAAACATAAATAATAATAAAAATAAAAGCGGCACGTTTAGATGCACAGGTCATTTTTTGTTCTTATGTTTTTACTTTATACCTCTTTAAACCTCCTTTACGAAATTCCATCGTCATGGTTATAATTTACTATAAATAATATTTATTAAATAGATTATTTATTTATTGTTTTATATTTGTTAAATTATTCATTTGTTAAACTGTACAAACTTAATATTGTATAATGTAAGAACATAAAAACAAAAAATGAAAGTATGTGAACGTGCCGCTTTTATTTTATTTTTATTTTTGTTATTTAATTAAGGATTATTAGGCATTAGATGCGGTCTGGTGTGACGTAGGTTTTAGAAAACCATTTTCTTTATCGTGCCAACGTTTCGATCTTTATTGAGATCATCTTCAGGGATCAAAGTGTTTGTTTTCCGTGTAGATGTGTCAATCTTGTCTGTCGTGTTGAGAATGCCTACTAAACATCACACAATTTTTAATTAAATATCAAGCTCTGAGGAAGGCTTAACAAAAAACCGAAAACTTGGCAAAAAAAAGTAAGACTACTTCATTTTTGACGCCCCTTATCACAATAATAAATTGTTAATGATCGCTGATCGTCAATGTTTTGTGTGATATATTCCATTGAGTTTGTTTGTACTCCTTTGGAAGTAAAACAGTCGATAGCACATTTTCTTTTTGACCTAATTTTTGGTTGAGAAGTTAGAGAGCGATGTTTCACTTGCGAATAGCTACAGCTATTGTATGAAAACACTTTACAATAAAAAACATTTTTATTATTTACCAGTAATTTGTGTACTATTCAAAACTCTTCACAATCACCAGCTTTAGAGATAATGAATTAAAATTTGTCTGATGAGGTTGTTTCATTACAGTAAATGAAACAATTATTTTGTAGCCTGTACATTTATAAATGCATAACCAAATATGTTAGATAGGTCACCTAACAGGTTTTTGTCACCTTTCGCAATATCGATAATATGGCACGTACTGCACCCGGGTAACATAGGTTAAGAGAAAGCAGACCATGCCGCGCATTGAGTATAACGGATTAAGTGGTGAGGAGGTCTCGTTTTGGGCGTTCTCGGTATGGAAAAGTGTTGATAACTTGGGCAGCAGTGTTAAGATGGTTGGCAAGATTGGTGTTAACTTTTGGAATGGGATCGGTGAGCTAGATGACACCCGCAGTATATCCGTGTGGACCTGTATGTCCACCGAATATGAGGGATTAAGGGGCGAAAAGGTTCAAGGACGTAGTCATTCAAAGTGAAGTGGATACGTGATGGAAAGTACACATACGGCTTGAGCAGTAAGGTTAGGACAATTGGAGACATTGTTATGACTCTTTAAGAAGCAGGAAAAGATCAGGTATCGAGGTCGTTGAGGATAGTAGGGCTTGTGACATACCATATTCAAGAGGTTTTGACAATTACTTAAACCGGCAGTAGGGTGAAGATGAGTCGAAAGATTGGTGAACAATTTTTAGAAGCAAAATCGGACCACTGAATTTTTACAAATTGGACTTTTCTTTGCAAGGAACGCGCCGCATAATATATCTATATGAACCTGTATAACCAACGCTGGCACGGGATATGAAGGATTAAAGGCGAAGAAGTTCGAGGATATCGTTGTTTAAGATGACGTGGATACTTCTCGGGATATAAAGAACGGTGATATGACATTTTAAGAAGCAGGAACAGATCAGGTATCGACGTCATAGTAGTTAGACTTGTGGTGGGGGCCGCGGTAGCCGAGTAACCGAGTTGTTAAGGCGTCAGACTCTCGGCTAGTAGATCCCGCGGTCGTGGGTTCGATCCCCACCGTTGCCTCTGGACTTTTCTGACGCGTAAGGGGACCGGTGGCCGCAATTGAAAGAAATTGACACGGCACTCATCAATGGAAGGGGCGGGATCGGATCTCAGCGACCCTGAATTTGGCCCCAACCCCCTTCAAAAATGAGTTTCTTCAATGGAAGAACACCAGTACATTGGGAGCTCAAGTTCACATTTATGTTGCGAACACTCCCCCAAAATATGGAGCCAGGTATAAAGTACAATAAGCTGTACAGCTCAGCTGCAGTGCTCAGGAGGGAACTCCTCCGGTCCCTGGTATCCAAAAAAAATCAGATTTTTCAGATCGATTGGAAGGATTAAATGACCAAGATATTGATGCTACACAGCTTCACTCCATATGTTCAAAATGGTCGCAGTAATGTGCAGTATAAAGCTAGTAAACAGATTTCGGCCCTAAAGGTTATTTCAGATGACCAAGTTAAGTTGTCCTTTCTTAAGCTTTTATGGGTATTTAACGTCAGTCTATTGTCTAGGTATAGCTCTAAGTATCTGACTTGAATGGATGTCAAGAAGTAAACTGGGTACATTTTCCTCATTTATACTTGTCCTCTTCTACTTTTGACATCAGTTTTAATGTTTAAATAAATATGAGTTGTTGTTTCATGTTGTTTGTTTTGGATTTGGGTTAGACGACAGAATTGCGGTGACATCGTATAGGTAAGGATGGTGTGTCGATGTATGAAACCATAAATAAAAATAACGTGTAGAGATTAGTGACTTAGTTGATAATTATTCAGATATCGTGAGATGCGGTCAGGTGTGATGTAGGTTTCAGAAAAACATTTTCTTTATCGTGCCAATGTTTCGATCTTTATTGAGATCATCTTCAGGGCTCAAAGTGTTTGTCTTCTGTGTAGTTGTGCCATCCTTGCGTGTCGTGTAGGCACTCTCAAAACGACACGCAAGGATGGTACAACTACACAGAAGACTAACACTTTGAGCCCTGAAGATGATCTCAATAAAGATCGAAACGTTGGCACGACAAAGAAAATGTTTTTCTGAAACCTACATCACACCAGACCGCATCTCACGATATCTGAATAATAAATAATAAAAATAACTTTAACCATAAATCAAACAGCTCGTAACAAAAATGAAGAGAATTTTTTGAGATGATAGTAAGATATTTGTTACTAAAAAGTGAGAGAAATATAGAGAACTAAAAACACGAAAATGATCAAAATAAAGCTGACATCGCCCTATACCAAGACTTTAATATTCCCTTTGTTCCAGAAGTAGCGAAAAGTTATTACAAAAAATGCCATCAATCCCTTTCCTCACATTCCAATGGTCCTTTCAGTAGTTTCGCTACCATCCCACATAATCATCCCCGTCGGCTGAAAAGCCGATAGCCACTGATATAAGTATAGTGATGAAGAAAATTGAAAAAGTACTCATTATTTATTTCATTTAAAGGAAAGTCACCACCGGGTGATTTCTCCTCACATGTCGATTTTGTTCTTACAGAATTTTGACCATTGTAATTGTTTATTACACGTGTAAAAAAGGTAAGCCGAGTTGATTGGATAAACGTTGCAGAAACCAAGAAATGTTAGACTTGACAATTTCTAGTCCAGTAATTTTCTAGGTAGATTAGTGACCGGAGAAACAAGCGGTCTTGCCACAAAGGCAAACTGTATTCCAAGGGTAAGCAAATAAAGGAGGTCATTGGACGATTACAAATACAGTAATTAAATTTGAATTCAACACGTTTATTTTAAAATAATCTTTATAATACAACTGATCGTCAGCTTACAACTATGACTTCTACGAGACAGATTTTCCACAACTAAAGAATTTATTACTCTCGCAGAAATAAATTTGTAAACACGTAATTTTTCTTCAGTTTAACATCATATTTTTATATATCATAAGTCACAATAAAATTATACGTATTATATAAAATTACGTGATCATGAGTGAAAGTATCTTCGATCATCATCCCATAATCATCACATCAAAACGACTTTTTTTTCTTTGTTTTTATTTAAGTTATTACTCGCCCGCAAGAAAGTCAAGTGTAGGAAGGATTTTCAAAGTACAGACTTTACACAATTATTCTAAACTTATGTACCAACTTTGATCATCTACAGGGTCAGAAGTTGGGTGGTTGACGTAACAGTTGTAGACTAACAAACTGACTAAATCTGCTATTAACCCATTATGGATTTTCCTCAGCCTGTACACCTCTGAATCAATACCTAGGAAGATTATCCCATTTAAACAACGAATCCTTTAAATCTTCATACATTTGTTAAAAAATAAATTAAAAAATTCTATTTTTTTCTGATTATTATTAGATTTATTTTTAACTCACTTTTCTGTCTTTTAAAAAGAATGACCTTTTGGCACTTAAAGGTACTTAAAATCAAAGATTTTAATAAAAAAATAATTTTCGAGATTGGTGGTGGGAAGATGATTTGAGGATGCGTAGAAGAGGGTTTAACATTTAAGTGGGAAAACTTGGACTAACTCGAGGGTATACGAAGAAGGACTGATTAAGATTCGCAAAGGGGAAGGGACGTAAATGAAAACAAAATAAGAATTAAAATTATAATGAATAGTTCATGAGCCAAAGGAAAAATGAATATATTATAAGAACAAACAGGATAGGAGATTTCCTTTTGAGCACTGCGTGGTAATCAAATCTACCTTGGTCGGTTTCAATCATTTTGGACAGCTTATCGTCGAAAGGAACAATACAACTAAAAATAATTATTATTTGGATGTCGTGAGATGCGGTCTGGTGTGACATAGGTTTTAGAAAAACATTTTCTTTATCGTGCCAACGTTTCAAACTTTATTGAGATCATTTCTGGGCCTTGGATATATAAACATAGTTTAAATTTTACAAATATATGTAGGATGTGAAAAAAGTTGAATTTATACAATACCAGAAAAGTTTAGATTAAAAAAAGTGAATTTATACAACGCTAGAGAATTTTAGCAATTTGAGTGAGTACAAATACTTTGATTGAATCTAAAATTCATTTTTTTCACATCCTACATGTATTTGTAAAATTTAAACAATGTTTATAAATCCCAGACCTAGAAGATGATCTCAATAAAGATCGAAACGTTGGCACGACAAAGAAAATGTTTTTCTAAAATCTACGTCACACCAGACCGCATCTCCCGACCTCCAAATAATCATAGACTAACGGTCACTAAACACCACACACTAAAAATAATACTTCTAATAGTTAAAAAATCCCGATTCAATAAAGCAATAGGCTAATCAGAACATGAGTCTCTCAAGAAAGTTAAAGTAATTTAGAATGTTTGCTAAGATTGAAGTAACATAATTTGGATTGGGTTGAGAATTATGAGCGGTTTGGCTGTAGGTTATGTAACACTTTGGGTGGCTTGTGGGTAACTCAATTAATGTTGCTCGTTAAACTTTCGACGAGACGGCTTTGCTTCTAAGCAGGTGAATGTGTACACTGGTGGAGGAATGGGAAGTCAGTAGTTACTTGCAAAATTGAACTGTCTCTGCAGATAGCATGTGTTTTTCCTTCTGCACACCTGACATATCTGTGAAAGTGCAGCAGTGAATTCGCTCATGTTTCTGACATCTCTTACTGAGGATTTAATGAATTTTATACAGTTCTTCATTGACATTCTTGTAATGATACATGATGCTATCTTACTAGTGAGAACACAAAACAACCCTTGTAATTAAAAACTAAAGTCATGAATTCTTCAGCTACGTTGCCTGCAAGCACCTAATAACTATAGTCTAGGTTTTATTTCCAACACATAACTTTTAACTTGGGCGTTAAGCTCTACTGATGACAAGAATTACTTTGCTTATTTTTCCAGAAAAGTTGGTTTAGGCGTAACCTCAATATTGTTAATAGAGACGTCAGCGTGTCTATCATGTTTGACAAATACGCTTTGGTGCGTGAACAGGTTTCGTTGATTATTCAATAGGGCATTGTAAAAATTTGTTGTTCACGCCAATACTTTAAAAGTCTTCTCTGTATAATTACTAAACGTCCGTTTACTTAAAAAAAAAAAATTTTACAACTATACTCACTAGATGGAAAATCAGCGCGACAATTACTTCGCACAAACATAAATTCGTTAATAATGATAAAACCGACTATTGATGACGATAGCAAATTGTATTGGTGATTTGATTTTAGTTTATATTCCATCATGAAACCAGCTCGTTGCCGTATCAGCTTCTGTTAATATCATTTATGCTGTTAACAAAGAAAAGCATAGAAGATGATGAAATTTTGGTCAATTTTCCAAATGGAATTTGTCAACACACGTGCCCTCTTCTTCCGATCGAATCGCAGCGAATTCTTTAAATCTTTTGGGTCAAATTTCCACCTGGACGCTATTTAATTTTGCATCGTCTCATTGCAATTATTGCTATAAAGGAAGGAAAATAGTGATAGACGCAGCTGTGCCAGAAAATTCCAACTTATTTTGGAAAGATTCAATCCCAGCACACAAGTTCTAATTCTAAATTAAACCATCGTTAACCGAACTGGAGAAATCTTGCACGTATTTACTTAACGTTTTTTATAAAGTACAAATAAAAATAATTGAAGTATAAATTCTTGTTTTCTCATAACAGGAAATCGGTTTTATCGGGAAATATTTTTATAATACTTCCGTCAAAAAATGCTTCTTTCGTTATTATTAAATCAACGTTTATGGTCCGTTAACAAGGTAAAATAAACTCTTCAACTGTTTGTATCAAAAGTATTATAAGTTAAGTGATTAAGTGAACTTTTTAATATTACCTAGATAATCATAGCAAACAAGGAATAAATCATCTACTTTTTTGTTTATAAGTATATTATCATTTAGTGTTGTCCCATAAATCCTTATGTACTTATACTTGCAAATGGGATAACTGAATATAATGAAGGGCACCATTCTTTGGCTCCTTATAGAGAGCGCGTACGAATGCCATTCGACGAGAGAGCTGTGCTTGAGCAGGGCAGCAAGTATTTAGGTCTTCTGTTCCTATTCTTTAAGAAAACAGGGTTGTTCCAGTTTATATACAATTGAATTGATAGTTGTCAGTGATTGTTGTGAGAGAATGTATTTATTGGCGTGAATGTGTAATGCGAATGGGCCAATGGCGGAATATTGAGTAGCCATCGACCCTCAATTAGGTTAGTTAGTTTTTAGTTAGTGTAAAGTGTTTTTTTTTAAGCAAGAAGAAAGAAGCGGCCATTTCGGCGTAATCATCACATCCGACGGAGGGGCAACACAAAAAGGGTCTGGCGAAGTATGTGTCTGACATGACTTGTCCCAGGCGGAAGTATACTCTCTCTGACCTATTGAAACCTCCGTCGGTGCCGATATTGACCGTGGGAGTGTGAAGGAATAGAGATAACCGAAGAACTAGCGCGGCACTTCGCCGCGGTCTCCATTTCCGGACCATATTCCGATAGCTTACGGTAAAGGAAAACCGAGGCGGAACTTTCTGAGATGTTTCGAGTCTGCATTGGTGTGCACCCGGAATTTAAGCCCAGAGTGTGACGGAATCAAATTATTTGGAACATAGTTACTTTTAGGTAAATTATAGTTAGCATTCGTCGGGGGCTGAAATGACCTAGCTGACGACATCCCCGTTGGAGCTTAACCGCGTTGGTTTGGAAGCGACGATCTCCTGGGCCTCTGGCTTAAGAGAAATACTAGCAGCCCAGCCACATAACGGGGTAGGTGATCTCCCCTGTGAACAACTCTATAGGACAAGAATAAAGTGGAGTGTTGTGTGGGGAGTGACAACCCTTGGAAGTCTCGTCCTGAATAATTGTATAATGTGCTCGAGGAATATCGAGTACTCCACTGCTCCAACTGAGTGAATGGTATGTAAATAGGGAATAATATATTTACGAATGAGTGAGAGTGTGAATCGGAGACCGATTAAGTAGGGTCGAAATAGCCTAGCTAGTTCCTGTAGCACAATCTCGATGGCTAGACAGATAAGACAGAGGTTTGGCCCCAGATTGACAATTTTCGAGTTCGCCTGCCAGTAATTTATTGTAAATTACCAAATCTGGTAATGCCGGTGAACTGCAAAAGTGATAGGCCCAATTCTGTACACGTGCGTACGTGCGAACGTCCATGTACAGATTTGAGCTGTAGCTCAATCATTAGTAAACTGCAACATTAAACTTAGCGAATATAGGGGGCGTCGGTGGCCGCAAGGTTTAGTCTTTGACACGGCGCTCATCACTGTAAGGTAAAGGTCCCGGGTTCGAATCTAGCGGCCCTGCATTCGAACCCGACATACTTGCAAATGGGCTTTTTTTCAAAAACACCGGCACCCTGAGGGTTTATATCTGCTGTTGCGAACCTGGAAAAAAAAAAACTTAGCGAATCATTGTCCGCTGCTGTTCATTGGCAAGTTGACCTGCTCTGGCGAAAATTACTAAAATTTGGACAATTTTACTTCAAAGGAAGCAGGATAAAATTTTGATTCCTGCTAGGATTCTTGGCTGGATACTGCAGACTGAATGGGAGGACTTACCGGTGTTTTATAATTACAGGAAGGGGGACGCAGTAGCTTTCCAAGTGCGCAATATATTACAACACATCTACACGTATTCATCTACATCTACAACTTTCAACCTTCTTTGTTTAATTCTTACATTTGTTAATTGAAATTTATTATCGTAATTTCTTTCATATAACAACACTGTAATTCACACAATCATCTTTTACAATTGGCCCCACTATTGGCTCATCGAAATTCGAAAATCCCGCCAAATTTTAAGCTTGGAATTATGGGTCACATAAATAAAGCACGAGCGGTGAGCCTCGAAAAAGAGCGATTTCAGTGAGTGAACAGTTTCGATCCGATCCTTAAAGAGCGGTTTTTTCCATCTCTAGTGTTAATTAAATATATCAATTTAATGATTTTTTTAAATTTAACAATATCAGTCCGTCTGGTGGCAATTATTGCTCTAAAATCTTATATTTTTGTTGCTATTGGTATTAAACCGTAAGTTACAATCTCTACCCTTAGTTTACCAACATGGGAAGGGCTAAACCACATCCTTTAGCTGGTCGTTATCCAGTTTAGCGTTTGGCCTACCGCGTCCTATGTTGGCCAAAACCACCTAAACACCGCGGCACTTTTGACCGCTCCACCTTTCCACCAAAATGCGAAATTATATTTTACCGCCTCGCCCGTGTACAGTCAATCGTGCGTAATATCAATATTTCCATTTCAAAGGTCCGTGATGTTTATGATCGAGGTTCGAGTAAATGGAATATTATGAGAACTAATGTAAAACAAATAATAGGATCATATGTACATACAGTTAAAAATAATGAAATACCCATAAATGAAGCACTTTTGTTTTCAATTATAACAGTTTAAGACTAAATCTTTTTTACCCATTTAAAAATATTCTCTATTCATTTATCACTAGTAAAGAGATCAGTATCAAAAAGCACACGTAAAAAGTTTAAGCAACTATCATATGAACCTTGGATTTTAATCATAAAAGTATATTTGTATCCTTTCATTAATATATTTCCAAAATATTTTTATGAAAACATGAAATTAATTTTTACAGAAGTGTCATTAGTATCAGTTTAGAAAAGTCCTTATCCATTTTTATTAACCTTCGACGGAATTTCAATTTGAAATGTCATTTTTCCAAAAGCTATTAAGTCTTTTGATCTCAAAATTCATACACTGTACATTTCAATTTATCCACTAATCCAAAAATACTTTCATTTAAATACATTTTTCACTGACCTGGAAAGATTACGATTAAAATGGGTTGATAAATCATTTCATTTTTCAGTTTTCTTAGAAAGAATGAAACTCTATAAGTGAAAATATGTATTTTATAATTTCGTTACTAATAAAATATCATTGATTGATCATTTTTATGGATAATTTATAAACATACGAAACCCTGGCTCTTACATTTCTGTCGTTTAACTGCTTATACTGGTTAACTCGAGTCAAACGATCCCATTTTTTATTAATCACAATTATTATTTTTCCAATATATTTAGTGGTCTATTGACCAAATTACTTCTTTCAATTACTTAATCTTTATATGTCAGGTTTTGATTGAAATGAAAAAGTTAGTGCGTCGAGCGGGATTCGAACCCACGACCTTCGGTTCAATACGCCGCTACTCTAACCACTTGAGCTATCGAGACGCTAACTTTTTCATTTCAACCAAAACCTTACATAAAATGATTAAATAATTGAAATTATTATTTTTACTCATTTTTGTAATTAAATAAGTTAAATTATAAGTTTAATAACTTAACGACCCTCTTACATAAACAGTACTAACCAAATATTCATCCAACCTTCACGGTCTATAGTGAAAATCCTTCCCCGTTAAACCAACGAAAATTTTATTGATTCGATTTATCGTTACCGAGAGCAATTTAGCCGGTTCCGAATCAAATCAACACTTCTTGGATTATCTGAACACTTTTTTTTATTTGTAGCCTATACATATTTGTACATATTACAAATGTGATCACAACGTACTTTTTTCCAAACGGTCAAGCACTAACGCTAACACCAGCGCTGCACCCGGAGACATATGCCATGAGAAGCCTGCCAGTGCTGGCACAAAGAGGTCTCGATGGTCGATTAAGGCGATGTGGTGGGTTCTCGGGATGGGAATGTGTTGAGAGATCTCGAGCAGTATGGTTAAGATGGGAGAGGTTAGTGTGTACATGCCGAATCAGATCAGTTCGTTTACAAAAGAAAAACTGTTGTCGTTGTGAATAGTGAGGTTAGCGATGTAGTAATGAGCTTTCACGATTTCTCTGAGGACCTTTGATTGGAAAGATTAGATGCGTTGGATCTTGGATGGCTTCGTAGAACCCCAGAGTTCCACTCCGTATGTCTAAAGTGGTCGCAGTAAAGCCTTCTATGTCAGTTGGTGGAATTTTAAGGTCATTTTGATAGTAATTTAGTGACAAGTTTTGATAATTTGTTTAAAAGATAGGCTATTGGAATGGATTGGAAGGATAGGCTATGATGAATATTAGTTAGCTTGGCGGAACTAAACAGTCCCACACCATATGTCCAAAGTGTCGTAGTGTCTTGTATAAGGTTAGTTTAGGATAGGCGGTCAAGATGGATTTCGTCCTAGAAGTCTTCGTAATTGTTGTCTGAAGTGTGTAGGATTCCACGTCAGTCAACATTTTATATATAGTCCTAAGTATATGACTTGAATGAAAGTAGGTATATCATAGTTTTGATGTACAGTAGAGGGCAAGGTTGTTTTTTCAATTTAAACGTACACTGAGTACATTTTTGTTCATTCAATCTTGTCCTCCAGTTTTTGCACCCGACTTCGATAAGCTGAAGGTAGCATGGATAGGATTCGAGTTGGAGGACAAAATAACCGTACCGCCCCCATAAGTTGTGATGATGGCATTGGTGTGTGCAGAAAGGTCATTAATATAGACCAGTGGTCGGCAACCTTTTTCGGACGGCGGGCCATTTTCAAAATAAAATTTTTTGCGGGGCGCACATTCAAATGTAACTTAAATAGTGCTTTTATATCATATACGAGTATAAATATTATTAAAAATAAATATAGAAAAAATTTATTTTTTATTGACATGCTATGATAAGAATAATGTCAGAGAACAAAAATTTTACAATTCTTAAAAGGGAAAAAAAAGAAAATACAATTCCAATTACATATGTATAAATATGTAAATATAAAATATATAAAATATTAAGGAAAATAGTTTATCTTTCATTTTATTCATTCATTAAAATTCAATGCGCTTTTTGTTCTTGAATATTGTTTGATAATTCATTTAAGTTCGGTTGTGTTTGGGACCTCAACAAGTTTTGTAAATTTTCATCCGTCAACCTCGTTCTATATTTTGATTTTATGAAATTCATTCTTGAAAATGTTTGTTCGCATAAATAGGTGCTTGAAAAAATACAAATCATTGATTTTGCAAAATTTCTTAAATTGGGAAATTTGTTTTCTGGTGGATTTGAATAAAATGCAATTAAATTATTTTCATCAAAATTATTTTTATATACATTGTTAGATTGCAAATCAATTAACTCTAGTTGTAAATTGTCTGGTGCTTTTACAATATCAAATTTTAAAGGATTTTCAAATATTAATATGTCCATTTCTTTTGCATAAAAATCTTGAAACCGATGACGAAAATTTTTATCCAGTACTTTTAGTGACTCAATAAATCTATTCGAAGGACACTGTTTTTGGTTAAAAACGATTGCAAAGTAGGAAAATGACAATAATTATTCTTTTCGAGTTTAGAAATAACCAATTTTATTTTAAGCTTTTGATTTCTGTAAATAGCTCGTTGATTAACTTTCCTTTGCCTTGTAGTGTTATATTTAATTTATTCAGGTATGTTGTAATGTCCACAAAAAAAGCTAATCCATTTAAAATTTGATAATTCTGGTATATCATTTCCTTTTTCTGTCAAAAACATTTCAATCTCGTCTATCAACTCGAAAAATCTTTTTAAAACTTTCCCACGGCTGAGCCATCTTACCTTGCGCAGTAAAGTAGGTTTCCCACTATGCTTCTGTTAGCGCGCAGTTTTGTCACCGGCCACATTTCGGCACGCTCACGCTCTAAGTTTGTTGATTTTTCCTAAAATTATATTGGGCTTTGGCGGGCCGCGCAAAAATTTGCAAAGGGCCGCAGGATGCCGACCCCTGATATAGACGATTGAAAGACCGCTCCCTTTTGGGACTCCGTTAGCGGTCTGATTTCCGAGATCTGGTTGCCGCACCTCACTCTGAAGCAGCAGTCTGTTAGGTGTGATTTCAGGATAAGAAGCGTTTACGTCCTGAAAACTAAAGAGTAATCAAACATTTGGTCCGCCTATAGTCGCTGGTTTGGCACCTCTAATAGACCAAACCAGAGAAGATGGGCTAGAAAGATCGGAAACGATCAAACTACGAGCTTTTCGAATATGACTAACGGCCTAGTTTTCAAAGAACAAGTGGACTTGTCGCAAACAGTTACAGCATAAAACAAATTTCGGTTATCTTTGTGACAAAAATAGAACAAATCAGAACAGGCGAGGATTGACAAACCGACATGATCGGAAGCTATCAAACTAGTAGAGAAAAAACGTACTTTTACAACCTAGGACAGCCGCCGAGTTCTCTCTTGCTTTTTCTCTATAACAGTGCATCTTTTTTTCCCTTCCTATGACGTTATGTTCTACCCTTTCCACCGGCTAACTTGGGCCAACTGTATAACGTCATAGGTACATGCTCGTGGCTTCGTTTGAATATATAAATTGTTTTGTTTACAACGAATAATTCAAATAATTAGACTATTTGGTGCATAGGCGATTCGTAATAATATATAACATAATAACTCAAACTGGGGGCGTCGGTGGCCGCAAGGTTAAGACTTTGACACGGCGCTCATCAATGTAAGGTAAAGGTCCCGGGTTCGAATCCAGCGGCCCTGCATTCGAACCCGACATACTTACAAATGGGCTTTTTTTCAAAAACACTGGCACCCTGAGGGTTTATATGACCTCTGCTGTTTCGAACCCTCGTTAAAAAAAATAAAAAATAAAAAAAATAATAACTCAAACTACATATTTCCCCCTGTGAGAATAAGTGAATTCTTGGCAAACATTAGTTCTGTCATCGTACATCTTATCGATCACCAGAGAGGCTGTTTACTACCTCGTATAAACAACTTTAGAGAACTTAAAGCAATTTTTTACACATGTGCCCCATTCCGTAGCAGACCTGCTAGAATATAGATAAGATCTTAAAGCCTCTCAGTAATCTCCGTTGATGTAAAAACTTATCGACCAAATCCATGAGATTATTTAAAATAAGGAAAAATTCCTTGGACTGTCGTGTTAAAAAAATAAACTGAAAGAAGATTACTTGTTGGCTGATCCAATGCCTGAAGTATTTTGTATAAGAATATTTTCTATAAATATTTTTAAGAAAGTATATCTCATTTTTCCTTTTTAAGTAAAACCAATGGCCAATTGAACAAAACAGCACTGAAAAAGAAATTTACCTCTTTTTAGGAGACAGAAGTTATTTTATTTAAGAGATCAAACAGCATTGATGTAAGGTATAAATAATTCTCAAGGAAAAAAATTAATTTAATATTTTTGTTTTTAAACCATAAACATTAACCCTAGTATCTGAAAGTTTGTACGAAGAAAAAAGGCCAAAATGAGATTTTCAACGCTTTTCTCGGATTTTTTTTAAACGCCTTGTCAACCGTTACAAACAGAACGTAAAATCTGGCGGGTTGTTCGTTCAATTGCAGATCCATCAATTTAAAATAAAACGTACACAATGTTATAAAAGTTTTCGGAGCCTTTCATTTAAGTTAGAGAGAGCAAACAAGCTTTCCTAACAAGCGGTTGTCGGTCTTAAAAAGTTTTTGTTTTTTTCAGGCCTCCTGAGCATCGGAAGCTTTCTACCGCTATTCTTACAATTTTATTTTATCTTCTGTTCAACAGCTTCACTCTGCACTAAGTGAGTTAAGTAATTCTCAAAGATAAATTATAAAACCATAAATCATGATTATTTATTTTTTCGAAGAAATAATTAGAGCACGAAAAATCATTAATGACTATGGAAACTTTCTCAAGAGAACTTTTTCGACCTAAGAAAGGGTCCTTTGCAGCTTGCTCATGAAGAAAACTCGTAAGTAATTAAGTCGAAATGGGGCCATTAGCATTGGTAAATTCGTCGAGGATTATTGCTACCATTTTTATTATTATTCTACTATAGCTTTTGTGTTTTGTTTAAGTTTCATGAGTTTAAATTATTTGAAGTATTTAAATCGCTTTTGTTTCTTTGATGATATATGACATAAGATTACTCATTTTGTAAACAAACAACTTTTCTCCATGTTAATACATTTATTCTGTTTAGCCATGGACAAGACATCATGTTGAACCAGAAGTTCACCATATTATTTGCGAATGAGTCATCGAGGTCACCGGTAGGTGGATGTCGCGGAAATAGATGGCTTTTTTCAGAGCGTCGTCTCCCTGGCTCCGAGAGACTGGAAGTGCCGATAGGAGCCTAGTATTGGATCTCAGCGTATTACGACGTTAACGGAAGACAGAAATATTGTCATTGCTGCAAGAAGGAATCCGTTCCATAATGCCCGCCAGATTCTAAATCAAGTACCAGATGTTTTGGCAAGGCCTTTATCAGTTGGCTCCATCGCATGCCTCTTTGAGAGAGGACGTGCAGCAACAGCCCGCCGCCAACAACTCTAGAATATGGTGCAGCGAGGTCTAGCAAAGAACACCAGTTGAAATGCTGGTATGTATAATGATGAGTCTCGTTTCTGTCTGTATTTGTGATAGCAGGTGCCGGAGAGTCGCCACCAGTTCTTGCTCCCAGTGCAGTTTGGAAGGGTCGTATAATGGTCTGTGCTGGAATTTACACTGGAGGATGAACCGGACTTTAACAACTCCATATTGTTAAAGGCAACCTCACCGCAGTCCGTTGTCCAAGAAATTATCCAAGAATATAACGTTCGAACCAGGGATCTCATTGGCAGGGATTTTTGAATTCTAGATGACAATGACCTCATAGAGGCAGAGTAGTTCATCAATGTTATTAAAAACGTGGGAACTTCCTATCTGCCCCTGCCTACATTGTCTCCAGACCGCAATCCCATTGAGCATACGTAGTATGCGTTGCAGAGAAGGCTTTTCGATCACCATCCACACTGAGTGCAGCGTTTGCAACATCTGTGGAGAAAAATTCCTTATGAAATTAGTGACTACCTTATTAACAGTATGCCTAACAGGTGCACAGAGGATTTAGCTAACAGAGGACATTATAATCGGTATAAATTGTTTAAAAATAGTATTGTGTTATGGAATTAAAATCTATTATTTTGTTATTTTTCAAAATCCCTTAATTAAATTTTCCTTCAATAAAAACATAATAATTTTCAATAAAACAGCGAGGGTATGGATTTTAAAATATTAAGAAACGATTTAGACACTTTTTGTCCACATGGACTTTACAATATTTAGTCATTTGATGAAAATTGGGTTGTTGTTTATTTTTCCCGTAATGCACAGAAATTTTAAAAAAATGGTAGCACTTGTTGGTAGATGACTACATAAATTATAATTCAATTAATTAAGGTTTTTAGTTGAGATAAAAAAGTCAGAGTCACGAGCGGGATTCGAACCCACGACATTCGGCTAGATACGCCTCTACTCTACCACTTGAGCTATCGTGACTTCGATCCACTTGGACACCTTCCCTTCTCAACCCCACCTTTTGAATTTTCCCTCCTTTTTGCCATTTTTCAAATGTCGTTAATCGGACTGGATTCTCGGCGACAAATGAAATGGCCACGTAGAGCTTTAGTGAAGTATACTTCACTTTAATTCATTAAATTCACTAATTTCGCTTGACCAATTAATATATTACAATTAATTAAGGTTTTTAGTTGAGATAAAAAAGTCAATGGCACGAGCGGGATTCGAACCCACGATCTTCGGCTAGATACGCCGCTGCTCTACCACTTGAGCTATCGTGACCTCGATCCACTCGGACACCAACTTCCTATAATAAATAAATCCTGTAATAAATAAAGTACAAATAAACTTAAAATGATAAATGGTGGTTTGGAGGTGATTTTGAAAAAAACCACATTTCTAAATATGTCCGATTTGAATGCAGGGCCGCTGGATTCGAACCCGGGACTTTTACAGTGATGAGCGGCGTGTCCACATCTAAAACATTGCGGCCACCGACGGTCCCTGCGTATATACCCCTATTATTTAAGTCTGATCGCTCGAAATTTGTTTGATATCTTAAATGAAGAAAATTGTTTGTATGTTCATTTTTTGTACGTCGTGGAGTATTTTAAATTTTCCTTTAGTAAAAACATAATAATTTTCAATAAAACAGCGAGGGTATGGATTTTAAAATATTAAGAAACGATTTAGGCACTTTTTGTCAACTTGGAATTTACAATATTTAGTCATTTGATGAAAATTGGGTTGTTGTTTATTTTTCCCGTAATGCATAGAAATTAAAAAAAATGGTACCACTTGTTGGTAGATGACTACATAAATTATAATTCAGTTAATTAAGGTTTTTAGTTGAGATAAAAAAGTCAATGTCACGAGCGGTATACGAACCCACGACCTTCGGCTAGATACGCCGCTGCTTTAATCACTTGAGCTTCGTGTCTTCGATCCACTTGGACACTAACTTCCCTTCTCAACCCCACCTTTTGAATTTTCCCTCGTTTTTGCCATTTTTCAAATGTTAGTTAGTTTTATCTCAACTAAAAACCTTAATTAATTGAAAGATATTAATTGGTCAAGCGGACCACGAAAACTAGTGAATTTAATAAGATAAAATGAAGTATATCTACACTAAAGCTCTCCGTGGCCATTTCATTTATCGCCGAGAATCAAATAGATTTCACGACATTTGAAAAATGGCAAAAAGGAGGGAAAATTCGAAAGATAGGTTAGGATGGGAAGTTAAGTGTCGGAATGGATTGAAGTCACGATAGCTCAAGTGGCAGAGTAGTGGCGTATCTAGCCGAAGGTCGTGGGTTCGAATCCCGCTAGTGACACTGGCTTTTTATCTCAACTAAAAACCTTAATTAATTGAAAGATATTAATTGGTCAAGCGGACCACGAAAACTTGTGAATAAATTATAATTACTACACATTTACCACTCGAAATGTTCCATTTCAACGATTTGATGTTTTCGAAAGTTTATACTCGGTCAAAACCTCACCTTAATTTCCAATTTAATTTATTCCTTAGACAGGGCCTCCTAATTAAAAGGTCTGAGGTGGATAGGGGAATTGTCCAAAATGGGCGAATCAACGCTATTGGCCGAATGGCATTCCGACCACGATTTAATCTCATTTGCTATTCCAAGCACCCATATCAATCTCTTAGGGAGACGGATTTAAATGTCTTTGCGTGAAGATAGAAGTCGATCATTCTGTCATCAGATGCAGTTTTCAAATTCATTACGAATTTGCGAGAAACATCATAAAATTTGAATACATACACAATGGAAGTACACAAGTCAGAATCGAAATCAACTTGAACTAGATTTCGTGCTGGGACCAAGAGCAACGAATTGAAGCACGGCAGGGCAAAAAGGCGATCATTTAAAGGTGGGAAAGATGAAAAATTGCCGGCCAACCGACCTGTTTTAACTTTTATTTATGACCAGCAGCATTTCTAGTCAGCAGCGTACCTCGGCTAAATTTATTGGCCGGCGGTCAAGATGTTCAGCTTTATACGCCAAGAAGGATCTATAGTTTCCATTATAGTACTTTCCTATAGCTAGTTGCAGACAGTTTTCACTAAGCAATTCTAATAAAAATCATAGACTACTACCACATTTATTTTTTAAAAACTTAAAGTTTTAATAGTTATCTTCTTTTACAACCAGTAATAGCCTTTTTTTTAATGTCAATAATTTACGACTGCAGACTGCGTGCGTTGATCGTTCCGTCTCGTGAGAAAGAAGAAAGCAATTGCCTCTATGCGGAGAATTTTCAATAGTGCAGATCAACCTGATGAATCCTTAGCGTGTGAAAAGGACGTAACACTTTACCTGAGCCATACCACACAAACCGCAAGGCTCGTGCCAAATTTCCCCAGCAGGAAGATAATTTGAGAGAAAAAACTACTACTAGAGTTCCAAAATAAATTCTATTGTTCTTCTTTTAAAAAAAATCAACAATGAACGGTACCATGTCAGAACGAAGCATACTGTCGCAATGGGTCAGGTATGCACTCAATGGTTTTTTTTAACATACTTATCAAATTAGCATTAATGTTAGCAGACATGGGACAACGGTAGCCGAGTGTGTAGGGCGTAACACGGCTAGTAGATCCCGCGGACGTGAGTTCGATTCTCATCCGTCACCACTGTAATTTTTGACTGCTTCACCTCACACAAAAATTTCTGTCCTCAACAGGCTCTGGCGTGGCTAGTGTGGTACAAACGAAATACCGTCTACGAAAACAATCAGGAAGAATAGGAATGGTATCACATCGCCGACTTCGAGGAGTGTTGTATGGAAGAGATGGTGTTAACTCGTGCATATGTCAAAATGAGAACAAAAATTAAAAAAACAAACACATCCTCGCAGTCCTCACACGTTTGGCTGGAGATTGTACAAACTTTACCCGTTTGGTGTTAGGTTTGATTAACTAGGACGGTCAATAACTTCAGTTCGCGTGTGGTGAGTTAACTGAATAAAATTCTCTGTGTAATAAATCATCAAATAATTATACAATATTAACCTATTCATATTCTATTGATTATATTACGGATTAACTAAGAAAAGGAGTCCATGTATTGTTAAAATAACACGAAAGACGTAATACTGGTTTTATCAATTAACCAAAGAGCCAAGCTCAATCAGAATCCTTGAATCGGTTCAAATACAATCTCGTAGTTGTCCAATCTTGGCGTCTGGTGTCCCGGCCGCAAGCATGATTTATACATGAGTACTAGGTCGGGTTAAATTTATACCAACTGTGCAAGAATTAGTGGAAGCAAAGAGGGTGTGTTGAAAGGAGGGGTGTGATTTCCCACAGGAGCCCTAAACCAGGGTGTTATGCCTTCCCCAATCGACCTCCTCTAATTCCTTATTATCATCAAATTTACCATACGTGCTATTCAAACGGTCTTCATGATTCCCCGCTAAAATTAATTTAACAGCCTCATGTAAATAACACTAAGAGGGAGCGATGTTTAATCAGCGCCCGCCCTTTCGCCATTGTGTTAGGGATTTTTCTTTTAATCAACATAGAATCGATACCGAAAGAAAAATAAGTTCAGTTATTTATAGGATGTTAAAGAATTATCACTGGATTTATGCTTCTCCCAGGAAGAAGTCTAAACGTAAAGTAAGATAGGATTTGAAAAACTTGACAAACAATTGGTGAGATGAAAATACGATATTTATGAAAAATAAATAAGAAATAATGTTTAAAATATGATTAATAAGTTATAAATTTATAATTATCATAAACTGACGAAAAACTGAACTTCCTATTAAATATATATAACGACTGCTTAAAAAAAATTAAAATCATCACATAAACGCTGTAACCATAAACATTTTGGTCAATAGAATAGTTTAATTAATTATACTTTTCAATTAATTATTCTTTAATTAAGGTTTTTGGTTGAGATAAAAAAGTCAGTGTCACGAGCGGGATTCGAACCCACGACCTTCGGCTAAATACCCCTTCGACACCAACTTCCCATCTTAACCCCACCTTATTGAATTTTGAAGTTGATGTCCGAGTGGGTCGAAGTCACGATACGTCAAGTGGTAGAGCAGCGGCGTATTTAGCCGAAGGTCGTGGGTTCGAATCCCGATCGTGACACTGACTTTTTTTATCTAAACCAAAACCTTAATTAAAGAATAATTAATTGAAAAAAATTTATTTGGTCAATCGGGCCACGAAACCTAATAGATGTAATAAGCGAAATGAAGTATACTTCACTGAAGCTCACCGTGGCCATTTCATTTGTCGCCGAGAATCGAATCCTGATTACACGACATTTGAAAAAAGGCAAAACGGAGTGAAAATTCGAAAGATTGGGTTGAGATGGGAAGTTGGTGTCCGAACGGATCGCAGTCACGATAGCTCAAGTGGTAGAGCAGTGGCGTATTTAGCCGAAGGTCGTGGGTTCGATTCCCGCTCGTGACGCTGACTTTTTTTATCTCAACCAAAACCTTAATTAAAGATTAATTAATTGGAAAGAATTTATTTAGTCAATCGGGCCACGAAACCTAATAGATTAATTACACTTTTAATCTAAGGTTTAGGTTGAGATGAAAAAAGCAAGTGTCACGAGCGGGAATCGAACCCACGACCTTGGCCTCAATACGCCGCTGCTTTAATCACTTGAGGTATCGTAACTTTTTCATCTCAACCAAAACCTTAAATTAAAATTATAATTAATCAAAATAATTGATACGATCACTTATGACTACTAAATACATAGACATAACATCAATAAAATTTATTTATAGTTTTAATTATCAATTCCCATTATTAAATAATAAACGCCATTCATCTTACAAAATATGATCACGTTTAGAGGAAGTACGACCACTTTGAAATTCTCACGTCTTCCCTCTGCGATGGTCATCTCAGATGCTTGACGGTCGTCGAACGCACGCCCCAAGACAATCTGCATTTGTAGGGCATCTAATAGGCTGTTAAGGAAGGGGTGCACGTATGGCATATACATTATACGTTGTACCATGCCGACGAGCTGTAGCTACTTAACGACGAGGCTACCCGAATTTGAAACAGCCGGCAGATGTGGTTCGACTTGCGAACTGTCAGGCTAAAACAATCAGATATTATAAATTAAAAAACATTCCAAAATTTCAACTTAATTTACCTGGCCAACATCGGGCTAATTAAATGGATTTATCAATTGTATATACAACAGTAAATGTTTTACGTAAATTAGAGACTAATGAATTGGGATTATCCTTTGAATAAATCCAATAAAAAGCCTATGTAATAAAAATAGTTTTTTCAATAATTTACTCTTTTGGTGGCATTAAATCAAAGCAACCATGAATCCATCAAAGAAAAACATTTAAAAGTGACCCGACCCAAACTCACCCACCACTGAAGATGGCGGGATGTAACAAGTCTGACTGTACAAAACTGGTAGGGTGTGGTTCTTAAAATGTTAAGAAATGATTTACCTACTTACACAATTTTTGCCAACATGGAATTTTATAATATTTTGCCATTTCATGTCAACTGGGTTGTTGTTTATTTTTCCCGCTATGCGCATAAACGAAAAAAAAAATATAAGGATTTTATGGTAGATGACTACATAAATTATAATTTTTACACACTTAATACTCGAAATTTTCTATTTCAATGATTAATTTTTTTAAAATACTTTATAAATTAAGAACATTCCAAAATTTCAAACTAATTAACCTGGCCAACATCAAACTAATTAAATTATGTATACAACAATAAATGATTTCCTTAAATTTGAAATAAATTAATCGTTCTTGAACCTTGTATAAATCCAATGAAAAGTCTACATAAACTCGGTGAACTAGCCACAAGCATTCAAGTCAATAAAATTAATTATAGTTTTAATCTAAGGTTTTGTTTGAGATGAAAAAGAAAGTTTCACGAGCGGGGTTCGAACTCACGACCTTCGGCTCAATACGCCGCTGCTCTAATCACTTGAGCTATCGTGACTTTTTCATCTCAACCAAGACATTAAATTAAAATTATTAATTATTCAAAAATCGTGAGATGCGGTCTGGTGTGAGGTAGGTTTCAGAAAAACATTTTCTTTATCGTGCCAACGTTTCGATCTTTATTGAGATCATCTTCAGGGCTCAAAGTGTTTGTCTTCTGTGTAATTGTGCCATTCTTGCGTGTCGTGTTGAGAGTGCCCCTTTTCTGAAACCTATATCACACCAGACGGTCACTAATCACCACACATTAAAATTATTATTTATCAAAATAATTAATACGATAAATTATGTCTACCAATTCCTAGATACATGATCAATAAAAAAAATTATTGTTTTAATTATCAATTTATGAAGATTGAAGTTGCCCAGAATATCTTTTCTACAAGTTTTTAAGTTAGTTTTTAGATCCTTCAGGGTTTAGGTTTTTGGTATTTTTCTTTTTTCCATTACAACTTCATTTCGATTAATTATTTCATTATAATTATGATTTTAATATTTCATCTTTGGCTTTAGATACTTTACTGCTATGGTACGAAATTGTGTGAAATGATTAGAATGTTTTTACAAAGTGGGACAACGAGCGTCAAGTCACAAAGATCTGTTCTGTTAGTTTTAAAATGCGCTTCACTATTACTTTTCCTACTACTACTCTTTGTTAGAGCTAGACATTAAGAAGAATAGGTAAGCCTTTTGGAGACATGACCAACGTGCTTGTTTTAGAAAGATCTGATTTAGTACTATTTTTAGAGATTTTAGAAAAAAATCGCTAATGAAGTTAGAAAGAATTTTGGATTTTTATATAGTTTAATGAAGAAGCTATTTAGAGATCATGCGATGCGGTCTGGTGTGTCGTACGTTTTAGAAAAACATTTTCCTTATCGTGCCTAATGAAAATGTTTTTCTAAAACCTACGTCACACCAGATCGTATCTCATGATCTCCAAATAAAGATTAACTAACGGTCACTAAACACCACACATTAATGAATAAGGTAAAGTGAGGATGGCTGGAACTTCTGCGAGCTCTTGAGTAAGTTTCTTTTAATGGAAGGCACTATGTTCACGCGCTGTAGATTGTTGTAGGAAGAACCCCACGGTTATATGCAGAGTCGTTCTGTTTACGGTTCTGGTTGGTTTCTCTTGTGTTCGGGTGTAAACTGCTGTTCCTGGCGATCCCTCATTGTCTAATGCCGTCTTATTAGTCTGGGTAATATTAAAGTTTATTCTCCGACATCTGTTAGAAGCTGTTCCGACTCTGTTCATTCATTTTGGTCTAAAAGATAAAACTAAATGTAAATGTTGGTTCATTTATAGAGTTTGGCTCTAGTTCAAGAAAGTTATCGAATTTAACCTTGTACCAACGGTTATCAGCTTTTAATTTATCCCTGGTAGAAAAATACAACATCTCTAATAAACCAATTTTGGGCAGACCCAAGTGATCGAAAACAACCAATCTACAGGTTCACTACATAAATGAATCTAACAACATCCATTTTCTTATATAAATTGAATGTTTTAATGTTGATACACGGATTAAAACAATAAGATAACAGTGCCCCACAAGACAGCATTCTTGGTCTACTAGATTTGATATCAAGGTGTTATTTTCTAACCGAATTATATCTAAAGAACACCAATATCCAAGATCACCTTGAGCTGAGCAAAGCCTATTGCCAAAGTGAAAGACAAGACTGAAATTGAAAAATGTACTGAAAAAAACCATATTGCCTTTTGCTGTGCATCAAGCTACCGACTACATGTCCAAATACTTAGGAGTATATCTAGACAGCTGACTGACGCGGAATCCCAACACAAGAATTAAGACACAGAAAACTTGTATAACTAGGTATGCGTTTAGAACCAAAATCTGTTTTGAAAGTCAAATTGAATAGAAAATATTGAACCAAACAACCGTTTTGAACATACGGAGTGAAACTGCGTGGTAGAACTACCTAGGTCACCTAATCCTGCCAATTGAAATTCTTCAGACAAATTGTCAAAGTTATTTGACAATCAAAAAATACCGAAAACTGTTTTGGTAGTCGAAACTGGTCTGTCTGTTTTTAAGTCATTACTACGATCACTTTTAACCATCAGTATCCAGCTCATGAAATACTTCCAATCGAAAGTCTTTAGAAAAATTGGCAAAGTCCTTACTATGGTATGCACTACATCCACAACGGCCTCAATAACTCTGTTCCTATTTCCTAAAATCATACCAAATCTCCAACCATCTGGGTCTGCTTAAGCCCCCATTTATACCTTTCACCCCGAGTATTATCCACCACCATCAATATCCGGCTCATTCAATTCTTCCAGTCAAAAGTGTTTAGAAAAGTTGTCAAAGCTACTGTCTATTTCACAAATTTTACCATCTACATCGACCTTAATAACTACAAGACCACTATGACCACTTTGGATATACGGAGTGAAACTGCGGGTTTCCTCCAAGTCATCTAATCCTTCCACTCGAAAATCTGACAGACAAATTGTCAAAGCTGTTGGATCAGAAAATGTCGAAATCTTTTTAGACACTCAAAGCACATCTAACTCTACACAAGACGTTACTTGTTTCAAAGCTTCTTATTCTGTCACAAACATTAAAATGCACAACGACCTCACCATCATTCTCGTTTATTAAAGCTACATACCAACGTCTCAACCATACTAACCATACTGATAAAAAATTGCCTATATTTTACATCCCTTGAACAATCCATATCACCTTAAATAACGATGTCCTAGTCTTTGCCGTCCTAGTCTGTCCTAGTCATAGCGATGTCATTACCCCTGAATCCAACACATTTGCAGGTTTCCCTCAAAAAAATTTTCTTCCGGGTCCAGTACTGGCAGTAGTGTCAGTGTTGTGATAGATTGAAAATCTAATAATATATAATATCTATATTCAGCATTAATTTGTAACAGTAAGTATTTATGTATATGTACAAACTACATAAAATATATTTAAAAAAGAAAATGTCTTGATTTTAAAGTGTTTCCTTAAGACATTTGAGAACACGAGTAAATCTTGTTTCCAAAATCCTTTACACCTTTTAGAATGTAATATTTATTGACGTGCTGTACGATTTGAAGTCGTTGTAATCAAATGAGTTCGATAGGAAGATTAGTATTTATTGGTTCCATGGCTGGGCTAGTGAACGGAATTGCTACGCCACCGCTGGCACGATTTATCGGTGGCCTCTCCTTTAATTAACTTTTAGAACGTTCGGTCCGCCTCTTTTCGCTGTTGAATGTTGAAACGGATATTTTGCCGACTTAAGCAGACGTTATTTTAACAGCAAGATCGATTAACAACAACATTTATTTATCGGCAGATTGGAAGGTTTCAATAATTATTGTAAAAGGTACGTTTACAACACTAACAAGAAGACTTTTTTAAAGAAATAATAAGTAAAAATGGATATAAAATTCTATTTTGGTTTTATACCAAAAATTTTACAGCTCAATTGTGAATTACCCAGTTTTACGAAGTAAAATAAAAAACGTTAATGGATTAACAACCAACGGCCGGGGTAAATTGCAAAACATATGTTGATTGGCATAATTTACCCGGGACCTGAAGATGACCCGAATAAAGGTCGAAACTTGGACAAAAAAATGAAATAGGTGTTTTTCTAAACTACCTCATTCTTGACCGCTCCTCACGACTTCAACAAATAATGAATCAACAGTCACTAAGAAAAGAAACACACGCGTTAATGGTTATGGCGAAAATTAGCCGTAAAAATTAAGTGAGTCTATGTACTCGTCATAAAGAAATAAATATATTTCAATACCCACTAATCGACAAATTTACCGTACCACTCAATTTATTTATTTTAAAATTAAATCCATTATCTTTCTACATTTGTTACAAATAATTAGGAGCTATCGTAGTCAAAATAAACAGTAATAGTTCGTTTCCTTAGTTTGCGTTTGTACCAATTTGCTCAGAAAGCATTATTTTGTCTCTTCATTCTGCTTCTCCTAAAAATCTCTTTCAATTAATATTTGTCCTTCGTTGATTTCATTTCATATTATTCTCATTTTTAAATCTTTTTCATTGGCTACAGTCAGGCATTTGAATGAGTATGAAAGTGTCAGCGTCATAATTATGAGAGGAAGGATGCAGTCAGTGCAAAGTCGCCAGGAGACAGATTATACATCATTCTACAATAAGGAGGGTTCTTCTGCGCTTCAAGAAAACAGGGCTTCAGACTAGAAGTTAAGGTCTACATATGTATGATAGAGAGACGAGGTCATCAGGCTCTACGAAACCGCAGCATTACGAGAAATGAGATAAGAAATCTGATAAGGCAAGTCCGAAATGTTTCAATTTCCTCCAGGGCTGTAAGAAGAAAGCTTAATGAAAACAATCTCAGGGTCCGGCGCACAGCTCGTTGATGTCTTCTTATGGAGACGCTCAAGCGAATGCTGTATGGTTCCTCAGGTGGCATTCTATGGTGGGTCATTGATGTTTGGTGTTGCATTTTCTTTGGGTGTTTAGCGAGGAAGATCTCTAACTTCACAGAGGTGCTTACAAGACATAATCTAAGAACATGTAGCCATTCCCCTGTTGGAATTTTATGGTGGGTCATTGATGTTTGGTGTTACATTTTCTTTGGGTGTTTTGCGAGGAAGATCTCTAACTTCACGTAGGTACTTCCAAGACATAATCTAAGAACATGTAGCCATTCCCCAGTTAAAATTCTATGGTGGGTCATTGATATTTGGTGTTGCATTTTCTTTGGCAGTTTTGCGAGGAAGATCTCTAACTTCACAGAGGTACTTACAAGACATAATCTAAGAACATGTAGCCATTCCCCCCCCCGCGGTGAGAGATTCTTGCTAATACAGGATAATGCCATGCCCAATAGACGTATTGACGATGACCTACCTGAAAGAGATTGGAATCGAGTGCTTGGTGTGGCCAGCTTTAAGTCCAGATCTTGAAACCAAGGTAACACCCTACAATTTGAAACGGTTGTTCTTGATGACTGGAAAAAATTCCTCAAGGATTTACCAGTAATCTTTACCAAGAAATGCAAAGGCGTTTAATGGACGTAATTCGTGCAGTATTAAAGGGGAGAAAAAGTTTTTTTTTTGACATTTTTACTTATTTATTTATGTTCTTTACTCATTAATTGTGTTTTAGAATAGGTAATAAACATTTTCTTTTTAAACGTTTTAGTTTTACAACCAAACCTTTTTTTTGTGTGTGTGTGCGAAATATGAATAAACCTGTACATAATAAAATTTAAGGTTGGTATTTTGTCCATCAGTGTAATAAAACTAGTAAAGATGAAAAAGAAGGAAACAAGAAAATTGAGTTTTTTGTTATTGTCCGTATTTATGTAAAAGGGGAAAGAAATGTCCAAATGTTAAAATATATACAGAGTGTTATTTACAATAATTTCTATGTGTATCTGTTAAGCGCAATATCTCACATAACCACAGTACAGTTTTTTCGTTAAAGAAGAAAAAATGAAATATGATAGAACGGAACTAAAAGAAATGGAAGCTTTTCACGCACCTCTACTATTTATTCTCAGATATTTTGTCCACATTTCATATGGAAAACAAGATTCATTCGTGCTTTCTTGTACCCTGAAGATGTAGATAAAAAAAAATCAATTTCCAAATATCAGCAAGTTTACATAAATAAGAATTGACAATAATTAAAAATTATCATCTCAGGCCAGTGATGATATTATTTTATACGTTTTTGTTTTTATTTGTTGGGTGTTGATGGCCTTAAGGACTTGACTTGGAGTAATTTCTCTAAAAGACGTTTATCTTCATTTAATTTAAGAGAAAATAATACTCGAGCAATTTCTCACCCTCTCTCTTAAAGTACTTTGTAAATTATATTAATATAAATATATAATTTTAACGATTTGTGTCCATTAAAGACGGGTCGTTAAGAAATTAAATTTTAAAAATGAATTGCTAAAAAATAATAGAATTGAAATTAATCTAATAGTTCTTCTTTTCCAGCTAGAATTTCATTATTTATTATAAGTATGGATGTGTTGGACTACACATAAAATAAAAACAAAAAAACATTTTTTATATTCAATCAAAGTATTTCTATTGAATATAAAAATTTTGTTTTTGCATTGTATAAATTCACTTTTTTCCACATCCTACATGTATTTGTTAAATTTAAACAATGTTTGAAATCCCAGGCTCTGAAGATGATCTCAATAAAGATCGAAACGTTGGCAAGATGAAGAAAATGTTTTTCTGAAACCTACATCACACCAGACCGCATCTCACGATTTCTGAATAAATAAAGAAATTGTTTTACTGAAACCTACGTCACATCAGACCGCATCTCACGATTTCCAAATAATCATAGACTAACGGTCATTAATCACCACAAATTTAAAAATAAGGATAAATTTTAAAGACATTTGTGAAAAAGGAACAACACTGTGAACAATAAAACATCTTTAATTCACTACTTTCGTGGTCCTTCTTGACCAACTAAGTGGATCGAGGTCACGATAGCTCAGGTGGTAGAGCAGCGGCGTATCTAGCCGAAGGTCGTGG
This sequence comes from Cimex lectularius, assembly GCF_000648675.2. Classification (NCBI taxonomy): domain Eukaryota; kingdom Metazoa; phylum Arthropoda; class Insecta; order Hemiptera; family Cimicidae; genus Cimex; species Cimex lectularius. The sequence continues at coordinate 437,141 of NW_019392765.1, read as the reverse complement.
GTTCGAATCCCTCTCGTGCCATAAACTTTAAAAAAAAAAAAAAACTACTAATGCCACTCATTGGGTATATGAAAACTAGCAGAAACATACCTCTTTATGCATCAGTCCGCATCAGAAACAAGGTGGGGTGCCCAAACTTAATTATACATTTTAAATGTTTAACATTAAAAAAGTATTGTTTTGAAATTTGTATGTATTTTTGTATATTTTAGAAACTCCAGACTAATGAAGGAAAGCGGATCCCTACGAAATCAATCTCGAATAAAGTTGTACAAACTACGGGTATTTAACTTCCACACATCTGTACTTGTATTTTTTTTTTTTTTATGAAATTAGCTGGTATTCAAAATAAGACGTCTTTTTTAACATACTGGGTACAAAATAAATCTAAACACGACACCCAATAATGACACATTTACTCAAAAAACAAACACTTTGAGCCCTGAAGATGATCTCAATAAAGTTCGAAACGTTGCAAGATAAGAAAATATGTGTCTAAAACTTACGTCACACCAGACCGCATCTCACGATATCCATATAAGTACAAAATAAACTTGAAATAATAACTAACTATTATTTCCAAAAATATTTTAATTTATAGTAAATTATACAATGATATAATAATATAATAAAATATATTTTAATATTCGTGTATAACTTTCCGAATTTTTTGAACATTATCTATAGTTATAAGAGCTTTCATCTCTTTGTATACAATATGCTCAATTTCTCTGAGGAGCATTCTGCCAATATATTTGTACTTATTATTGGTCTCGCAATTATAACTGTTTATGGAATAATTGTAATTGACAATTGTTAAGAACTTAAAAATTATTACTATAGTAACTGATATTATTATGGAACTAAATTTCACTTTTTTAAAAATAAACATAATCAAGCATTTGAAAAAATCAAAAACAATCTGTTCTAAATAATTAAATTAAAAAGTTATTTGGATTGTTTATTTTAGGGTTATAATAAAACGAAGATAGGTGTGGTATAGCCATTTCAAACCACGATATGTATTACACACGTGAGATTTTTTTTTTTTTTTTTGAGAGAGAGAGCTAAATATGAACCAAAGAAAGCAGTTCGTGATTCTCTTGAGTCTGTTAACAAGCTCGCTGTAAATGGGAAAGCACAAGGAGGAGACCAGGAGTTTGCGGGTACAGATTGGAATGAGTTGGCTTGCCTGAATGAATTGACGGAGTGTGGAAAAACAGCGGTGGGAAATTTGGGAAATGTGGGGCTTCCAGGACATTGGATCAAGGACGATCCCTAGGTTTTTGATAGATGGATTACAGGAGATGCGCTGGTTGTTAATGCAGACAGAGGAATAGGAAGTAAGGATTGGAGAACGGGATGGAAACCAAAGAAGCGAATAGAAGTCCAACAAAAGCAGTAACACCCCAACATAATGGAGGAGATAATTTGGGTAATGACACTGTCGAGTTACAGAATTTCTTTTAAAACAAGCGTTTCTAATTTGTTTTTCCGACATGGGTAATGGACTTAATAAATGAAGTAAAACAATGTATTGGTTTTGAGAACCTTCGGGTGTTTTGATCAATTTTCTACCAAACCATTAAAATTATTTTTTTTTTAAATAAAAACTTTTTGATCTCGGTTAATTTGGCTTACATTAAAATACGAATGTTGTAACTGATGTATCGACAAAATACTTAGTTTGAAATAAACTTACAAAAAATATGAGTGTTCGAGTGTTTTCAAGCTACAGTATGTAATTGTATGAAGAAAAGAATTGAATAGATATGTAATGAATATTATGGCCTTTTTGAGGAGAGGGTGTTGGAGGACTTTAGCAGTAACAAGGTCAAAATCAGGAACATTTTAGTTTGAGATGTTGAATGGCACAAGGCTAAAACACTTTAAGCCGGGAACACACCCGATGCGACGCTATGCGACGCTACCCGACGCTACCCGACGCAAATCCAAAGTCCCATTTTCCATAAGATCGTATTACCCCCGTGCACATTTGCCCGACGCAACGCTACCCTACTCTACGCTCTGCAATCCCCACTGTACAGATTTTCGTCCAGTAGCTTCAGAACAGAACACTCATATTTTTTTAAAGTTTATTTCAAACTAAGTATATGTAATTTTGTCGTTACATCAATTACAACATTCGTATTTTAATGTAAGCCAAATTAACCGAGATCAAAAATTCATTGGTAGAAAATGGGAAAATACAATTTTTTAAAATAATGAATTTAACTAACAATTTATTAGAAGGTTTTGCTCAAAACAGTACATTAAGAACAAAAGAGGCGTTGCGGTTGTGATAGTGATTATTGTGTTACACGCTGTGTGACTATACGTGGCATGCGTTTGACGTCGCATAAATGTGCACACCCTACTAAAACGAGACAAGGCGTCGGGTAGCATCGGGTGGCGTCGCATAGCGTTGCATCGCGTGTGTTCCCGGCTTTCGGAAGGAGGGATAATTGTTTGAGAGTGTAAATATTCTTTGATAAATTGTGGGTAAGTGTTGTGTATGATGCCGGTGTGTGGAGTGAACTTCGGTCAGGCAAGAGGCAAATGCATTCGTTGTTTTTTTTTCTTCCTACTACTACCAAATTTATAATGCATATATCCGCACAAGAACTTAGTCAATTTAGAATAGCTTATAGAAGTACGGGGTCACTAAAAAACATCCTTTCAAAACCTAAAGACAAGATAGACAACTTGACAAAAAGCGGGGTTTACCAACTCAATTGTAATGACTGTAATATTAAATATATAGGTCAAAGCGGTAGGGAAATAAAAACGAGAGTAAAAGAACATTTGCCTAAGNGACCCTTCAACCTGACGATGAGCTAAAGGGCTCGAAATCCGGATTGTTGCGAAACAACTTAATGTGAGTAGGAACCATCTTTTTTAAAAAGGATTGAACTCCACACTCACCCCATCATTTATAATTTCTAGAACTTAGTCTTGTAATGTACCACTTACTTGTATACACTTTGAAATTTTGGATTGTCTAATTATAGAATATACAAGCTTTCTAAAGTTGTGTTTAAATTCGTTTGATTAAATTTGTATGTTATAAACATATGATGTTAAAAAGCTGGTCTAAGTATTAATAGTTATATTTGTTGTATAGTATTAAAATATAAACTATAAATGCGTGAGTGATCAGAAAGTTTCCGAATCGAAAAGAACGCACTATTGTTCCGGACGTGAGAAACGGAAATTGCATCAGGCCGTCGACAGAAGCATAAATCGTTGGGGTCTTTCCATATTCACCGCATTCGGGGCCCCACGACGTTATGCCCGCTAAGTAGCCCTGGCAGATCAAAGGTCCTCCTGAATCTCCGGAGCACGTGTCCCCGCCGTGGCCGATCCCGCACAATAGGTTCCTCTTGTCGAGTATGCAGTACTTGCTCGGGTCCGTGCACAGGATGGCCTTGCATTCCCGCTTCGCTATTAAACGCACCTTGATGGCTTTCAGCAACGTAGATTTATTCACGTAAATGCCGTTGCCGGATACGTTCTGATATCCCCAGCCGACGGCTTGACACGGTGTGCCGTGCTTTTCGACGGAAAGTAGAAAATCACCGATTTTCGCGATGTCCGACGAGTAGAGAGGGATCGTTCTGATATAACCCGGAGTCGTGGCGAGGGCTCTGTTAAGGATGAAAAGACTGTAATCGTACTCCCATCCCTGGCCTGAATCGCTGCAGCGGGGGTGCCGTATTACTTGCCGGACCTTCCTCGTCTGGTTGTCCTCGCTCGGCGTACGGTCCACGCTCCCGGCGACGATGACTATAATCCGCGAGTCGAAGTACGTGAAAGTTTTACCGATGAAAGTACCGGCGCAATGGCACGACGAGACGACGATGATCAACGAGAACACGATACCACCGCAAATGTGGTTTTCCTCCGGTAGTTGGATGCTCACGACGAATGGAAACTCGTATTTCTTTGCGAACCGACCTCCAACAATTTTTCCAAACGAATGATACTTAGATCGTGAAAATGCTATGACATTGTAAAGCAATAAATAAGAAAATATATACGTTATCGACATTTGACCATTATATTTTTTTTAATAACTAATTTTCTTTGTAATATAGTCTACGTCTATTGTAAAATTCCAACTGCTATTTTGTCCTAATAAAAAAACCCTACACATGTTTTGAACAGATCGACAATTGAACCTCATTGGGTCCGTTTACTTACGCTGGTTTACGAACTGAAACGCGTTTATATTTCACGCCATCTTCAGTGTTGGCTCTAGGTAGCCGAAACCCAACACTGAAAATGGCGGAAAGCCGAAACACGTCTGACAGATCTGTGAAGATAGGCATACGAAATTAATAGAAAACTACTACATCGCGTCGCAGATACCATAGAAAAATGTCACAACGTAATTTTGTTAATATTTGTTTTCACGATGCATCCGATAGCAAACAAAGAAGAAGAAAGAAGAGAAACAACGTAAGAGACCTTGAGTAAGCGAACAAAGAAAAATGCTTTTCACTATTGAGGTGGTAACGCGACAAGCAGGCGAACTGGGCTTTGAAAAATGCCGCCCTTTATTCTGATCGTTACCCCCCAATGTGATACTGGAGGAATATCAGTAACTCTTCTAATAGTCCAGGACAATGAATTGGTGTTAACTTTTATGAAAACCACATCATCAACCTTCAAAGAAGTCGTACTCTTCGCCCACCTTTTTTTAATGAGTTGGTTTAAGTATTAGGCAGACCATTTCGACCAAATGGTTTGGCGAATTTTCTTTCATTTTTCTATCGAGTGTGAGGTTGGAATCGTCAACCATGATTTTAGGCGGAATGAAAACCGGTAATCCCGTCAGAAATTGGTCCGGACTGAGATAATCTTAGTCGTCATCAGTGTCTGAAGTAGTCGCACCTAAGACCCTGGTATTAAGCACCGGCAAAATACCATCGTCTACGGTGTACGGTTGTCATCAAAGGATAATGGAGTAATTTATCAATCAAGAAGTTTTTTTATGGATTTTACAACAGCTGCCCACAGGCAACCCAAATGAGATGCCCCAAAAAGTTTGAACTATCAATCAATTTCCTTATGTGCCAAATTGGTAAACACTAAATCTGTGCATTAATTAATCGTTCTGTCTCATATTGTGTCATAACAATAATAATTGAACAATGTAATGTTTGTAGCTTGGTCGTTTTCGATCATTTGGTCTGTCTCTCTTCGGTGATTAAGCCCTTTGCCATGATCAGGGTGGTTTCTCTTTGAGTCCGGTTCATTTTATATGTTCGTCGTGTAAGGAGAAAAAGACTCAGTTTTATATTATATAAATACAAAATCCGATGTAAAGTGGTGTTAGATCATTTTCATCGAGTCATGTATTTTGTTTTTATTTCATTTTTTTTTTTTTTTTGTCACCAAGTGGAAAAATCATCCCCTGAAAATATGTCCTAGTTTCTTTGATGTCGCTTTCAAATAAAGGAGATTTTAAGGAGGATTTCCACCTCTTCTTGGAAATGTTGTTTCCAATATCTCACAACAAACGGTTCTTTTTTCTTTTTTGGGACCTTTTTGAGCAGGACTCATGGGATTTAGATAAAATGAAAGTAAATACACTGGTTTTCAAGACAGCTTGAAAATGAAAAAACAACTTATCTGAGAACGAATCTTTTCTCTGATAAATTTAAATATCCAGAAAGGATTCACTTCAATACCCTCTTTGGGAGGACGCATATTGAGGTATATAGTTTAATCAAATAAAATAATTGTGTTATGAAGCCATGAATACTTATGATATTTCTATTGTGAAATACGTATTGCTCTTCAGCGAAGAGTATTTTTTTAAATAAGAATCCGGCGTAATTCTCCGTCGAGTTTTCTGGCTACATACCTTCATCATATTTCATATGACACTATTAGCAATTTAAATATTTTTTTTAGGTATGGTACGTGCGGTCATAAATATGCAAAAAGGAAATCATAACGACAAAATTTGAGGAAAACCCTTTTGTCTGTACTCCCATTATAATATTAAATGAAAAATACTTCGTTTTATCACATTGATAAAATTGGTATTTAATATTGGTGCTATGAATGCTCTGAACAGGCTTCTATCTGAATGCTCTGCGTTGCCTGTTATCAATCATTGCTGGTAATTTGTGGTCCCTGATTATCTTTAATCAGACGTCTGTTTGTACATTATAGCGAAAATGAGTTAAAGGGTGACCACGGCGGCGTAGCTTGCTACATATTGAATTTTTGGTCCGTCTATCCTCGCTGCTTTTATTGTGTTTCTGCCAAATTCCGTACATAACTTCTAATTTTCAATATGAAATTTCAATAAGGAAAGCTAATTGATTATATCGGAGAAGTAATATTTCTTTCTTGCGGTACGGATGGGTACTATGCGTCTCCAATAGCCTCTGATACCCAACTCCGACTTTCCACCTTCACGAAGCTCACGCGGGTGTACCCTGTTAATTTAACAAACGGAAAGAGGGGTATGGAGGGACAGGAGCTGGACCTGATACCTCCTAATCCTAAACCCAATACCTTACCCCTCTTCCCACTCTACACCCTCTCCCAACCCCACATTCCAGCCCAAATCCAAGGTGTTATGCGATCCGTGCCGATGGATGAATGGCACAGGGGTCTGTGCCAATAACGGACCCTCAAGGGCACCAGGCGACACCCTTGAGTAAATAGCCTTACACCGGAAAGAGGGCTCCTCCGGTGCGGACCTTTAGATCCCTCTCACTCGTGGGAACTATATGGAAAAGCCTACAGTAAACAAAAAAAAACACCGGGGGAACCTGCAAAGGAAGAGCCCAAAAATCAACTCTGAGGAGGGCTCCGAACCCTCCCCAATTCCCATAACCCAAGAATTGGAGGACAATCTTCTTGCGTCGCCTTCTGCAGATGTGGGGAGTCTTCGGGAAAAAACCAAACCAGAAGACGAAACCACTCCAATGGAGGTGACGGAGAAGATTGAGGAATTACGTCTAAAACCCCCCAAAATATCTGGGGCACAAAGACGCAAAATGGCTATTCAAAGAGCCAAACAACGGGGGGAGCCTATCCTGAGAAGGATCAGGAAAGGAAAACAAAACCCCAATGTGCACTTCCGGACTCCGGCACCAGGCGAACCATTGGAAGAGTTGACCCCAAAAAACCGGGGCCAACGCCAACCAAAAGAGGCAAAAGGGACAGGTCACTGGGTAGCAACCCATCATCAATTGGAAGTGCTCCTAGGACATGCCCCAAAAAGAGCAAAATTGAGGGAGGCGGTGAGGAGCGAGTCATCCCCCAACATAGTATTATAAAAACGATCGAGGAACTCCAGATTTTACGGAATATAAGAGGGAAGGGATGTTCCCTGACAGACACGGCAATACCGCTCTATCAGGTAAGATCGGATGAATTTTTAAGAGAAATTGTTACTAAAACAGACTTTATTATGAAATAAGATTCTATTCTCTTAAGATTCTATATTTTAAACATGACTTTCTTCTTGTTAGATCAATGAGGTAGGTTGATGAAGTTGACGGCCTCAATAAGACGCTGTACCTATTGTAGATAACTCTCCCTCTCTCTCTCTCTTACTCTTGAAAACCCGGCATTTTACCTCCGTCTCCTTTATAAACTTGGCTTTATAAAATCAGTTCCTTCTTCTGTTGAACATAATCAATTCCTGCCCGTTGGGGTTGATTGATGGGCCTTTACTTCCGCACCAGTTATGACCCGTTCTTTCTTATGTAGTGACAGAGTGGAGGGCCCGGCAGATGTACGGCCTTTATCGAGAGAATTAAAGGGAAAAATCATAAAATCAGATTTGTTCTAGTCTTGGATGACTTCCACCTTTTTTGTCTCATTATATAGAAATCCAATCATGCGACGTCTAATTTTATTATTGCCAATCAGATTAGTTTCCTTCCTTCAATTTTCTCATTACTCCCCTTCAATTATGACTTAGTTTCAACAAAAAATTGCTAAAATGATTTTTTTGCAGATATCAAACTGTATTTTTTTTAAGAAACTTTACTTACACAAACTTATGGTTTTCACAAAAAAAGGAAGGCTGAAGTGAAAGAACACGAGAGAAACTCTAATGGCAAAATTGCTGGTCTCAATGATCATCGATCACTTTTTCCATTCTGTTTACCTTTTATCGCCTAACTTCTCCGACAAATTTTTATGAACAAATAATATAACTCCTGTCTGGACGACTACTTTGCCTTTTGAAAACGGTTTAATGAAAATGTTGAAAAAAATCTATAAACTCTTTCAGCAGGTTGGCAAATTTCTTAATGTTCAGTATTCTAAACTGTCAGATTATTTAAGTGCTTAGGTAATACTTGGACAGGAAATCGAACTTCACTAGACAAAGTTAATATCTTCGACTATTAACCAGTTACTTTACCTTCACGTGATTCAAACTCGGCAATAGTTAACAAGTTCCCACTGTATAAAGTGAGATAATCCTGTTGAAATTACTTTCCATTAAATGGTCCAAGTCTCGTATTTACCGCGCTAGGCGGTTCTGGGTTCGAATCCCTTCGATCTGACTGGGAGTAGGATCTTTTTAAAACGATTTAACAAAACACTCACTTCACCATTTATCATTTCTACCCCTCGTCAATGACATAAACCTTCCTGTATATCAACAATCTTTTTGTTTACTTTTCAAGGAAGTAATAATGATGATGACACTAGATCAGGGTTCGGCAACCTTTTTCGGACGGCGGGCCATTTTCAAAATAAATTTTTTTATACGAGCCGCACATTCAAATATTCACATTAAATAGTGCTTTTATATCATATACGAGTATAAATGTTATTAAAAATAAATATAGAAAAAATTTATTTTTATTGACATGCTATAATAACAATAATGTCAGAGAACAAAAATTTTTCAATTCTTAAAAGGGAAAAAAAGAAAATACAATTCCAATTACATATGTATAAATATGTAAATATAAAATATTAAGGAAAATAGTTTATCTTTCATTTTATTCATTCATTAAAATTCAATGCGCTTTTTGTTCTTGAATATTGTTTGATAATTCATTTAAGTTCGGTTGTGTTTGGGACCTCAACAAGTTTTGTAAATTTTCATCCGTCAACCTCGTTCTATATTTTGATTTTATGAAATTCATTCTTGAAAATGTTTGTTCGCATAAATAGGTGCTTGAAAAAATACAAATCAATAATTTTGCAAAATTTCTTAAATTGGGAAATTTGTTTTCTGGTAGATTAAATAGAATAAAATGCAATTAAATTATTTTCATCAAAATTATTTTTATATAAATTGTTAGATTGCAAATCAGTTAACTCTAGTTGTAAATTGTCTGGTGCTTTTACAATATCAAATTTTAAAGGATTTTCAAATATTAATATGTCCATTTCTTTTGCGTAAAAATCTTGAAACCGATGACGAAAATTTTCATCCAGTACTTTTAGTGACTCAATAAAAATATTCGAAGGACACTGTTTGTCGTTTTTGGTTAAAAACGATTGCAAAGTAGGAAAATGACAATAATTATTCTTTTCAAGTTGAGAAATAAACAATTTTATTTTAAGCTGAAAACTTTTGATTTCTGTAAATAGCTCGTTGATTAACTTTCCTTTGCCTTGTAGTGTTATATTTATTTTATTGAGGTAAGTTGTAATGTCCACAAAAAAAGCTAACTCGCTTATCCATTTAAAATTTGATAATTCTGGTATATTATTTCCTTTTTCTGTCAAAAACATTTCAATCTTGTCTATCAACTCGAAAAATCTTTTTAAAACTTTCCCACGGCTGAGCCATCTTACTTCAGAAAAATAAATGATATCTTCATATTCTGCGTCAATTTCATTTCAGAAATTCCGGAATGTTCGATGGTTCATACCGTTTTTGCGAATGTAATTGATGGACTTTACTACAATTTCAAAACATTTTTCAAATTTACAACTTCTGCGCAAAGTGCATGTTGATGGATAATACAATGAAGTTGTAGAGGAGGCTGTGTAATATTTAATTCTTTCAATTTTTTATTAATCATGCCTACCAAACCAGTATTGTGACCCGTCATGTTCTTTGCACCGTCAGTTGTCACATTTTTTAATTTTTCCCACTTGAGATCGTACATATTGAAAACATCTAATAGTTGCATAAATATATCTTCACCTCTTGTATTCCCATGGAGGCTTTTTAATGCAGCAAGTTCTTCTGTTACATAAAATTGTTTATCAATTCCACGGATAAAAATCAACAATTGAGCGCTGCTAGTTATATCGTTGCTTTCATCAAGTTCTAGTGAAAAATACTCAAAATGTGAAGAATTTTCTTTTAATTTATTAAACATATTAGTTGATATATTTTCAATACGTCGAACTACTGTATGTGCAGACAAACTAATATCTTCAAATTTTTTAATTTTTTCCGGACAAATTTCGTAAACAGCAGCCAAAATAATTTTTTAATGAACTCTCCATCCGTAAATGGTTTGTTATGTTCAGCAATTAATTTCGAAATACGTAAGGACGTTTTGACCAATGCTGAACTTTGTTCCTTACAATTTTTAAAAACGTTTTGTTGTGCTTCTAATGATTTTTGTAAAGAATCAATTTTATTTTGTCTGAATTGAGATTCAAATTTATCATATTCACTTTTGAGTTTCGTGTCGTAGTGGCGACGCAAATTAAATTCTTTGAATACGCTTATAGATTCTTTGCAAATTAAGCATAGTGCTTCATTGTAATTATTAATAAAGAAATATTCAAAAGTCCACTTTTGATTAAATTCGCGGTTTTCCTCATTAATTTTTCTTTTCTTTGGTATTTTATTCATTTTTCCGACGATAAAATTTGAATTATTTTACCAATAAATTAAAAATAACATGTATTTCTCATTACCTATTGTAGTGAAACGTCATACGGTTGTCAATATGAACGTGTTTATGTGCAAAATGCACATATGAACATACAGTAGCAAACTGGCGAAATGAAAGAATGCTAAACTGCTAAGCGAGCCGTCGTATTCGCTGGGGAGTGGGGTTTAAACTTGCGCAGTAAAATAGGTTTCTCACTATGCTTCTGTTAGCGCGCATTTTTGTCACCGGCCACATTTCGGCATGCTCACGCTCTAAGTTTGTTGATTTTTCCTAAAATTATATTGGGCTTTGGCGGGCCGCGCAAAAAGTTGCAAAGGGCCGCAGGTTGCCGACCCCTGCACTAGATCAAAGAATCTTGTTATTGGCAGGAACATAAAGAGGTTTTGTAAATTCTAGAAATAAATGAACCTATATTAATTAGCAGAACTTTTAACATCGGAAAGACGAATAATACACAAATATTATTTAAAGAATCCTAGTTGGATCATCAAGAAGATTCCACACTTCTTGAAAACTCAATAGCAGTAGTTCTATACAAAAAAATATATCGATTAGGTTTCGTGGTCCGATTGACCAAATAAATTCTTTTCAATTAATAATTCTTTAAGTAAAAGTTAAACTAAAAATGATGTGTCGGGATGTGTAGGAATTTGAAATTTTTAAGTTTAACTGGGCCTGAGGTACCCTATATAATTTTTCGCCAAAAAAAGTAAAAATTTGACACTACATTACACTACATACTATTCTACAACGTACAGGTCAAAATGACCCAAAAATTTGAAAAACGCACTTCTGTCAGAGGGTAGTGATCGGAAGGGGTTGAGGCTTTGAGTAGATTTCCTTCTAGTCTTCTTGTAGACGTGGTCGCCACTGGAACCCTTTTCACAGATAAGTGACTTTGTAATATTCGAATAAAGTAAGAAAAATCATGGTATGGGCCAATATGATTCCACGTTGTACGACATGTTCTTTTAGTTTTAGTTCCAATTTAATTTCTTTTCTATAAATTTAATTAGTTTTCTCGATGCTTTTCTTTGTAATCTTTCTGGATTGTTTCGGCCATGGCAAATAGTTCAGATTTTGTAACTGACGAAGAAATTAGAAATAGAAAGATCAGTGATAATGAAAACGAGGAATACTTTTCTGAAGAAGTAACTCACAGTGAAAATGAAAATGATTTGTTATCAAACAACAATGATAAACCTGACGCTTCGACGTTCTTCCTGAAGACGATGCGCTCTCAGAGGACTACTTTAGCCCAGACAAGTTTTTCAAATTTTTAGGTTCCGAAGATAGAGAACAAAGCATAAACTTTGTGTTGGGCAAAGCTGGCGAAACTATCTGGACTGATAACCGAACTTTTACCGTCCAGAAACGTGAGAGTAGCTTCAAAGAATATGATTACCCATTTGCCTGGTGCCAAAGGAAATGCTCGGAAACTTGTAGAAGAGGAACCATTGTATGCCTTATTCATCAACCAAGATTGATGTCATTGTAAAATACACCAATAAAGAGATTGATAAAAAAAACTCAATACAGGTCTGACCAGAGCTATATTGGACCCACAGATGGTCTTGAACTGAAAGCTTTCCTGGGTCTTTTATTTTTCAGCGGCGTTATGATGGATTTTAACCTGAATGTCTCAGACATATTTTGTCGTCTATGTAGACCATCGATTTTTCGAGCAGTGATGTCGAAAACTTTGACTGTAGTTTTGTAAATAATTTAAAAAACTCGAAGTTAATTTTTTTCAAAGAAAGATTTTGGGATTTTTCCTTGCTAAACTTGACTTTATTGTGATTACAATATGTTTTAAAGCATTTATTTTGAAAAAATTCGGTTTTGTGTCCTACAAGGTTAATAAAAGTAAGAACTTTTAAAAAAAGTTCTTCAATTTCCCAAAAATGTTGAAAAATATGACTCATTGCACTAAAAACAGAGTTGGGTCAAAATGACCCCACGTTGTAGTACATATCCGGCCGTTTCACTTTGTTGACGGAAAGCTGACTAAAAAATATTGAACTTTTTTTTTTCATAGTCTTTTGTTCAAGAGTAATTCAGCTGGGCCATCAATAAACGACACCCTGTTTTTTCAAATGCAAAATGGCCCTGTGTGATCAACCGGAATTTAGGCACATCCTCCGCATATTGACAATAGCATGATTCAATTGGCAACTCTGGAGAAAAAGAAAAATGAAAAGAAAAACCAAAAATAAACCAAGGTTGAAAGAAGTGTATCTGGTGAAGTAAACCTTCAAGAGGTTTTTCAGCATAGGATAAAATCTTTACGTTGCAATCACTGCAAGCTCTGCTTTTTTGGTACAGCATCTTGAAATATGTCGTTGCAAAAAAAAACTGCATGAGTAATGGAGTGGGTGAATAAGAGCATATCGGATGACATAAACCTTCTAGAAGAGTTGCATTTACTGGTACGATTGACGGACAACAAATACTACAGAATCCATAAGCCGAAAACGGTAATGTATTAACTTGATACAGAGCATACTTGTGTCTTTAACCAGAAGAAAGATGAGAATAGTATTATTTGGCGTGCGGTGGCCGCAACCGTTCAGGCGTTGACACGGCGCACATCACTGTAGGGTAAAGGTCCCGGGTTCGAATACAGCGGCCCTATATTCGAACCCGACATAATTACAAATGGGCTTTTTTTTCAAAAACACCGGCACCCTGAGGGTTTATATGACTGCTATTGCGAACCCTCGTAAAGAAAAAAAATAGTATTATTTATTTACATGTGTTATTTTTTCTTATTATGTTAATTGATCTATTGTTTTTTTCTTGGCAAAATCACCTGACTCGAATCGTTTTCCGTTTATTTTCTTTCTTTCAATGAGTTTTGAGAAGATAAAATTAACAAGGATTTGACTTCGTGTCATGGATGTTTGACGTTAAATTAATTACAAGAAATTATGATTTAATGATGAAACAGTTTAGTGCAATTAGGTTTCATTTAGACGACAGCGTCTTCCTCATTGATGTGATGGAGGCGAAATAAGGTTGGGGGAAGCGACTGCGCGTATTGAAGGCTATTATGTAGATTATATTTGGCCTCGAGTTGTAATTAATTCCAAAATATTTTGTGATTCTGTTTATGTAATAAAGCCCCCTGAAAGGGCGGGAATACTGCAAAAGGCCCATTACAGAAGGAATCGCTGAATACATGTGAATTATGTACACAGTCGGAATGCCACTGCTCGCAAAAGCGGTCGGCCAACCGATTTTTTTTATTTTTGCTTAACGCAAAAAAAATATTACTGGACCAATTTATCTCAAGCATAATTTAAAAAGTTCTTCCTTCCAAGGGTTTTCTAAGACGGGAAACAAATCATGTAAAAAGTCTGTGTAATTCAGGTTGCTATCAAATACAAAGGAAAAATATAAATATATATTCAGACAGACAGACCTGCGCATCCGACGACCTACAGGAGCACTGAGGCCGACGTGAATCCAAGCAACACCCAGCAGAACACAGAACGTTTATTTCAGAGTCCAGGCGTCCAACCCAGGAACTTACAAACCACGGCAGACTTCCTACGACACCGGTAACCCATTAACACTCGATGCCAACATAGAATTCTGGTTACATTCATTCCCCGGTGTACTAGATATTCCTAGGGCCTAGTGGAAGCCTAGCTAAAGCTAACTTTTACTTTCCAGATATCACGCACTCACCCCAGAGTACTCCTTGGGGCGTGGTTGAATAACGGTTTCCTTTCACGCTAATAAATTACATTCATTCTAATAAATTAACATAAACAAGACACCCGATACTCACCTAGAAGTCTGGTCACATTCGCATGCCAGAGTACAGGATATTCCTCGGGGCGGAGTTGAACAACCGTTTCCTTTCACGCTAATAAATTACATTTATTTCAATAAATTAACATAAACACGACACAGGCACTACGCAAACACTATATACATTTTGAAATCTCAACAGCCCTGAGGACGTAGGTAAAGTAGGTAGGTTAAGGTTTAAATCATTCAAGACTAATTGTTTTTCCAACATTTACATTCCAAATATAAAATGAAAAATTATTAATTTATTAATTTTTTAAATCGACGTGCCCAATAATGAAATATTCTATCTACGAATTTATTAAAAGGAACAAATAGCATATGTAAAAACTATTATTTACACTTGTTAGTTTTATCAGATAGTTATCCTCTGCTATCAAGCTAACATATCAAGCTCAAGAAATGTGCTTATCATTTAATATCTGTCTCATACTCTTTCAGTTTTTCTTCTTCTCCTTCTCTCATTCTCTCTCTCTCTCTCTCTCTCTCTCTCTCTCTCTCTCTCTCTCTCTCTCTTTTATTTCTAACAGATTCAATGAACTATAGAGAAGTATTTTGCAAGTTGAGCTTGTTCCGGACGGCGTGGATATTGGCTCCCGGTTATATACTCAACGGCCCCTTTCTTACGGGGTTTTCAAAAGCAAAACCGTCGTTTGATCAACCGGAATAACCCTTCCATCATATAATCCGCATATCGACAATGCCTTCGAAAATTGAAGGAATAAAACTGTCGTGTCTTTCCCTGGTTATAACCTTCTAGTCTGGCCATCTATCTACTAGGCTCTTTTCCTAACATGTTTTCAAAACTACGAACTAATGTATGTGTTTTTTCATCTAACCACCTTTTGGAGAAGCTTTAGCAATAACCTTTATACATATTAGATGTTACTGTGATTGCAATTTATTGATTATTATGCAAGCTAAGAAATATATTCATCGTTTGAACTTGTCTTTTTAAAATAAAATTTACATTTATTAGGTTTCGTGGTTCGCTTGACCAAATAAATTCTTTCAATTAATTAAGGTTTTGGCTGAGATAAAAAGTCAGTGTCACAAGCGGGATTCGAACCCACGACCTTCGGCTAAATACGCCGCTGCTCTACCACTTGAACTATCGTGACTTCGATCCACTCGGACACCAACTTCCCATCTCAACCCCACCTTTTAGAATTTTGAAGTTATAGCTCAAGTGGTAGAGCAACGGCGTATTTAGCCAAAGGTCGTGTGTTCGAATCCCGCTTGTGACACTGACTTTTTTATAGCAACCAAAACCTTAATTAATTAAAATAAAATAATGGTACCATACTCGGCGGAAAGCTTCAGAAACATCCAGAATGGCATTTTTAAAATCTCTCTTTTAGTGTATATTTTCTTCGGATATACCAAATGCACCCTACACTCTCCTTGCTTCCTCTGCCGACGGCTGAAACCGATTTGGGCATACGGATTAGAACTTTCGGGCACTGCTAAACCTCCAAAATCCTCACAACCATTGTCAATGCTTCCTAACGTTTCCAACACCATTAAAAACCTAAACCTTTCTACGTTCCGCAAAACAACTATCCTAATCCTAATATCCAACACAATCTATTCGCATCTCCAACATAATCCACCCGCCTACAACCCCGTCAGACGACTGGAGAGGATACGGCCAAGGGACCCCCCAGGTCACCTTGTTTAACCTTGAGCAAAGATTGCAACAACAGTTGCTGGCTGCTCTCATGTTGCTATAATAATGACAAATATGAAAAATATTATAACCCATTACATTTTACACGGTATTTTACTTACGTTACACATCACATAAAACGTTTTACTTATTTGTAGCTATGGTTTTGTTATTAAAAATAAATTTTTAAAAAGGGTTGTTTATGCGCGTTTTTATTAATATTTCATTTTTCAGCTTTTAAACTTAATTTGAGACAATTAAATGTTATGGATCGATTATAAGGAAAATTATGTAACTATTAGAAAAACAATTTAAAAAAAAACAGCATGACAGATTGGATAGGAATGTATAAATCAATTTGTTATATCAGTTTACATGAAAATCTAGGTTAGTTAATTTAAAAGCTAGATGAAACGTTTCAATCATGAAAACACAATTTCCTCTTTGTACTGAACCAGCACAAAGAGAATTAATTTATTTAGCCGTATTTTGAATTAATTGGGTATTCCCATTCGTGCCGGTTGCAGCGGAAAGTGGTCAAATTTAACTGTATAAAACAAAACGTTTTCCTGCACCCGCTTGGGAAATTTCGTAAGAAAAATGTGCACGGATTTTTTTTAATCTCTTCTCCATTATTTCCCATTTCTATTTGGAATTTTTTGATATGTGAGACCAATACGAGAGGCGTCAGCCCAAAAGCATAATTATGTTCGATCGAAAAAAGGAAACCAATATTAACGGGCTTTTCACAACTGGCAAACGGCCGAGAATTTTATTTTCACATCGATATCTGAATCAGCTTTCGAAAATATTTTATCCTGGGGCACTTTTATAAAAGGTTAGTGGGGAAATTCAGGCCACTTTTTATCTTCGAATAAAGTGATTTGCTAAAATTGAATTTCGGTTGGCTGCATGTTTTATTTTCAATTTACATTCATTTTATCGTATATACGAAAACATACATTATATGGAAAATTAGAAACAGAAAATCCATAACTTTTCATCCAAATTTTTATAAAACCAAACTTATTTTCTTGAAAAATAATATTATTTTACAAAAATAAATCAGTAAGTAAGTAGGCTAATTTAAATTTTAAAATTCGTACCGTGTTTCCTCGTAGAAATAAACTATACTGGTTTCCGGCAGTTTTATATATGTGGTTATATTATGTCAAATTTTAACCCCAATTTTATCTAGCCTATTACACGTATTAACCTCAAATTTCCCAAGCCTTGTAAAAAAATTACGTCAATTTACTGATTTTATTTAGCCTTGCGAGTCAAGAAAAATATTCTTCCCCTCAAAAAAAAAAAAAAAAAATTTGCCGCAATGATTACATGCGCGACTTATTTTATACAATATATTAAGCCTGCATGGTCATTTTGAATTCTGGTAAATTCCGCTTCAATTTTTACTCGGGTAATGTTAACAAATGGAAAAAAGAATTATTGTGTAATAAACATTCCTTCAAATAGTATACTAACACTATAGATAATATACTGAACATGAACAAAGAAGAAATTGCCGGATTACGATGGATAGTGAGCGAATAGCAGTATATAGCTGTACTTTAAGGCTCTTTGCTTGTATCCTTGAGCGTGTTGATTGCACCTACCTCTTATCCGAAGTGCAATTGGATTTGTAAAACAAGAACTGTGAGCTTAAAAAGAAAGGTAATAAAACACAATATACAAGAGACTATCTTGAAAATCAAAGCGTTTTCGCTTTCTTTGACGTTCGTCCCGTCGGCGACAGCCTTTCTGGAACTCTTTCAAAAAACATTTGTCTAACATACTTTCATTTAAAGTAAATGTAAACAATGTTTGTAAATCCCAGGCTCTGAAGATGATCTCAATAAAGATCGAAACGTTGGCACGATAAAGAAATGAAACCTACATCACACCAGACCGCATCTCACGATTTCTGAATAATTACTTTCATTTAAAGTTTAATGAAAATAACACGCAAATAAAAAATAAATTTGTAGTCGATATTTCGGTTAAAAATTAATTTTACTGTGTGGTCTCGTAGGAGAGGTCTAGATTTGCTGAAACTAACGTATTCTACCGGGTCTCTATCGGAGCTTGAAGTACAGAGAAATCGACGAAAGAATGCAGGCGAATTTCTAAACCGGCCCGTCATGACATCATGAGGTATAACTAGCATGGTTGCATTTCACCAATATGCCAGCCGAGTAGGATATTAAAATTCATTCTGTGGCCGAAACTCGAGGAAAATTTTTTTGCATAAATTTGTACAAAATTTAGGGCAGACAGGACCAACCTTAACTATGATGTATGGGAAACCCCCTCCTCGTTTGTTCCTTTTTCTGAAAAATCAGTATAACAAACTCCTAAGTGTAACAACAAATATCTACAGTTAAAAATTTTAATTTGACAAAAATTTAAAAATTGGACAAATTATCAATTTTTTTTCTAACAAACTACTTTTCTTTATCGTGCCACGTTTCGATCTTTATTGAGATCATCTTCAGGGCCTTATGTTGTCTGCATTTCAGCAAAGATCTTTTTTGCTGAAATGCAGACAACATAAGGCCCTGAAGATGATCTCAATAAAGATCGAAACGTTGGCACGATAAAGAAAATGTTTTTCTGAAACCTACATCACACCAGACCGCATCTCACGATTTCTGAATAATTAGCTATACTAAATCTTTAGAAAATTGCACTTTTATGTTTGAAAAGGTGATTTTTCAGTAGAGGCAAAAACGGAAAAAGTCTCGCACAAAATTGCACTCTCCTCGAAGGTTTATAGCTTAGTTAAGAAGTAACTATCGAATCATATCGTCACTAGATGCTTTTAGAGCTAGAGTAAATTGTTCTTTATCTGTCTAAAAAATTGAACTAAAAGCAAAAAAGAAAGCAAATATCTTTAGCCAAGAGGATGCCAAAGATCAAAGCCATCAAGCCAAAAGGAAATAGGAAAATATGTACGAGAAAGCTGGAACGATCCTTCACACTGCTTTTCAGTATGCTTCCAAGTGCTGGTATTATACCAGAGTTGTCAGATCAGAAATTGATTTAGTCGACCCATTTTTATAACGTAAACAAACAATACAACTTCAACAGGTAGATCTTACATAGAACCAAAACGCAGTCGTACTGAGTTCTTTTCTACACCAATTTTCTCATGCAGTTATCTAATACAATAGTCCTCGAAAATTGCTAAATATATTTTTTCTTTGGTTACTAACTTACGCATATAACTATGCATATACTAACTTTCATAAATATTGAAGTATTCATGAGTATGAAACGCGAATGAAAATTCTTCCCAATGACTCACTGTATGACTAATATAATATCAAAGATAAGACACGTTAAGAGGACTGAGAAAGCGCTGTCAGGCCCGGAGGCGCTCAAATTTAACTATTCCATATTTCATGAACTTTTTGTTACCCTATGAGGTCGACTTTGTAAAGTGCTAAAGTACATGTTAAATTATTTGTGTTGTTTTGTACTTATACTGAGTTTTTAATGAGCCCGAGAAAGAAAATGAAAACTAAATATGGGTAGAATTTTAAAGTGGAACAATTTACTAAATTTCAAATTTAAAACTTCAACGTTAACTAGTAAACTTCATCTCGGCAATGAATCTAGTCATTTAATACATATTATAGTATAAGAATTCGGATTTTTTTTTTCAATCAAAACTTGTAAGGTGTTTGGGAAAAATATGTGAAGTTCTTTGAATAAAAACTATTTTAATTGTTAGTCAATGTGTAATTAACTTCCTGCTGATAAAAATGGACATTGCATTTGTGACCATCCAATAAATAAATCAATGTTTTGTCCAGTAGCTTGGCAGTTTCCGGTAATATACGCCAGATGCGTTCTCGCCAATTTCAGTGATGGTTTAGTATTTCTCTCCATCTAAATTTCATCTCCATTTTCTCTCATCCCAGAACACAAATACATCCACTGATTTACACACATTTGTAAAAATTTATTTTGTTATACTCAAGAACCAACAAGGGGACGACCAGGTTGGTGGGTCAAGGATTTGGAACAAACGTTTTTTGGTAATTATACACTCCAACATATCGGACACGAATTTGCCGCTTCTTATGGATAGGCCCTGGTTTTGTCAAAAAAAAATGTATTGAAAG
The DNA here is from genome assembly GCF_000648675.2 of Cimex lectularius. Lineage (NCBI taxonomy): Eukaryota > Metazoa > Arthropoda > Insecta > Hemiptera > Cimicidae > Cimex > Cimex lectularius. Next base: position 416,667 of record NW_019392765.1, on the reverse strand, counting down.
TTGAAATTTTCTATTTAATAATATTTTTATTTAGCCGGTCTACTTCCTCAAATCAACTATGTGAATGTATCATTTTACATAATTTTTTATGTACATTGCAATAAAACAATAGTAAAAGCTGTCAAAGTTCATCAATAAGCAAAAAAATCGTAAAAACAAATAACATTTTTCAATTAAATTAGGTCATATTTTTTGTAGTGACACTAATATGAAATTTCGTTTTAGTACCTCAAATACCCCTAAATTTAATTTTGGTTTGAATTTTAATTTATCGATGTTTTTACCCCTAAATTTTTCCAATTTTTGAGAGGTCGTCATCGGAATATCTGATTGAAACGGTTATAATTTAAAAACAGCTAAAGGAATTGTAATGACAAACAGGCCATTTGAAAGAAGAGGATCGTAGCTTTTTTTAACGACGTATGTACCATTAAAATATAAGAAAATACAGAAAAGAGGTAAATTATTTGTTAGAAATTAACCTCGTTTTTTAAATGGCAATAATGGTCCGTTTTTAAAGTTTAATACAGTTATAAAATGGACTTTACAATTCTTTCAAACGAATCATGAAAATCGGTCCACTAGCTTTAGAGAAAATGATGGTAGATTTTACACTAGGAATAATTAAGGCAGAAACGTCGAAATTATCTGTCAGAAAATTAATTTACACCGATTTATCGAAAGTCGTTATCTAAGGGTTTTATAACGCTAGAATCACGACAATGAGGTCAAATCCAAGTTTTGACCACTTTCTTACCTACTTTGCTTATAGAATGTTTATTAAAACATGCAAAAGAGCAGTATTTTTTATTTATCTTTTTAAATCCCACCAAATTAGGGCATTCTGCGTCATATTCGAAGAAAATTTTTGTTTTATGTTAACCAACAAGGAAATTAATACCCCAAAATCTTTTTAATCAATAAATAACGAATTACGCTCAATTAATTGCGACTAAAGTTAGATGTTGAAAAATGCTACATTAACCCGATCAAGACGATTTATTAACAATAATTGGCTACACACTAATAAAAGAGTAATGACATACACAAATTGTGGGATCTGCAGCAATAAGGATTAAATTTGTAGAAACAAAACCTCTTAAAATTACATTTTTAGCATAGCACGTTTTTTTATATATGTATAAAACAATAAACAATGATCAGTACAAAAGCAGTAATGTTTATTATAAAATGCTGCTAATTTTAGCATCACATGACAAGTTTACTTGAAGCTTATTTCTTTATTTATTTTTAACAATTATATAAGCAAAAAACAAAGTCAAGTGAGATTAAGACCTCTTGATCGGAAGATTCGACTTGAAAGACAATAGTTTGACTTGGATCCAACAAAAAAGTTGATCAGGTCTGAAGAACCTAAGATTCTCACGACAGATTTCGCCCAAAAGAAGTTGAATCTTGAGAAAGCGCCTTAAGTACAATGAATTATTATTGACATTCTGGTAGCTTGAATAAAAAAAAAATCCATTACGAAACAAACATAATTTACAAAAATCAACTCAGAGTAATAATTAAATTAACTTAGTAGGGTTGATTTTTTAAACAAGTTCCCTGTCATGACGTCAAGGACATTTTTGTCGCGTGAGTGCGTGAGATTTCTGGATTGGTGACGTCATGCCTGCTGTTCAGCTGTTGTAGTAACAATTGTAACATAACAAATCTGGAAAGGTTACAGAAGACACAGAGTTCAATTTACGTCCTTTCACACCACTGTATATTTTTTTAAGTATTCATAAATTTTCAAAATGAACAGGCTATTCGGAAAGAAAAAACCTGCAGCACCACCTCCAAACATGAACGATATCATCACTGGGGTGAATTTTTGTTGCGCTTCAATCGCGCAATCTAATATTCCCCTTTGTTCACATTTGATTCAGCCTATTTTTTTCAGGTCGACACGAAAGCAGACTCCATAGAGGGGAAGATCGCCAAGTTGGATGCCGAGCTGAGAAAATATAAGGACCAGATGGTGAAAATGAGAGAAGGCCCTGCCAAAAATGCTGTCAAACAGAAGGCAATGAGGGTTCTCAAACAGAGGAAAATGTAAGATGACTGTCACTCATCTCTTTTCTTTCAGGACTGATTTTACTTTATTTTTTAGGTATGAACAACAGGCCGGGAACCTGAGGCAACAAGCGTTCAACATGGAACAAGCCAATTTCGCCGTCCAATCGCTCAAGGATACACAGGCGACAGTGGTAGCGATGAAGGACGGTGTCAAGAGTATGCAGAAAGAATTTAAAAAAATCAATATTGATCAAATAGAAGTAAGTTTGAACTCTACATACCAAAAAAATTATTATTATTATAATAATGTGAAGTATTTAGTTAATTAGTGATTATATAGAGATTGTGAGTTGCGGTCTGATGTGATGTGCCATTCAGTAATTACTTTGTAATTTTTATGGATGGCCCTTCTATGAATCTCTTCGCGTGACTCATGCCTGTGTTATTGTTCAACCAGGTTTTGGTCTAATTAAAAATCCATTTTTGGAAATGCCTTTTTTTATGGCAAGATGCTAGACCCCCAGACGGGTTTGGGGCTTAGAGAATTCATTTTGGCTCCTATTTCTGCCAACATGTTCACTTTCTCATTGCCTGTATGGATGCCAGGGTCAGGTCATTGGTGCCAATGACATCTGCTAGAGCTTCCATACAATTCCATACGCTTTTTCCTTTACCTCGCATGAAGCTAAGGCCTTAAGTGTTGCCTATCTGTAAGAAAAAATGGCTATCTTCCAGGAGCATGTTCCTAGGTTTAAGTTTTAGAGGACTGTTGAAGGCTTGGAGTATGATTGATGGACACACAGCATTAATTAAAGAACAGATACATGCAAACTCAGCCATAGGTATTGCAACATCATAAAGCAAATAAACTATTAAACTTTATTTTTATGTGTGTGTAATATTTAGTGACCATTAATTAATGATCATTTATAAATCGTGAAATGCGGTCTGGTGTGACGTAGGTTTAGAAAAACATTTTCTTTATCGTGCCAACTTTTCGATGTTTATTAAGATCATCTTCAGGGCCTGGGATTTATAAACTTTTTCAAAATTGTTTAAATTACCCAAATACATATAAGATTCGAATATGTATTTATACAATGATGTACACAGTGTAGAAATTTTAGGTTTATTTAAAGTATTTGTTCTCATTCAATGTGTGTTTTCTGTGTAGACGTGTCACTGTTGAGTATTGAGAGTGTTAGTGAGATATTAATGTTTTTTTGTTTATATAAATTTGATTTTAAAGGAATGGGGGAGGAAATTGAAAAATAAATATTTAAACGCTCTCATTATAAAAAACCAGATGGCACATTAATCACTGATTGGTATCAAAAACCAAGAAACCCAGATCACTAACTCAACTTTACATCATACAATGTCCTTTCATACAATAATAAAAACGACCAAAGGTCTACTTCACAGAATTATTACCCTGAGCCATGAATCGTTTCACCACAAGAGCATAAATTATACAAACATATCCTACATAACAATCACTACCCTCAACACATAATTAACAGAATAATCAACAACTACAACTCAACACTAAAACCATCCACTATCACTAATAACACTACATAAATTCTATCAAACACAGATAAACCAACATACATCCATTCCATTCATTTTCGCGGTCTTTCGCACAAATTAAACACATTTATTTCTTCTGATAGCTTTAAAATAGCCTTCAAAAACTATTCACGCCATTTTTCCAAAATTAAAGAACCCACACCTCTAACAAATAAATCTGATGTAAATTACAGTATCAATTATATCAATTGTCCAGCAACTTAATCAGAATTACATCCCAATATCTGGATAATATGGTAAAACAACATATTTTATGAGTGCAAAAAATCTAAACAAAATCATCGAAAACTTATTCACCAATATAACAGTTGAAAATGTGCAGCAAACCTTGCCTTAAATTTTTCATGGTTGTTTTATGCTTTATGGTTAATTTGTCATCTGAAGTCAAATTGTGCTTATTCAAAAACATAATTCATTATTTTATATAGGATATCCAAGATGAAATGAACGAGTTGCTGGAAATGAATGAAGACGTTCAAGAAGCACTCGGCAGATCGTACGGAATGCCGGAAATCGATGATGATGAACTGGCTGCTGAATTGGACGCCCTAGGTGATGAGATTGCTCAGGATGAGGATGCATCATATCTAGATGATGCAATCAATACTCCAGTAACACCTGACAAAGAACCCAGCACCTCTAAACCTGAAAGGAACAAAGTAAGTTTGGTCAAGTTTATTTTAAAATTTCTATTCGGATATCATGTTTTCAGCCAGATCTTATTTATAATTTGGTTTTCAGATACCAGATAAAGGACAATAATTTTCCACTATTTTTATAAATAAACACTTTCTCTATTTGTTTGTTGTGTAATAAACTTTTTAATGTTTAAAATAGTTCAATATAAACTAAATTTAAATGAGGTTTTAAAATAAAATCAAAAATTTGACAACTTATCAAATTTTATGTTTCCAGGATGGAGTGCCAGTAGATGAATTCGGCCTACCACAAATTCCAGCATTAGTAAAAACGACTTGAATACCAGTATGACTGGATTTCAACACAATTTGAATTGTGCTTCAGTTTATTATTATTATCATCATCAATTTTGTTACCAAACACCGCTTAATTGTTAGATAATGATTATATTAATTTAAATTACCCACAATCATAGCGAAAAAGTAAATAAAAAGTTAAGCATTGGAATTTATATTTTTACTATGGTTGGTGTATCCATTGTAAAACCATACTAATCTGCTTGTCGCAATTGTAAATAAATAAAACATTTTATTAGAATGTGGTTGTTATAATTTACAAAACCATTGACTATATCATGAAAAGCGAAATAATGGAAAATAATGCATGGTAGAGATTTTGTGTTATAAAATTGTATGTTAAGAAAAAAATATTTTATTCATTGGTGCTTCCTTGGTAATACATCTGTAAGTTTGATATCAGTTACTATGGCTATTGTATAGCCTTTTTTTATTTTTTTTAATAAATAATATTTATTACAATCTGTACATCGTAATACATTAACAACCTTTGTCGCTATCCCAACTTTATTTTAGGGCTAGTCCTTGGTAAGTAGTTCCTGGGGCCATCTTTGGTTTAGTCATGTGACAAGATTATAAGGATAGATTATGTTTGACGTGGAGAGGAGAGTTTTTTTTGTGGAACCTGGATAATTCGGATTAATTTATTTAAAAGGAGGTTGTTGTGGAGCATGATATTGCGGACAGTCAGGAGTGTAGACTATGATTCTGAGAACTCTATTTGGAAGGAGTGGATTCTTTGGATGTTGGTTTAGTCGTTCCCCTTCTTTCCAGTCCAAAGTGGATCAATAATTTTTAATAGTGTCAGTTTGTTTTTCGGCAACATGTAACATTTGTGTCCAAGTAGTTTGACTAGTCTGAGATATCTGTTCAGTTGTCCCTTCATTTGTATTTGTTGGTTCCAGGTAAAATGTAAGTCAAAATAGAACCAAAGGTAGCGTATTTAGTAAATTTTAAGGATAGGAATGTTGAAGTATATTGGGTGAGAGGTTTTGCTTGGGAGAGTAAATGCAACTTGGGTACATTTGTTTTTATTCATCTTTATCCTCCACTGTTTGTTCTATTCAGCTATTCATTGGGCGTATGCCTGCTACTCCTCCAAAGTAATTTAGGTGGAAAGCATGACTGTGTCATTTGCAAAGAATGTAAGTTGAGTACAGGATTGGTCTGAGCACAGTGCCCTGTTGCACTCCCACTTCTATGGAGTAAACCAATCTGTGATGAACTCGGAATAATCATCCTGAGGTAGTAGCAAAGGATTGGGTATAAGGTGTTTGGAAAGAGCACTTTAATTTGTGTAGGAGACCTTCATGCCACATATCAAACACTTGTGACTTCTAGAAAGTGTTTTTACACGATATTCTTTATACTCAGAGGATGAGGTTATGTGGTCTACAACAGGAAGCACGTTGTGTACCCTTCAGGAAATAAGTAGAAGTAAAGTTATTTGTATATACATATAATTGTATTTTATTTTTTTTTAATCACACCTTACTTCCATCATAGGAAGTCTATGCAAGTAGAAAATAGAGTTATCTTGAACATAGTACAAGGCACATTAAAAATAACAATATCAATAGATTCTAAAGGAAAAACAAAAAATCGGGCAAATAAAAATAAATTTTGAATCACTTTTAATACTACACTTTATAAAACAATAAAAATAGAAACTACTTATAAACTTGACTCAAAAAGGCACAAGGTAATTAAAATAGGAATGGATTGTAAGATTTAAAAGGGAAGAAATTGTGAGGTAAAGAAGTTCACAGGAAAAATACTTTCTTTGTAAAGAAGCGTGAATCAGTTTCAATTTTGACCAAACCAAATAGTGTTGTAAATAAAATATTAAACAAATTTTTATTATCATATGTTTTGTTTAACACACATAAACATACAAAATCTTTAGTGAATATTTTATTCTGTCAGTTTTTACACTAAACAACCATCGGTTTAATTTGAGTTGCGCTAACTTGAATTTGTGGTTCTTCTGGCTGTTGTAAATCAGGGATTTTTGGTATAACAATGTGCTTAAGACCTTCATCAAGAAATGCGATATGCATAGGAGGTATCTTATCCAATTCCAACGTGTTATACGAGTCAAGAGCTGAAGCGATTTGATTGATCGCCGTCTCCAAATGATCTTTCACGTGGGATATCAATAAACCTCTGTATAAATCTCGGTCTGGTTCTGGTTCCCATTTGATAGACAGTTTCCTCTCCGGTTTCTCTTTAGTAAGTTTGATGTTTGGTGGTTTAACTGCTGGTGGTCGTTTTTTTGATGCCTCTTTTGTCTCTTTTGCAGCTTGCTTTTCACTGGCGCCTTCTTTTACAGATTTTCTCCCACCAGGATGCTTGCTCTGTCTTCTTGCTCCTCCTGGTTTGGTGCTTTGCCTCTTAGTGCTTTGCCTCTTGGTGCTTTGCCTCTTGGTGCTTTGCCTTTTTGTGCTTTGCCTCTTTGTACTTTGTCTTTTCGTGCTTCCTCGTTTTGTGCTCCCTCGTTTTGTGCTCCCTCGTTTTGTGCTTCCTCGCTTTGTGCTTCCCCGTTTTGCACTTACTGCGCTTCCTCTTTTCAAATTGCCCTTTCCACCTATTTTTAGTCCTGATTTCATTTCTTTTTTGTAGTCTCTAAGAAAATCCTCATCACTGCTAGACGACTGTATTAATTTTATTGTTCTCAGGTTTTCCCAAGAACCAGAGAGTTCAAATTTTGGAGAACTAGGTTTGATCACTGGTATCGATTGAAGTTTGTATATTTTCTGCAGCATATCTGCCGACTGCGGTATTTGGCTGACAAAACTGCTCAAAATGGAATAGACGGCTTCATATTTCACATTATGCACTTGTTCTTCTCTGTGTGGTTTCGTCAGTTTAGAAACTGTCGTATTGAATTCTCCTAGGTACTCGTGCCTAAGGTCACAATCTTTTTCCAGAGTGATGATATCTGTCCGTACTGACTTTACGCTCAAATCCCACTTATCTGCAGTCAACTTTCCTCTTAATTCCCTCAGGGAATTGATACAATGGGATTTATAATTGGCAATTTTATTGATGTATTCAAATATTTCCTTCTCTAAATATAAATTGTTGTAATCAGTTTGGAAATTTAAAATTTTGTTGTCAAAGTCTATATCAGAGATCAACTGTGTCGCAAATGACACTTTGACACAACTTTGGATATAATTTTCTGCTTTTTCCCATGTCATGCCCAAATCTATTTCTGGATTTTCACTAGCTATTCCTTGCAAGACAAATTTCAAAGGTTTCAAAGCGATTAATGGCTCTGTATGAAGCTCCCAAACTTCTTTAAAAGTACCTTGTTTGTTCGATCTAAAAGTGAATTCAAGAAAAAATTGTTGACCAGGGAGCAATATTCCTGATTTGACATCGAAAAAAAATTTTGGAATATTACTTTTGCTGTATTTAATAGGCAAGCTGTGATGTTCATAAGCATTGGTTTGTTCCCACCTATAATGGACAGCAATTGGACCTACATTTTTAAAGTTGACACTTTGCGTATGTATGTTATAAACAGCAACATTTGTGAAATTTAACTCCCAATTATTATCTTCAGGTATGTCATCGACCGATTCTTGCTGCCGTACTAAAACAGACCCAATTTCTAAGGTAGCTTTGTTCAGGAAACAAGGATTTCTGTTATCAGGGACCAAATTATCAAATGAAGAATCATTTTCTGCTTTTTCAACATGGATGTCTGGAGTTAATACATGGTTTGTTTCAGACGGTATACTCGGTCTAAATAATGCCACACCTTTTACCATCAAGTTTTTTATGTCTGGCCTGAAAGGTTCCAAAAGGTTGATTTTACTGGCTAATTTTTCTTTTTTTCTTTTTAAAGTTTCAGATAATTCCCAAGGTTTTCTGATTTTTTTGGCACAAGGCTTTGAAAAATTTTCCTCTTGTATTCCACCTGGCGTATCGACATACCCTTTCTTTACAAGTACTTCAGGATCATCTCTAAACTTTACATCTGCTGAATAGACAAGATTTTCTATCTGCGGTTTTCGGTCTTTTTTCAGAAACTTGACTGTTTTCCAAAAATGAATGCTGCCGCGGTATTTATCTTCGTACGTGTATTTTTCCGCCTCAGCGATCAATCTTGTATCAAGAAGTTTATTAATATTAGTTTCATAGTTCATTACCAAACACTCCGGCTCGATGTTCAAACTGGAGCAAAGCCTGTTGTACTGTTCCTGTCTTCGTTGTAGCCAAATACCCCAGTTTTTTAAACGTCGATCTTCGACCAATTTCTCCTTATCCTTGAGAATACTGTATAGATCGATTTTATCCAAATTGAGCGCATCATCAGAAAAAATCTTTTCAATCTTTTTTTCCGGTTCATCGCCCATTGTTAAAAAAATAATGATATTACTAAAATAGATAAACAACAAATCATATGGGAGTATTTGTGTGGGCAAAAGAATAGTAAGAGTTAAAATCAACAAATGTTTTTAAAAAATAAATAAATACAAAAAAATGACAAAACAGTTCAATAGATAAAATTCATCTCACAAATTGATACTAAAAGTTAAACTTTAAAATAAAATAATTTTTATTTTTCAGACTTTATTAGACTTGCATAGATAATTCAAATATTTGGTGCACTACATTGAACTTTTTTATAAGTTTAGAAAAGCCTACAGGGAACAATGAATGCGTAACATCAAGTAAACAGACAACACATCTTTAAATATCACACCTGCAAGGTCTACCGTGGCATTTCAAAAATTTAGTTGCAATAGGATTTACTAAATACAAGCTTTGAAAATGGCTTGTTTTTTAAGTGGTTTATTTCTTTGTTAATTGGCCATTTTGGATTCCTGGAGATTTAAAGATTTTCATTTTCACTTCAACCTAACCACACCCTACAAAATGGAGCACTTTAGCTATTTTCTTAACGTGTTAACTTTTTCAAATTGGTAGTGATTACACTTTGTTTTACTTATTTCTGACAAAATCTACTCCCTTTTGTGAACCCTTATAGTTCCCTGAAAGAAACAAAAGTTCCAAAATTTCATAGGGCATCTTTTGTAAAAGCACTAAAGCAGAGACCAAATAAGCCTCTCAATTTGGCAAGGATTTAATGTCATCAACTATCTCCTCCATTACTCTTCTCTTTAAGGACCAAAAGGATTATTTTAGTCCTAATATACTGGTCATGTATGATCTGGTTTGTATTTGAAACCAAAAATGTTTCCAAATTGAGAATATAGTTATTCAGAAATTGTGAGATGCGGTCTGGTGTGATGTAGGTTTCAAAAAAAAACCTTCCCCACCCCTTCAAATCCAACGTATATAAACATAAAACAGCAATATCTCACTGGCACTCTCAACACGACACGCAAGAATGGCACACTTACGCAGAAAACAAACACGAGTGTGTAGAATTGCTTTGCTTGAATATACAAAATAAAAATTTTTGCATTGTATAAATTCACTTTTTTCCACATCCTACATGTATTTGTGAAATTTAAACAATGTAAATCCCAGACCCTGAAGATGATCTCAATAAAGATTGAAACGTTGGCATGATAAAGAAAATGTTTTTCTGAAACCTACATCACACCAGACCGCATCTCACGATTTCTGAATAATTATCGATTAACCTTTTAAATGAACAATTATTAGTTTCACAGTCATGATGTATATTCCGTGAAAGCTTGACAAAGGAAATGAGTGTTTTCTTTCTAATTAGGCACTAATTATAAAATGGCTTTTTTTCTTGTCTTTATGGTGGATCATAGGGCATCATTTGGCCCAGCAATGGTGTGGACTGCGCCTTGCATAGTGGAGGCTCATCCACTTCGTGGCATTGCAGCAAGTACACACCGGAATTGTATGCAATCTGGCATGTGCTCGGTTTAATTCGAGGTGAATATGGCTTTCTGCCTATCTCGTCTGTACTGTGGCATCCTGAGTAAGGTTTCTGCTATCTGTGACAGATAATAGACCCTCTTGCCGTGTCCATATCAATGAGATATGCTGAGTTGGAGTGCCTCAGAAAAACGGAGGTAGTTATCTGGGTACCCGGACATGTTGGGTTGAAGGCAAAGGCATAAGTTGGTATATCTTACTCTCCAGACCAAACCCCATAATCTGGCATGTTGGCAACATCAATGGGCGAAATCGTCTGAGAAGCTCTTGTGTATCAAGACCATGACTTAGCAATGGCTCTCCAATGGTCTGAACTGCAAAAGGATCGTGCTTACCAATTTGAGAAAAGGCTATACCCGACTGACAGTGATTTAGGAGCAAAACCTAAATGGTGATGTGAGAAGAACTTTCTCACATTCCTGCATTATTTCACTCCTAGACAGCATGTTTTGTTCATTGCTTCTTCTAGTGGTACATTTAAAAAAAATGTTTTTTTGAACTTTGCATAGTAGATAGTACTTGAAATATATATGCGATGCAGCTATTTTTTTCTTCTTTTTTTTTTGGGGGGGGGGAGGGAAGGGTTGTGTGAATTTTTTTTCTAATGGTATGTTTCTACAAATATGAAATAACTCTTCGGTTAAAATGACAGGAGTAAATGTATCTTTTAATTACTCAGATTGATGCTGATTATGTATTGTTTCTAAATTGTTATCTTTTTAATGGTCTTCAGCAATTTTCCTTAGGTCTTCTTATTTTATGAACTACCACCTTTTATATTTTCATAGTGGCCAAAACTTCAAAGTCCATTACATTTATTAATTAAATAAGATTAACGTAGATTTCGCTAATTAGCTTAGATCAATTATTACACAATTTTTCATTTGAATCATCAGGAAGATCGATTTAAAGCCTTCCTGTATGACAGGAATTTTAAAACCATGTGGGGTCATTAACAATACAAGATTAAAAATTAAAGCATATCATTTATTAATAAAATTTATAAATTTGTACTTTTTTGACTAGATGGTTTTACATGGTGAGATTTTTCCTCAATTTACGCTTTCTCACCTGCTTCCATATGCTTTTAATCTGAAACAAAATTCGCATAAATCATTTTGAAATTTATCGACTGTACTAATTACCTCTACATTGAAGCAGACTAAAGTAATGGTGAAAGCGACCACGAACAAAATCAGGCTCAAAACGTTCAGTAATAGAATTTTATTTTTTTGCCATTTTTTCAGGTCGGCTTGATATGTAAATCTATTTCTGAATTCCGGCGGGAGCTCGAATTCCGACGGAAGTGGAAATAATGAATAGTAAAAATCTAGCAGGACATCTTTGACGAGGCTGTTCTCTTCGATTTTCTCAGCGTCAAGATTGTCGTTGAGACAGATGAATTTCCTTTACAAAACAAAAACTGTTTAAAAGGTTAATTATGTGTTGTGTTCAAGTTTTATGATAATTTAATTTTTATTATTTATGTTTAATTAATTTTAGTATGTGTAAAACATGCCAAATCATGCAAAATAGTATCAAATGCTAAGCAATCGGTTTTTTACTTTGGATATCCTCTAATCCTGTCTAGAGTGTTTAAAAGAATACTCAGGTTAGATGTTATCATTTGAAATTCGGTTGCACTTTCAACCTCTGTCGATTTGAGAACGGTGTAGTCGTATTTTGATTTTATTCCAAACCTGTCCATAAGAGGTCTGATTACACTGTTACATCTTAAGACAAGATCTTTTGAAATAAACGGCTGAAAAAATTTTCACCGCTGATAAAATACAACTAAAATTACAACCACAAGAAGTTTTAAAATCTGAAAAACTAACCAATTTCGAATCCAAATATCTTTCGTACATAGGCTGTGGACGATTGTAATCGTCCCTATTTGCGCAATTGATCAGGCTTCCTTCGAAATGAAGAACACTACCTCTATTCAAAGGCAAACTATAAAGCTGTGCGATTATTGTTCTTATTTCTCTATCTGACCAGCTTCTGCAAAATAACAAGTTTTGATCACCGTCGCAGCGAATAATATTTATACCATTACCCTGACTTGTCAGTGTCGAACATGTCAAATATTTCACCCTTAGATTTGGTGTACTTCTCACTCATTATAAAGTAGTAATAAGAAAAGGCCAACTGCATGTCGTCAGGTTGGCGAAATTTATGTGACGATGTTTTGACATATTCTTCTTGAAATCTGCACATATGAAATATAAACAGCCAATAAACGTAAAATGTATAAATTTGACAAATTTTAATTTCTACTTGCTTCAACTGTAGATTTTCCATTATGGTTTTGTCGATTAGATGAGGTATGTGTGAAGGTACTTTACGCATTTTGTACTTGTATCGCCTATTGTACAGCTTATTTACATATAAAAGGGACTCGGCGTATGTGTCGTATATTTTTCCACTACTGGCATCATCAACATATTTATACATCAGTGGAACACGGCTGATGTTTTTGTTCAGTATTTAAAAAATTAAAGAAATTAATAGCCAAATCATTTAAAAAATCAAAATTTCCTCACCTAACATTTATGTTATTTCTCGTGCTATTCAAGTTGGCCGATAGAATGTTTTCTTCCAAAATACTCGTGTTTAAGGAATTTTTTGAAACATTAAGCAAAACTGAGTTATGCTCTATGTTAATGTGTTCCTTTTGCAGAATTTCGTAATCCAAATTTTGCTCATCGGAATAATTGAAGCGTTTGTCGCCTAGTAGATTTTCATCTAGACAATCACCACCATCAAATGAGCATTGTGATGTGTTACAAGCAGGATCACAGGAGCCATCATTTACCCAAGACCAAGGGCAAGATAGCGAACAATCGGGTATAGGCCATGACAAATATATCTAAAAGAAGAAACTTCAAATAAATCTATTAATAAAAATAATAATAATAAAAAAAAAAAAGGATTGAAAGGAGAACCTGCCTTCTGGCCCTTTATTGGGGAAATGAAGTCTTCTAGGAAAATGTCTTTTCCAATCAATATATCATCGTTTAGATAAAGAAACTTCTCAGAAAGACCAGGAATCCTGAATTAAATTGTTAAATTTTTTATGAGTGTATCTGTGTAATTTGTGAGCAGTATACCAATTATATGTACATGCCTGTGAAGATGAACTTCTATTGAAGGGCTGCTGAAAGTTGGAAGATGGTTTTCATCTCTATAAATTTCATCGTGGGTGATTAATTTAATTCTTGGATTTTCTAAATTGAGCCAGTACGGTATTTGGCCATTTGTAACAATGTAAATATTTCTAATCCAAGAAGCATGCTTTTCAATTGATCTCAAGCAATATCGAAGCTCCTGTATTTTTGGTTTGAATTAAATTTTTGTTTGTGATAAGTTCAATTTATTAAAAAAACGGATACCTCTTTATCACTGAACCTGGCCGGTGAATAATCACCAGGATGCAATGATGTTGGTAACTCTAATATTAAATAAGCCCTTGTGATATTTAATTTCAATCCTTGATTCACTTTCATCACACGCCAATCAGCATTCTTAGATTTAAAAAAAAAATTAAGTATCAAGCATAAATTTTAAATATTCATAAAAATACCTGCAAAATTCTATGAATATCGTTGTGAGTGAAAAATTGAACAACAGCAGATGCCCTGTACAGCCAGACGTGTTTGACGTTAGTGCCCAACCATTTTATAATTTTTTCTTCAGTCAGATTACAGTCTCCGATAATGGTCAAAAATAAAGAATTGTTGTTTGCCCATAAGTTTGGCGCTTTTTTATCTTGGGGAATAAACAGAGTCCTTCAGAATGAATGACTAAAATGTTCAATTATTTCAATTATAATTTTAATTTTCCCCTACCAACAGTCCAATAGGCTTGATACATAGTGGTTCTTGTTTCACCGAAGACTATACTATTAATCTGCTCTGCCTGAGCTTGTGTGTTCCAACTGATTATCGCCCAGGATTTATTATCTGTACTGTTTACGATAGAAAAAGAAATATTTGCAGAGACAGAGGCTTTTACGACCCAACTTATCCTGTGTTAAAAACAATTGTAATTTTTTTTTATCGTTTTTCAATTCAGTAAATTGAACAACCTTGCTGCGGAAATGTGAGACGGAAGGCAAATTTTATAAGGGCACTGTTTCGCAAACTGGTCCCGCAGATCTTTCTCATAGTATTGCAACTGATTTTGAAAAATCGGGTCTGACCCGTTAACCCATGTGATCACAGCATCAACAGGAACATCATAACAATTTCTACAAGGGTATAAAAATTATAATAACTATCATTATTTAAAATATTTCTAAGTTACCTATTAAGCCTGAATTTTCTGTGGCGCCTATCCCATAAATTGAATACCTGAAAATACAATTATTTTTAGGAATTTATGTAAACGTAATTAAAACCGGCTTAAATATGCAAACTGTTATCCTTAGGTAAGCTTATGGCAATATGGGGGTGCAGTTTTGTAAAATATGTTTCCACTTCAATTTAAATCTTTTCAGAAATAATATATATAAATTAGCAAACAAGGCTAAAGCTCTGCCAGTCAGATTTGATATTTGTCTATAAGGAAGATGGAGTAGTACAGGTGGAGGAAATTAAAAATTGGGAATGAGAGGTTGTGAACATTGATCTCGTAATTTACAAGTTACTTTTGGGGTATATTTATTTTATATATATAATACATATATATATGGTATATCATAACAAGTATTTTTTGGAAAGTTAGAAAAATGAAGAAGTGACTGTGCGCTTGCTTTGTAAACATAACTTATCTGTTAAATACTGGATTTTTCAGCACTTTAAGAAAAAAAGATTAATCATGTTTAATATTTTCCAAGAAAATAAGCCTAGAAAAATGCCCCAACACTAATCATTAGAGTTTTTAGTATTCTAAATTATACATTTAAGTAATCAATTAGGGGACCGCGGTAGCCGAGTGGTTAGCATGAGAGACTCTCACGCCACGGTCGTGGGTTCGATTCCCACCGTCGCCTCTGGCCCTTTTTTCCCGATAACCCCCAATTTGAACACACAAGAATTCGAACTATGGCTAATATGCAAGATCATAAGGCCAATTAAAAAAAAGTAATCAATTCATAAGCTCAGGTAAAATTATAATATCATAATTTGGTCTGGGCAGTGTTAAATTTTGAAATTTCCTCATGAGGTGGTGAACCTAATTAGGCCATTACTGGGCTGAAGACCAAGCCAGAAAAGACAGGCAGGCCAAAATGATTGAAACTGGCCGAACTATACAAAATATCCAACAAGCTGTATAAACTTAAACTAAGAATATTTTTGATTTAGTTATACTTGGAAAATATTTTTAAAAGATAATAAGCATTACATTTGGATTTAAGAACATCACGTTGGATGATGAAATGACCTAGCTGTTGATAGCACCCGAAGCCCAACTTTTTAAAGGAATAGGATTGTTTAATTGTACATAATACTCATAGTTTTGTGTCCCTAGCATGTGAATGTATTTATTGGCATGAATGAATGGTGAGAGGGGGTTGATGAATTGAGTACCCCAGGCATGTATGTGTCCGGCATGCAGAGAAAAGTTGTTTGGTCACACCTAATCGAAGGGTGCCATCTCTTAGTTCCATATTATAGAGAGCATAGGATATGAGTACTGTGATTGAGCATGGCAGTGAGTACCTCAATCCCTGATCTGATTCTTAAAAGAAACAGGTTTTTTTTTATAAAGTATTTATGTGGGAATCCATTCCCAGTGTAACTAGGGCTTTTCAGTTACCCTGTGGTACAGATGGCCATACACCCTCCCCCGTCTATGCAGAAAGGATCTGGTGCACTGGCCTTCGTGTGACTCTTCTAAGGCACCTGCCGCCAATGCCGACCCTACCACCCATGCCGACCCTAGGCCGACACGAGTACAGCTTGTGCTTTAGAGAGGTTCTGGGCTACACATTTATTTTGTGCCCGGATACCCCCCTTGCAACCAAGGGTTGGGAGGGGTCACAGGATATTATGAAGGAACCTGGATTGAGAAAAGGGCCGTGGATGAGAACTCGAGCTGAGCTGTTTTGGGGTCTCGAGCCTCAAACCACACTATACCACCCGTCGTCTCCATAGTTCCACACTGGGCTACGGCTCCCAGGGTGGGTGGTACACAGGGCAGAGGGGCAGCAAAGAGACAAATTTGGCTCAGGAAAGTTCGATGAGAACACCTATTTGCCCTGTACCCTTTTGTGGCATACCAAACTGCCAAAAACACAGATCCGTTAGACAATGGATTAAAAATAAGTATCCGTTCAATAAGAATGTAGCCCAGGACAGAGGCATGCAAAATGTTTATCTAAGGATCATCGCAGAAACTAACAGCAGAACTGCTAAATTTACGACATGCTAGGACTAGAATAATAGTTGGACTACTGACTGCACACTGCAGACTCAGGAAGCATGTTATAAACTCGGAATGGCAGAAGCCAGTCTGTGCAGATATTGCCAAGAAGAAGAGGAAACAGCAGAACATGTCCTCTGTTGGTGCAAAGGCCTAGGTAGGCTGAGATTCCTAATCCTGGGAGAGGAAAAGCCAGGGCCTGAAGGATACATATGCAAGCCCTTGAAGAAGTTTTAAGGTATAGTAAAAAGCCTTAAGCTTAACGAGGAGCTCTAGATAAAAAATAATTTAAAAAATGGAGATGCACGATAGACCAATACTGGTCACAGTGTGCAAGTCGTAAAGAAGCCAGCTCCTATATAATCTACTCTATCCCCTGGAGCCCTTGGTCTGACCCTGGACTGCCAACACTCAGGGTGAGTAATTACGCCTGCAGGAATTTGTTGTAATATACAAAAGCTGTAATCGTAAAAACATTACATGACAAAGTACTAACAAACCACCTCAGAACAAAATTATTTTAATGGCAAGATATAATTTCTCTATGAGCAATCATTGACCAAATTCATGGTGACCGTTAAAGATGATATGACTGTCGAGCAGTGAGAACAGGCAATTTTAGTTGCGGTCATAAAACATTTTAACTCTGAATGGCATTTGAAATTTTAACTTTTTTCTTTTCAAAGCGAAATTAAAGATAATCAAGAGTATAATGTTAAGTTTATGGCAAATCTTTCAAAGAATATTTTTTTGCGGATGTCAACCAGCACTATTCCACTATTATTATTTTCCAAAACCTCAGAAGGAATGTGTACGTACCTCCCAAAATTCAAAAGCCACTACGATCAAAACAAAAACAAGAACGTATTTCCATTTGATGTATTTATGAGAAACGATGTCATAGAAATACCGTTGGGCGTATTTCCAACGGGGCATTTTTTCCACTTTCCGACCGATTTCTCTCGTTGGAATCGGCCGAATCGTCGACCATAACTCCACAGATAAACAAAAAACAAATCAGCAAAAATACACAATCAAATCTGTTTAGAACCTGGTGTCAACAGATAAAGCGTTTCTGGTGTCAAATGTCAATTTTGAAACCTTCTGTTTAGCTGTTCAGTCGCCATGGAAACGACAGTACACAAAGATAGAATAAATAACTATTTGAATTTAAACATGATCTACATACTGCTACAGTTAAAAAATATGGTATTAAACCACTAATCTTCATTATTACACATCATCAGTGCACTTAACATGTATGATATCAATTTGCAACCGAACCCTATTTGGATCAGCAGAATAACGTCAGTAATGCAGGAGTAAAACAAACTCAGCTCAGACTGCAAACAACACCGGCATACCGTACAACATATACTTTCTTAATTAAAACAATAGTTTTACTTTGTAAGATCTCTTTTGTGATCTGCGATCGTCGTTATTGATCTTCATACGTTTTACTTGGTTTGCCTGTCAGACTAGGTGCGTTAGTCTGACATACACATTTCACTATCTCTACTATGCCTGGACGTCTGGAGAGTGGAGACAGACAGCACATGCTTGCTGGGTTGGTCTACCAGATGCGTTTTACCATGTAATTTTTGTATTTGATGTAATTTTTAATATATTTTGTTCTGAGTGAAGCAAAAATTGAAAAATTGCTCTTACAGTTTTTTGTTTACAATGATCCAGATTTCAAGCTTAAAACTCATCGGGTTGAAGGTTTTCCAAATAACTCTCTTGATATGAATTGCAAGAGTAATTAAATAAGACTTAATTAATTATTTCAAACTTAAAGCTCATCAAGTTGAAGGATTTACAATTATTTCTCTCAACATGAATTGTAAAAGTACTTACTTTAATTACTTTGACAATTTATGTTGAGAGATGTAGTTGTAAATTTTCCAACCTGGATGGGCTTCAAACTTCAAATAATTAATAATTAATTAATACTAACATTGCGGATTAATAGAAATGATAAAGGTGAGGTGATTATGTTGTTTAATCTTTTTTGAAATGTTGGATCTTACTAACAGTTTTTTGTTTTTAACATACCAGATTTTAAGTTTAAAGCTCATCAGATTGATGGATTTACAATTATGTCTCTTGACATGAATTGTAAGAGTAATTAAAACAAGTATTTTTACATTTCATCTCAAGAGATGTGGTTTAAATCCTTCAACCTGATGATGAGCTTAAAGCATGAAATAATTAATTGGTAATTTATCCGGATTGTTGAAAACAACGAACTAAAAAAGATTAAACATACCTCACCTTTATCATTTTTATTAATTCGCAATGTTAGCAACCAGCAAATAATTAATTAATTCAAGCTTAAAATTTATAAGTTTGAAGGATTTACAACTATCACATCATGAATTGTAAGAGTAATTAAAGTAAGTACTTTTACAATTTATGTAAAGAGATGCGATTGTAAATCCTTCAACCTGATGATGAACTTTAAGCTTGAAATAATTGTTTAATTAATACTAACATTCCGTATTAATAGAAATTATAGACGTGAGGTGATATGTTGTTTAATCTTTGTGGAAATGTTGGATTTTACAGTTTTTGTCTTTAACTATCCTGATTTCAAGCTTAAACCTCACCATCATATTGAACGATTTACAACCACCTCTCTCAACATGAATTGTAAGAGTAATTAAGTAAGTACTTTTGCAATTCATCTCGAGAGACATATTTGTAAATCCTTCAACCTAATGATGAGCTTTAAGCTTGAAATAATTAATAATTTATCCAGATCATTGAAAACAAACTGTAAAATCCAACTTTTCAAAAGAGATTAAATACCATACTCACCTCACCTTTATCATTTCTATTAATCCGCAATGTTAATATTAATTAATTAATTATTTCAAGCTGAAAGCTCATCATCAGGTTGAAAGATTTACAACTACCTCTCTCAACATGAATTGACATGAAAATCCTTCAACCTAATGATGAGGTTTAAGCTTGAAATAATTAATTAAGAATTTATCCAGATCATTGAAAACAAACTGTAAGATCCAACTTTTCAAAATAGATTAAATACCATACTCACCTCACCTTTATCATTTCTATTAATCCGCAATGTTAATATTAATTAATTATTTCAAGCTTAAAGCTCATCATCAGGTTGAAAGATTTACAATCACTTCTCTCGAGATGAATTGTAAAGGTAATTATAGTAGTTTTACATTACAATTCATGCCAAGAGACGTGATTGTAAATCCTTCAACTGATGATGTGCTTTAAGCCTGAAAACGGGTAGTGAAAACAAAAAACTGTCAACTTTTCAAAAAAGACTGACATTGCGATATTCGCAGGAACATTGGACATACATATCTGTCTTATGCTGTACACTTATTAAATAAAAGTATTAGCATAGTAGGAAGTATAAACTCCATAAAATCATAACATACAAACCTGATGATGGCTGCAAAACGCATCTGACAGGAGGAGAATGCAAGAACCAGGTATGTCAGTAAACGTTATTGAATGTTTCACGGAATGACTTATATAGTTTAAATATGTCTACAGATAGTCAAAGCGCTTTTAAAATCAACAAAAAGTATGATTTGTTGTGTGATGGAGTATGTTTTTGAAGAGGGGGCGGAACGAGCGGGAGGCGGCCCGTTGTCGTGATAAGGATAAGAAGAGGGGGCGACAGCTGTCACTCAGTTCAACTGTGATTTTTGAGCTATCATTTTTATTTTTATTTCCGTCTCAGGTCAAAAGAGACGCCGAGAGTCAAAAATCGCATTTCACGCCGTCAGGCGAAATCGGGTTTGTTCGAGATTTGAAAAAATAAAGTCGAGCCCGTACGTCACGAGCGTCAGCTTTTCGACCGAAACCGGTCATGTTTACGTAATTAGACGGCGCGAGCCCGCTGATGGCTCTTTTGAAATTAATCTCACTCAGAGTCGGAATCGTCGAATAGGGGGAAAAAACGAAAAATAAGCGGCGAGGCGGAATTGGAAATCGAGGCCGGGGAAGAAAGTGGGGAAGGCTTGGAAAGCGGGCGATGACTGCGGCTTTTCGTCTCGGCCTTTTAGGTTAGAGCCGACGGCCGACGGCGAAGAAGGAATCTCCTGAGCGCCGGTTTTCCCTCTTTTCTCCTGCACCATGTTGACATTCGACTGCGTGGCGCTCGGGAACACGGCGACGTGATATGACTGAGCAGACGATCAAAGAGTGGCTGGCGGATTGTGCGGCTCTCACTCCGGACGAGATTCACTCCTTCGCGAGCACGGTTCACCACAATTCCGAAGTCATCAACGCGATTTTGACCGTCCTCGACGACAGGCAGAAATACAATGATGTGAGTACCCGGCATTTTATGATTATTTCATATACGTCTGAAACCTAGGACTGGGTCAATCGTCCTTCACAGTCCCTCTTCTCGATCGATTCCCAGACAGGGTCACTTCGCCCATCCCAATATTTCAGTCTTGCATAAATCCATGCTGTTGCATAACTAGCTTCAGGACCGTACTACACGCTTTACTTGAATGTCACTAGCTATAGGCTGATGCCTTTTTATGGCTACCTACCAAAAACTTCATCTCTGACTATTGTCAATTCCAGAATTTTTATAATAATAAAGGATATTTAAATACATTCAAAAACAAAACCGTATAAACATTCAACAAATTTATTTAGAAATCGTGAGATGCGGTCTGGTGTGATGTGGGTTTCAGAAAAACATATTCTTTATCGTGCCAACGTTTCGATCTTTATTGAGATCAACTTCAGGGCCTGGGATTTACAAACATTGTTTCCATATTACAATTACATTGTGGATGTGAAAAAGTGAATTTATACAATGCAAAATATATTTTATATATTCAAAGTGTTTGTCTTCTGTGTAATTGTGTCATTCTTGCGTGTCGTGTTGAGAGTGCCAGTGAGATTTTGCTATTTTGTGTTTATATATGTTGGATTTTGAAGGGGTGGGAAAGGATGTCGGTATAGAAAAGACATTTTTGTATAAGGCGTCGGCTTCTTTGAGGTGAAAGGATATAAAAACGATAAAGAAAATGTTTTTCTGAAACCTACATCACACCAGACCACATCTCACGATTTCTAAATAAATATCGATTAACGGTCACTAATCACCACACATTCAATAAATTGCTACCATACGTAATAATAAACCCATCATACTTCACAATGAACTGCATACAATGATTATTCTAGAATGATGTTCTTCCTAATTCCATTTGTGTCAATCTCATATCTAAATATTTGTCAAAATCATTTTTTAAGCCTTAACTGGTAATTTTTAGTACGTTGTTGAAATGTTGATAACAAGTTTTATCATCAGGGTTAACATCAGGGCTATAAATTGATATCTTACAAGGGTTCGAGAACAAGTGCCAGAAAATTGCATGTGTGTAGCTGTATTCCAAGTTTTAAAGATAATCCATATTTGTTTAGTGGTCATAATTAACCATATTAATGATTCCAATTAATTATTTTTTTAATGTAAGGTTTTTGGTTGAAATGAAAAATTAATGTCCCGAGCGGGATTCAAACCCACGACCTTCAGCTCAATACGCTGCTGCTCTAACCACTTGAGCCATCGTGGTTCGCTTCTTATGGACTTGGACTGCCTTTTTATGGCTACCTACCAAAACTTCATTTCTGACTAATCTCACTTCCAGAATTATGTATGTATAAAGGATATTAAAATACATTAAAAAACAAAACCGTATAAACCTTCAACAAATTGCTACTGTACTACAATGTGCCACAATAAACCCATAATACTTTGGTGATTATTCCGCAATGATGTTTTGCAGATTTATTGACCAACTTATACAGATAATATTCTCTTGGTTGTTATCGGGATGAGGTCATATAAACTATTTTTAATTTTTAATCTTCGCCTAGGTTTCGGAACTTTATTGTGCCTTCTTTAGTGCTTGATTTTTAGTCAGAAGTATATAAATTTAAATTCTTTTGTTTTCATGTTAACACTAAACCTATTCACTTTTTTCTTCACCTTTTCAACTATGAATTGACTAGGTAGTCATTGTTGGTTTTATTTGTATTTTTATTTTTACTGCCTGTAATACATAAAACTAGTCTAGTCATTTCATAGTTGAAAAGGTGAAGAAAAAGTGAATAAGTTTTCAATGTTAACATCACAACAAAAGAATTTAATTTATTCGGTTTCGTGGTCCGCTTGACCAAATAAATTCTTTTCAATTATTTAATTTTTAATTAAGGTTTTGGTTGAGATAAAAAAAAGCCAGTGTTACAAGCGGGATTCGAACCCACGACCTTCAGCTAAATACGAGGATTCGAATCCCGCTTTGTGGCTTTTTTATCTCAACAAAAACCTTAATTAAAAATTAATTAATTGAAAAAAAGAATTTAAGTTCATTTACGTCTGACTAAAAATCAAGCCCTGAAGAAGGTACAATAAAGTTCTGAAAGCTATGTGAAGACTTAAAATTAAAATTATTTCATTTGACTACTTCCACAATGATGTTATTACTTATTTCTATCAATATGTATATCTAAATATTTCTCAAAATCATTTTTTAAGCCTAACTGGTATTTTTTACTGCAATGTAGAAATGCTGATAGCAAGTTTTATGATGAAATTTGAATAGCGTTGATTGTAGAACCATTATTGTATATTCTCTATTTATTTCTTTGGTATTCCTCGCCAAAGTTGTCTCCTTAATCTTTATTCAATGCTAACTTTACTGTACCTATTGCATTTGTAAAACTGCGTACTGAAATATTTGTCAAAATCAAATATCTTTAAAACTTGGAGTATAGTTGCACTCATGCTATTTTACGACACTTGTTTTACACGAAACCTTGCAAGATACCAATCTATAGCCCTGACATACATTGGTTATACATACTAAAAAAAAAATGTACTAAAAATGTTATAGAATACATAAAAGTTGTATAAATGATGAAGGTGGGATAGATACACTTTGTGTAAATTATTTGGCCACTTTTTAGTTGCTGAGGATCGAATGCTGATCACGCAACACTTGAAAATATGGCAAAAAGAGGGAAAATTCAAAAGGTTGTAGGTTGAGATGACGAGTTGGTGTCCGATTAGATCGAAGTTGCGATAGCTCAAGTGGCAGTGGTGTATGAGCCGAAGGTTGTAGGTTCGAATCCAGCTCGTGACACAAACTTTTTCATCTCAACCAAGGCCTTAGATAAAAAGTATAATTAATTAAAATAATTAATATGGTCAATTATGTCTGCTAAACATGTATTAATTTACCAAAAGTTCACACCAATAAATCTAAAACATATTTTACAGCTTGGAGTTTAAATTTTTCTATAAAATCCTAATGAAATTGCTAACTTCTATTATCTAATCTTAAATGTTTTTGATAATATTAAATTGATTGTAAACTTAATTTGACAGAAAGCAAAGAACTTCGGTATTGTCTGATTATTTTTTAATTCTTGAAAATCTTTCAATTCAATCCTTGTCAAGATAAGGAAACAATTTTTTTAAATTTCTATTGTATTAATGTAAAAATGCTTTTTTATATTATTAATCAAATGTTATGTTATGTCAAATGTTAATTTGTAGTTTATATACTATTTTGCATCGCATTTAGTTCAGATTTTTAAAATGCACTCAAAGAGAAAAAACCGGACACATATTTATTTGTTTATTTTCCATAATAACTTTAACCGAGTGACAAAATTATAGACACACTCCTAATTGTTATGATTTTTTAATGTAATGGTTTTGTACTACAAATATTTATTCAAAACACATGAAATAAATATTTTTCTTCATTAAACTTTAATTTTTCAGTAAATAAGAGGAAAAAAATTATTAAAATACTAAAATTAAATGATTTTGTATGCGACAAAATTATAGACACATGGGATAAAATCAATTTAAACAAGTTTATAATATTTTGTGGCATTACCACTCAGTTTTATTATTTCCAGTTCTGGAATGCTTTTGTACAAATTTTGAATAAAATCTTGAGGCAAATTATTCCAGGCAGTGGTGACAGCTGTTTTAAGTTCGTCGACAGAGTTGTACTGCTTACAGTCTTGATATACCATCCTCGATAATTTTCCCCATACATTTTCTATAATGTTCAAGTCTGGTGAGAGTGCAGGCCATTCAAGTTTTTCAATGCTGTTCTGTGAAAACCATTATTTAACGATTTTTGCATTGTGTATGGGTGCGTTGTCCTGCTGGAATATTGGTGTCCCTTTGCATAAATCGCTGAAACTAGTTTTTTCATCGTCCAGTAATTTCTTGTAATATTCCGAATTGACTTTTTTTGGAAGAAAACAAAGATTCCCTTTTTTATTACACCGAATACACCCCTCAAATCATCAAAGATCCACCACCCATTTGGCGCCGTGACAAAATTTTTTCTTCTTTAGTTAGATCATGAAAGTAGTATGCGTATCCGTCTGGGCCATCCAAATTGAATTTTTTTGTCAGAAAAAATAACTTTTCGCCAATAATCTTCGTATTTCAAAATGTGGTTTTCAGTAAATTTGACATGGGCTAGTTTGTGGTGGGGTTTCAGAGCTGGTTTGCGTTTCAGTTTTCTTCAGACTATGTTTTCAGTTTTTTTAAGGAATCTCTGAACATTTCGAACAGAAACATCAGCACCTGCCTTCTCTGCGATGGCTTTTGCATTCGAAAAGCTGTTTGAAGCAAGCGCAGGATGTGCGATTGTCTCTTCTGGTCAAGGAAGGAGGTCTTCCAGAGCTATGCCCTCTTCCATAGTCTTCACCTAGTCGTATTATCTTCAATACCGTGAAAAACTTGGTTTTATGCGTCGGGTGATATCTCGGCAGCTCATAGCAAGTGAATCGACCGGCGCTCCTCATCAGAAAATCTTCTTCCTTTGGGCATTTTAAAATAACTTTGAATTGCTACAAATGAACTCACAGTAATCACTTTACTAAGGCATGGTACAGTGAATACTGAATAAACCTTCGGAGTTATAAAATAAACGTAAACAAAATGTGTGTCTATAATTTTGTCGCAGCTAAATCAAAACAATACTGTTTATTGAGATGTAATTTTGTATAAGATTATCAGATTTCCAGAGTTAATTTTCTTTTAGAAATCATTTTTGACTTTTGAAATCGTGATTTTGTAATGTATGCATAAAAATTAATAGTTGACTTAAAACATAAACACAACAAAATAACTTATTGTTCACCTTTATAGTGTTACTAACATTTTACACTTTTTCGATTAAAAATAAACAAAATCAGTTCAATTTCATCAATTCCAGAGACAACTTGTTGAATGGGTTAATTGGTTTTTTAAATTGTTTTCTTTGATGAAACAATAAATTTGAGTAAAATTAATTTTTTTTTTCTCTTAAAAGCATGATGGGTAGATGCTGTGGCTGACAAACATAGTGCCCGTTACGTAACCCAAGTCGTGGGTGTGCTGCTCTCTACCATCCACAATGGTCTACAGCGGTTTAGGGCCACTGGAAATCTCAATAGAGGATCGACCACAATTTATGATAGCTAGAGTCAATCGCTTTATGGTCTTACACCACTATGGGAACTCATTTGAATCCCTTGATAGGTAATGAACTCCAAATGGTCCGTAAGGTTGAGTAATCTCGACATTACTCCTGTCCACTACTCAGTCAGATGAATCTCCATGCCCCTACTCATATTTGTCATCAGTAACACGGTTTTACACCCAGTTGAATAGAACTAATTACGGGAAATTTGGTACAAAGACTTACCTTCAAAAGGCCTTTAATGAAATCTGTGACGTGCATAATTTGAATATATTTAGATCCGCTTTTAATATATTCAAAATGAAATACGTAAATGTTTGTTCTCATGATTATAATTAGTTGGTTGATTTTGTTACTCTGAAAACTGTTTGTATTTCCTAGTTTTAAATATTGTAACATGACTGTTCTGATTAGGAGGTAATATAGTAAAATAAATAAATTAATCTATTATTAGATGATTTTTTATTTTGGTGAATTTTCTTTCAAACCATCATAATTAGTTAATAAATAATTTTGATTAAAACTCATGAATTGCAGACCATTTAATTTGGTTTACATTAAAATATGTATGTTGATTAATATAATGATAAATATACATATGGTTTGAAATAAATACAAGTGTCCGGTTTTTGTCTTTGAGTGTATTTTGACCAATGAAATATTTCGAGTTTAAACCATACTTGGTACGATAGGGGGAAAAAAAAAAAAAACAGTTGGAACTAGATAAAATCATTGCTATCTATAATTCAATATGGTTCTGGGCACGTGTATGATAAAGTTTAAAAAAAAAGTCCTGATGTTAAAAAACAAAAACAGGAAGGCATTAATGTAAATAATTATCAAAAGATTGATTTTAATACATTTCAAAATAGTAGATCATTAAACTTTTCCAATGTAAATTGTGTTGAATGTGAGAAATTTGACATAAATTTTGATAAAAAGGTTCAATTTTTCCAATTCCATAACAGATTGGATAAATATTGAATGATTCATAGAATAGTAACATCTTGTATATAAGATATTTCTAACAATAATAGCATTGTGTATTTTAAAATTACAGATCTTAACATTTTAATCTTAAAATGCACATTTGAACTTTTTGTGTAGGTTTTAAAATATTATTACTTATATATCTTATTGTATCAGTTTAAAATTTGTAAATAAGTTTTCAAAAGTTAAGATGATTGGTTTCAATAAATTAATTTGATAGTTCGTTATTTTATAAACTAGAAAGTTTGGAAATGAAAGGTAACATTCTTTTCTGGCTGACTATTTTATTAAAAATCCTTATAAAAATAGTATCCTTAAATGTTGTTTTGTCTAAAACAAATAGTTGGTAGCCGCAACGATTTAGGCATTGACAATGGCGTTCATCGCTGTAAGGTAAAGGTCCCGGGTTCGAATCCAGCAGCCTTGCATTCGAACCCGACATACTTTTTTTTTGGGGGGGGGGTTTCAAAAACACTGGTACCCTGGTTTATATGACCTCTACTGTTGCGAACCATTGTAAAAAAAAAAAAAAAATAAATAAATAAAACAATTTCAAAAAAAGTTGTAACCTTAGGGGGGACCAAGGTAGCCGAATGGTTAAGGCATGAGACTCTCGATTAGTAGATCCTGCAGTCGTGGGTTAGATTCCCACTGTCTTCCCTGGACCTAAGGTGGCCACAATTAAAAAAATAAAACAAAACAAAATAAATTTCCTCGGTGCTCATCAATGGAAGGTCTGGGGTGGGATTGAATCTCAGCAACCGTGAATTTGGTCCCAACCCCCTTCAAAAATGAGTTTCTTTGATGAAAGAATACCGGCACACTGGAGCCCCCAAAAATGTAAGCCAGGAATAAAGTACAAGCTGTAGTATACAGCTGCAGTGCTCAGGGGAACTCCTCCAGTTTCTGGTATCCATTAAAAAAAAAAAAAAAATTGTCTGCCCATCCTCGCTGATTTTTGTTGGTTCTTGAATGAGGAAAGGCAGACAAGAATGATAAGTAAATATATATAAATATAGAAATGACCTGTAAATAAAACCATTTGCTAATGTTTTAAAGATGTATAAAATCGTCAAATCAACATCAAACTAAGATGATCTAAACAAGACTTAAATAATCTAATCAGTTGGCATGCTTCTAGCGGAATGTTTTTAAATATAGATAAATGAAAATTTATGCGCTTTTAAAAAAATTAAAACTTATCTACAACTACAAAATTAACAAGTCTGAACTCGAGATAACTAAATCTATCAAGGACGTAGGAATATTGTTTGATTCATCACTAACTTTTCATGAACATATTGCCATGATTATGAACAAACCCTTAAAATACATTCGACTTCATTAAAAGAAATGCTAGGGAACTCAGTAACATCAGTTGTACAAAAATGTTCTTTTGTTAGATTTATCCTTGAATTCAATTCACCAATCTGGCCATCTTCTTATTTAAAATATATAACTAAAATGGACAAAATTCAGAATAGGATATTAAAATACTTAGCATGTAGATCATTTATAAAAGTTGAAGATGTAATTATGTTGCACAGAGAGCTGAATTGTCAGTTGACTCTCTCTCTAAAAAAAAAGAGATATTTATAGATAGCCCTGATTTGTTAAAAAGAATATTGTTAAATGTTCGTCAAAAATATACCAGAAATGTTGATCTATTTTTATACCATTTTATAAATCCAAATCGTAAGAGCATCTAGGCTCCTGAATCAATATTATATACATTTATTTGTCAATTTATTTAATAATTTTAAGAAAAAATTATTGTTATTTATTACATAATCTGTATTTTCTTGTTTTGGCGAAAGCCATTAATAAAGATATTACGATTATTATTATTTTTCAGCTCGTTGACAAGGTGTGCTCCACACTGTTCTCCTTGTACCGCTCGAAGGAGATTGAGCTCAAGAGGTTCACCCTTGGTTTTCTACCTACACTTATTTACGTTTACTTAAACGCCGTAGCCCATGGGGAGAAAAAGAGCTGCCTTGGAATCGAAGCGCTTCTTATCGGTCTCTACAACTCTGAATCAGTCAACGATTATGGAGAAGCCCAAGTCATATCTTTTCGTCTTCCATCCCTAGCGCAAGCATCTGTTTATCATGAGGTATGCCATGGCGTTAATGCTCAACCGTCATGTTCTGACGCTCGTTTCCGTAGCCCATGAGCCTAGCGCCGGCGTCTCTGACGGAAAGTGCGTTGCGGCGTCTCGAACTGTGCAATACCAAACTGGTCAAGTGGGGTCCGCTACCGCAGTTGGAACGGATAATCCCGCAGAACCGGTTGTCTGTCATGACTGCCCTACTTTTTATTTACAACCAGCACATAAGCTGCCTTCAGAAATCTTCTCTAGACCAGCTCTGCAAAGTTTCATCGAAGTAACTCATTTATATACATTTTTGATTTTGAATTAAAAAAAACTAAAATTCTAGTTTATTACACATTTGTTTTTAGATTAGTGACACAAGGATTTAATAAACCTGGCAAGAGGGTCTCATATAGCAGTGATGTGCCAAGGGTTCTACCAAGGATACCAGTTACCGGAAAATTTCTTCTTGAGATTCTTCACAGTTTATATTATTCAATGTAATTATTGGGGCTTTCAGGGATTTTCTCATTTAACAATAATTTAATTTATTTTATTTAAAGTTTTAATGGTGATAGTGTGTTGGCTCTGCAAGCAGTAGAAGAGGTCCACCAGAGGGCTTGCTATCAGAGTTATACCGATGTTATGTTAGTTTCAAATGCCATCAAAAACAGCCGTGCCACTTACACTGGTTTGTTGCCAATATAGTAAAAACTTAAGTTTTAATGGCTAACCGACTTTTTTGTGCTTTAGGTCAAATAACGGAAAACCCGATGGGTATCAGTCTTGCCATATCGCCAGCAGTGACGACATCGGCCGTAATCTCTAAATCGATGATAACCAACGCCTCGTTCCGGACGAAGAAACTGCCAGGTAGGTCTGGGCCCCGTTTTCTTTTGATTCGCTCTTCCCATAGCTATACACGGGTTTTGACCTTCCCCTTTATCCTAACATTCCTTCCAGATGAACCGCCTAGAAAAAAAAAGAAGACAGGGTTAAAAACAGACTATGAGTAAGTTGTAAGTTACGGTTTTTTTTTTAAATAAGGAGCCTGGATATAAAACTTTGTTAGGAACCTTAACATCTAATAAGTAATAATTTTGCGATGGACGTAGGTTTTAATTACATTTAGACTATACTGAACATTACAAAGTGCTTTAATTCTTTTTTTAACAGTATTTTTAATTTACTTATTTATTTTATTTTGTAATGTATTAAGCGTATCTTACTTGTTATCTGTTGACTGAACTCCATATTAGTTCGAAAAAATTAAAAATGTTTGGCCCAGCTGCACACAAAACCACATGGCCCAGTTGTGGTTTATATTAACATTAGTTGAGTAAGTGAAATTTGAGGGAAAATTATTTATTTATTTATTTTTACCATCAATCCTATTTTTATTTATTTCTTACCATTTATTTGTTTCAATTTTATTGATTGTCCTTTTATTAACATTTAGTTAAATTGAATTGAATTCAGATATTTTTTTGCAGATGACATTCCCATACAAATCAACCGAGGCGAGGGAGAAGGCTTGGGATCGATCAGCGAGGAGAAGGAGGACGGAGGTGGCGACATTGGCAGCGGCCCCACACGCCGTAGTCTACCGAAAATGGCCGTCAACTTCGGAAAGAAGACCCGAGAACGGCTGAGCAAAGGGAAGCTGCGAACGGTGAACGGCGGCGACGCTTGGGAGAGCAGCGACCATACTGAACCGGACGTCGAAACCGCCCTCCTCACGACTGAAGTAGAGACGAAGCCATCAAACAATGGGTCGACACCTCACGAAGTGGACGGGAGGACGATGCAGGTCAGCTCGGTTTGATTTAGGTGAGCATCCCCATATCCATGTAGCACGGGTGTTCATCAAACTGTTCAAACTGTTCTTTAACAAATTCAATTTTTATTTCTTTACATTATTGGGGAAAAAAAGTCATAAAAGGTAAATCTCAATTTGTTAATTGTTTGGTTGTTTAATGAACGCCCAATGCAGAAGAGCGAAAGTTTGAAATTATATTTTCTTTTTCTTTCACTTTCTCAGGAATTATAGTATTGACAGAGCCCAATATGAACAAACCTTTCCTAGGAAATTAACCTACCAGTAGTCTTGCATTAACATGGAATCCCTCCTTGTCGTTTTGTACACTTGTCACAATAAATGTTCTTTCATTCACCATCATCATTAAAATCAGATTTACAAAAAAAAGTAAAAAGAAGAAAAATGAAAAAAAAAGATATAAATATGTTTCTTTTATTACCTTAAATTTTTTGAATCGTTAGTAATTTTAAATCAAAGGCCTAAAACATCAGTGTGAGAAAGGTTTACAAAACTGGCGCGTGTCAGAAAAAATGAATAAGAATAAAACCGGATATGCTCTTAAGCGTTTTAATTTGACAACAGCGAATTATAAATGATTAGCACTCAGTAATTTAAAAAAAAGATTAAAAGTGTGTAGATCTTTCCATAAGCATGTAGCCATTCATGTTCAGTAACGTTGTAGCTATCAATTGTTATTCCCATTTATTTGGGGCTGTATAATAAATATTGTTATAAATTGAAAGAGATTTAATGTGTCTTAATAAAATTTATTATGCAAAAAATAGGTTTAAGGTTTAAAAAAAACTTAATTATACGCAGCAATTGTTTAAATAATTGTGGATTTGAAAAATCACTGGTGGGTTACATATCTTATAAGCAAATTGTGAAAACAGGGTGGTCACTATTTTATTTAATATTATTAAAGTGGAAATGAGGCAAAAAAATAATCATCAGCGATCAGCATTATTTGTACATTTACAGTGTACATTGTTGTTGCATGGAAATATTTTAAACAGAAAGTTGCATTTGTCATGAAATGCATTTTAACCAAATTGAAAAAAAGTCTTCTTATATCATAAGAAATTCAGATAATAATAAGGGTAAAGTTATTTTTAAAACTCGAGCTTGATCTTTTGGCATAAATTTCACTCTGTGCGTCAAGTATTCGTCAATTATGAAATCGGATAAATTCGTCAGATTGCTCAAACTCAATTTAATTGATATTATTGAGATTTTACAGTAATAAAACAATAATAGGCTTACGGAAATACTTTGCATTTGTAAATTTACAAATCGATGAATGCGATGAATCGAAACAATGCTTCAAGCATTGGAAGGATACTCGATCGAGAACCCCTTCAGTGTAGGGACTCTTAAGTACAGGAAGTACAGCATCATACAGAATTTTGTATGACTCCATATGCAAGAGTCAAATTTCATTATAAAGCTTCCTGATTTCTGTTACAATTTTAGCCTTTTCTTTTGGACGCTTTGTTCTTTCAGGAGTCATTAAAAAAAAAAAAAAAATGTCCAAGCAAATAAAGTTTTTATCATTAATTCTATGAACTAAAACGGGTGTGCTATAACTTACCATGTAGCACTTAGTCAAAATATGTGCCCAAGAGTTTTTCTCTCTTTAATGACAATATAAAGAAATAAAATTTTCCTGAAAATAACTATTTATTTATTTTTTTAATATTTTAGTATGTCAGCAATAAAAATTCCTGAGTATGACAAAATGAAAGTTACGTAACTAAACAAATTAATTGCTCATTGTTCAATGTATCGAAAAATTTTTATTGTCTGTTTGAATACCAAAGGAAATGTAACAATTCATCTGAGTGACCACCCTAGTGCGAAATATAATTTTTATCTATTGAAATATTCCTAAATATCTTAAATTTGATATCTATTGTTATTTAATGATGTTATTAATTAAATTAAGCGTGTATATTTAAATTTTTACAATTACGAAATGAAAAAAAAAAAAGTGCATTTATGAAGTGTTT
Organism: Cimex lectularius; assembly: GCF_000648675.2. Taxonomy (NCBI): domain Eukaryota; kingdom Metazoa; phylum Arthropoda; class Insecta; order Hemiptera; family Cimicidae; genus Cimex; species Cimex lectularius. The sequence continues at coordinate 383,365 of NW_019392765.1, read as the reverse complement.
TTGACAAACTTAACTAGCTTATTTATGAATTTATCTCAATAAATTCCGCAGATTTTTTTAAACAATTGATGTGTACGTTATATAGAAATTATATATAAATATGAGCCAAAAAGTAAATTAGTAAACTATGTTATAGAAGACAAAGTAATTTTGCACGTTTTGCCTTTTTGTGTGGGTATGAGAGAGTAGAAAATTAGCAGTGTGTGTGGGCGTATGCATGTGTGTGTACTTGAAGTCAGTGTACTGTGTGTATATAGTGTATATTATGTATTTAAATAAATGTACTTAGAGAACTCTTAACAGCAAGAGTCTATAATTTTGAAACTGTGGTAAGATTTCTTCCGTATATATTTTTTTTAAATGTTTCTATGTTATGTTTGTGCTGAATTTATTTATTTGTTTGTAAAAAAAATTATAATAAAGTAAACGAGAATTTTATTGCTAACTACTTGGGAACAACTGACATTTCAAGGAAGTCTTTTGAACATACACTAAAGAACGCTATACTTATCAACAGGTGTATTGTAGGATTTAAATCTAAATAGAAGAATGGGTAGTTTTTTGTTTTCTCTATTTATTGTTAATGTTGTATTTTTATTATTATTATTATTTTTATTTCACATTCCTCTGTGATAAGTCAGTCTTTAGTCTCCATTCCATTTTTTTTTAGTGTTAAAATGAAAATTCAAAAATTGTAGGCATTGTGATTCGGGCACTCTTTGAAAAACAAAATATTTTAGATACATACTAGTGAAACACTGAAAAAAAAGACAAACTTAAAAAAATACCATAAAATAATATATAGAAATTGTTGTTCTATTGTATATTTAGCTGACAAATTAAGAAGAAACTTCAATTATTTTCGAGTTCTAAAGTTTATTTTTCTACTATGACAAAGTCGGTTCTATTAACTCTAAACTCTTTGGAATGGGACACAACGAGAAAAATCAAAATTTTCTGGTAGGCATTAAAAGGATAAAATAAATTTGGGTCAAATTGGTATGTTTATTTTTTGGGTTTTTTGCGTTACTATGTACTTTACTATGTAACTGTGCAATGACAGCAATAATTGTTCATTTTTAATAAGGTTAACATAAAGATTTATTAATTAAAATCATAAAAGCTGTTTGATAATGTATAAGGTTGTGTAATAAAAGGAAACGAAAATTGAGATGTTGCAATAATTAACTAAAATTATAGAAAAAGTGTGTTAGTTTTGATGAAATTAAATTCACTAGTTTGTATAAAAAATTATCAAACGAGAATTGAAAATTTGCATTATAACAAAATAATTGTAACAACTACTTATAAAAAACCATGTATACTTAAAAGAAAACAATGTAATATTATCATGCATGGTACAATATAACATAAATAATGTCGGTACAATAATCTTTGTCTTAATGCCATTTAACTACAATATGATACTAACTACCTGTTAAATAAGCTTCTGTGGTATATTTATTGTTCTCTATTAATCAAAATACTATTAACTCAAAGAAATAAAAGTGTATCCTCTAAATTGTAAACGTAAGAGTTATGGAATTTATTTTGTTGGCTATTTTCAAGAGCAAAAAATTATTGTTGAATAAACGTATGGGTGAAAAATGTTATTTATATAACCTAACTCCAAAACATGTTCGATGCAGACTGCTCTTTTCTAGAGTAGAAAAACCTTATTTAAGAGATCAGGATGGGGTGGATCTTGGTGGATGAGTGGTTAAGTTGTGACGCCTAGGAGATCCCGTGATCATGGGTTTGATTCCCACTGTTGCCTCTGGACTTTTTTCTGATACATAAAGGGAGCAGTGGCCGCAGTGAAAGTTGACTCATCAATGGACAGTCTGGGGCGGAATTGGATCTCAGCAACCCTGAAGTCGGCCCTACCCCCTTCAATGTTTGGTTAATCAATGAAAAAACACGAAGAGCTCAATTCACGCCCATGTTGTGAGATTAAAAAAAAAAAAATGCTGCAGTGCTCAGGGAACTTTTTCAGTTCCTGGTATAAAAAAATCCTGCAGCACAGTTTCCTTGTGAGAGCAGTGATGTCATCAATCAAGTTTCACCCCCATCTAGTTTTATCAATGGTAGGAAGACAGTAGTTTATAATGCAAGTTGATAATTTTTTGGTAGCGTTTAATTGTCTTGCTGAATAGTATGCAATTTGATATAGTGTAATTAAGTTCCAACTGAAGTGATGAGAACCACCTTCTCAAATAACTCTACCATAGAAGCAAGAACATTCTCAAAGGAGTTCGCAATGCACAATAAAGTTGGAATCATCAGCATAGTAATAAGGCAGTCATCATCTCTAGGAAGCAAGGAAGAACGTTTACAAAAATTATAAACAAAAGTGGGCCAAGTATACTGCCTTGAGGAGTACCCATGGTAATAGCTGGAGACGATTTGACAGTGCCACTGATTACTTTTACTAATTTTGTGGCCATCCATGGAGATATGAAGAGAAGCAAACCAGGAGAGAGCCACAAAAACTATATTTTGCTTCATCGGAATGAGTTAGTTGTATAGTTTTTATTATTTAATTATTTTTAATTATATTTTTTCTTTGTATGAGGAGGATGTTACGGTTCCTCGCCGGACCGTTGGCAATTCACCCGGTCGCCGGGTACCTGGGGCTCAGTGGAGATTTTTTTTTTTTTCCGTGGCCGCTTCGTCTCCAAAAGGGGAATAATCGAGCGCCACACTGTTTGAAACCCTCGGGGTGAAATAACAAAATAAATAAAAAAACAAGAAAATAAAATATTAATGTCCTCTGTATTAAGAATAAGATAATAAGAATAAGTCTCTTCAGAATTTAAAAAAAAAAAACTAGAAACCAATCTTATAACTTAAAAGCTCGAACCTCGTGTACGTCCTTTTTCTCGTTGTTCCAGAACGGTTCTCCCCTTGCACACGTGAACCCTCCACTCCACGACGATGAGAAAAGTCCCCAAAATAATAAAATAATGCACTGTCACGTTTTACTTTTTCCCCTCGCTTGTCCACACCGACCAGTCTCAGCTCGAGGCCTCCTTGTTCACTCCCATCGGACCCCACTCCTCGCCAGCGTCCCCGCTGAGCCCTGGCTGGGCTTCCTTCATCTTCTGCCTCTTCCAGATCTCGCTCAATCTTGCCGAGGGCACCCTCGCCTCTGCCCGAGTCTGGTCACCCCAGTGCAAAAAAAAAATTTTCCTCTCGTGTTCACTTGTAACAAGTAAAAATAAATGATGAAATACTTTTACATTTGCACAATAAAAGTTATGGAGTTAGAGAATAATTCTAGTTGTTTAAGTATGAAAAAAAAGTTTAGATGACCATAGAAAAAAAAGGCTGTAAATTGGAAGGGGTGATCACCCAGACGGGAACAACATGACGTCCCTCATCAATCTGGGAAACATCTCTATAATAATTAAGTTTGGTAAAAAGGTGTCATAGCATAGATGGGACCAATGCGACGTTGCTCACAAACCAGGGAAACAGCCCTGCAATAATTTAATAAGCCCCGATATGTAATGTTAAAGGTTGCTACAAGGCCAAAAATATGTAGCGATGTCGGACATCATAAATTGGGTCACATGAACCGCATGTCATCCTTCTTTGTCGGTCCACAAAAGAACTCCCCTGACTTTTGGTTTTCCTTTCCACCCCTACTCTGGTAGCGAAACTGCTATAAAAATTTGGGAATCGAAAGTCAAAAACAAGACACCCCAGGAAGTCACCTCAGAAGGCTGTCCTCAGTCAAGACCGAAGACTCACCCCCTTGGCTCAACAAGAGGGACTCAGCCAGCGAGGACCAGACGTTGCGACCCAAGGGATTAAGTTGACGGTCAAGAAACCAGAAAGGCACTGAGGATGCTGTGGACGCTAATCATGGCGAGCATCATTTGGGGTAAGTCCTTTTGTTAATAGACTCATTCCAGATTTAGAGTTGTAGCTGACTTGTTAGATAAATTAAAATTTTGTTGTCGTGTACATATAAAAGGTGGAATTGTGTTGAACCCAATGTTGAAAAATATACTCTTTGGTTTATTAATTTCTCGAAACTTACCTTCCCCTACACAGGAATAAGTACAAAGCGCCTATGCTTACTTATTGAAAAATAGAGAAAAGCAGGCGAATATAGATTATTTACACTGTAAGCCAAAGTATAGAAAGCCTTACTTGAAAGATTCATGTTTAAAAAATATTTCTATTCATGTCTTTTGAGATTGTTAATAGATTCTATTTCCGTTTACCTTCCAATGATGGCATTTCTTAAACGTTTACAAATTTATGTGGTACAATTCAATCAGAGAAAATCATATGTATAAAAGTATTTATTCATAACTTTCCCATGTGTAATTTTTTATATTAACTTAAGTTTTTTTCACATTTTGTTAGCAAACCTTAGTTCATAGTTATTGTAGATTTAATGAAAATCAATTACTCGGCTAGTGTTAGTAGCTTGAAATTGAACATTTTCTAAACTTTATTATTGCGATTTGAGATGCATTCTCCAGGTAAATGTTGCTGTGGATGTTCCTATTTCTTTAATACAAAAATATTCCTTTTCAAGGACCAAAATATTTATTGCCGACAACCGTCGGATATGACAAGCATGATATCACAAGGCCGCGTGAGCCTGCGTACAGCTTGAACTTCAAAATTTCCAACGAGAGTAAGAGTATCAGTCCCGGACCTAAGTACCAGTGTGACAAACTGAGTAATCGTGGTCCTTACCAATCAAAGAGCGCTTTCCTGAGTTCGAGGTTTGACAACCAAGAAAAATGTACGTCTGAACATAAATAGGATGCCAATTTATATTTTTTAACAAAGCGATATTTGTTTGACTTCAGATATTTCACAAATTTATTTTACAAAAATGTAATTCCAGTTACAAAACAGACTCCTGGTGCTGGTAAATATTACCCTAACATTAAGTCCGACTCACGATACAAAAAATCTCCGGAAGCATCACACCTTGGTACATTTTACAACCCACAACCGGATATTAAGCCAGGACCTAAATACATGCTTGCAGGCACTTTGGGACGTGGTTTAGAATTTCCAAGCAGTCCTTGTGCTTGTTTGTAAGAGAGGTGATTTAATTTTTATTGATCTGGGTCCTTTATCATCTTTTTGATTTTTAGAATAGGAAAGTCAAATTTTTGCTCTGCACTACAAGTCAGCAATTCGCCCGGTCCCGGAAAATATTTTCATACCAACATGGATATATATTTAAGAAAGTCACCCGGTGTACCTTTAGGGGCCAAAAGGACCGAACCCAAAGTGTAAATAATAACTATATACAGTTATTCCTTTCTAGCACTAATGATTCATTTCAGAACCCCAGCTACAATCCAACCCGGGCCAAAATACTATGGGAACTATAATAAAATAAAACGTGAATCGCCTGCGTACTCACTAGGCGTGAGGCACTCGTGGAAACAGATGCTTCTCAGGATGCCCAATGATGGCGGACACTACTATGGTTGTTGAGTTCAATATAAAACAGATTTATTTAAGATGACTTCGATCCCAGACGGAAGAAGTCTGGATATGGTCTTGCTCCCGGGCCAGGCAATAGTTGAACGTGTGAAAATTTCTCATTAAAATCATTCTAAAAACACTTGTTTTGATGTATCTTGATTCAGTTATTTTATTTTTATTTTTTAATTTTCAGTACATTTACAACTAGCAACAATATGGTAACATAACATAGATAAAAAATATATACAAAATTAAAAACAAAAGAGAAGAAAATACCCATTGCTGGTACTCCAGTGGTGCTAACATGTTGCCTGTTTAATTATTATGTCATTATCACTTTCACTAATAGTGTGTAGGAGTTCTCACAGCCATCATCTCTTCAGTTGGCCAGGGTTTGAAGGAATCAGTTGGGATTTGAGTTTTTGGATGCGCTGATTTGCGGTGCTTGGGGGGAGGGGTTATGAAATTTGCGGTAATGGGAAAGGATTTCATCTTGAATAAAAGGCATATTTAAGCACGTATGTTTAGTTTACCCTAGATATGTAAAATGTAGCATCAGTGATTTTTTGTAGGATTAAGGATTGGGCAGTTTGAACGTGAATGTTCAAATATTTGGCTGAACGCCACACATCCAGTACATAAGTCTATCAGCAACTAGGGTGTCGTAAAGTAATCTTTTGTTTTTGAGAGGTAAATCGGAACATTTTGTATATTTATACGGGTAAATATACCCAGTTACAAGTTCTATAAGCGTTTAAACTATACAACAAAACATCACAAATATAAAGGAAGTTACAAGAAATGAAAAAAAAATGAAAACATCAGAAATATATAAACAAATATAATGGAAGTTACAAGGAAGAAAGAAAAAAAATGAAAACATCAGAAATATATAAACAAATATAAAGGAAGTTACAAGGAATAAAAAAAAATCAATGAAAACATCAGAAATGTATTAACAAATATAAAGGAAGTTACAAGGAAGAAAGAAAAAAAATGAAAACATCAGAAATATATAAACAAATATAAAGGAAGTTACAAGGAATAAAAAAAAAATCAATGAAAACATCAGAAATGTATTAACAAATATAAAGGAAGTTACAAGGAAGAAAGAAAAAAAATGAAAACATCAGAAATATATAAACAAATATAAAGGAAGTTACAAGGAATAAAAAAAAAATCAATGAAAGCATCAGAAATGTATTAACAAATATAAAGGAAGTTACAAGGAATGAAAAAAAAATTAATGAACACCACAGAAATATATAAACAAATATAAAGGAAGTTACAAGAAATGAAAAAATATTAATGAAAACATCAGAAATATTTAAACAAATATAATGGAAGTTACAAGGAATGAAAAAAACTAATGAAAACATCAGAAATATATAAACAAATATAAAAGAAGTTACAAGGAATGAAAAAAATAATGAAAACCACAGAAATATATAAACAAATATAAAGGAAGTTATAAAGAATGAAAAAAATTAATGAAAACAACAGAAATATATAAACAAATATAAAGGAAGTTCAAGGAATGAAAAAAAAAGAAAATAATGGAAAAAAATAATCAAAACAACAGAAATATATAAACAAATATAAAGGAAGTTCAAGGAATGAAAAAAAAAAGAAAATAATGGAAAAAAATAATCAAAACAACAGAAATATATAAACAAATTTAAAGGAAGTTCAAGGAATGAAAAAAATGAAAATAATGGAAAAAATAATGAAAACAACAGAAATATATAAACAAATAAAAAGCAATTGCCATCATCAATATTTAAAAAAATGTTTAAAACAAATTAAGGAAATGTGAAAAGCCTCACAATGTAAATGTTGTTTATTTCTCAAGTCCATGAGTCCTCGACTAAATTGGGCTATATTTTAAATTTGTATTATAATTTGATTTTGAACAAAATATTTTTTTTCTGATATTATGGGGGACATGGAAATTTGACAGATTAATTGTGGGCAGTCGATGATATTTAAGAGTTTGTAAGAAAATATCAGGTCATTATTTTGTCATCTTAAGTTTAGTGATTGCCTTCTTCAGATTCCATTATAAGTTCGTACAGGGTATCTAAGTATGTTCTCGTAATTTTAAACCAGAGAGTGGGGATAAATCATCGTGGTACATGTTCTATTGAATTTCTTAGTATTTTCTACTATGGTAACCAAACAACCGAACACTATTCTAAAATGGATGGACCTTAGATAGTATAATCATTGCTTTTGTATACTTAAAATTTCTAGTATTTTTATGAAAGAAACCTAAAAGTTGATTTGCCTTATTAATTATTGAAGTGAGATGCAAGTTAAATGTCAGGTTGTTAGTGTAGGTGATTTCAAGTTCTTTAATGGTAGTACATTTGCCAAGAATATTTTTAAATTTTAAAATGAACTATTTAAGCCAGTTATTGGTTATGTAAATTCTTAATAATATTTTTTTATTTATTTTATTTATTGCTATCTGTAAATCTAAAAAAATATTAAATAAATAGGCTTTTTTCTTTCTTTTCCAATTTATGTTTCCTACCAACATTTGCATAAAGTCTACAATTTATTTCAATTAATTAATCTTTAAAAGTTAGTGTCACAAGCGGGATTTGAACCCACGACCTTCGGCACTAACTTTTTCATTTCAACCATAATATGATTAATTAATTGAAAGAAGTTATTTGGCCAATTGGACCACTAAATATAATGGATCTAAAATTTATGTAATTTATGAATGAGAACTTCTTTAGTAGCTATGTAATTATACAAATAGTTGAATTACTGCATTGTTTTTGACCTGCCAAGAGATGAATCCATTGAATATTATTGTGTAAAATATTTTGTCCCCGGGAATTGTAGAAATATGTAATGTATCACACATCACTTTTGAAAAAATATTAATAGCATTTCAATTTTATAGGCAAACATATGGAATAAATTCTTCAACCAAGTAACCATTTGCTCTCTGTAGTATATTGTTTAAATTTGAAAAATTACTCTTGTGTTGTGCCGTTTTGGTTAAGCTTGAAATTAAATATGATTCCAGGTAGGTGATTTAAGTTCAAGGAGTACCCGACTGCAGGATTTTTGATAATTGCAAATCTCTTATCTATATACACAAAAATCTCTTGGGAATATGTTGGAATAACTTTTTGGATCAATATAATTTTGCTTTTTGATTTATACACAAAGATCTGTATCACCTAGGTGGTCATGACCTACAATCTTGTCATCTGCTGTTGTGTATAACATTTCAGACTATAAAAAAGTAACAAAGACTAGAAAAAACGTAACTTGAAGTATATATATCCTTAGATATTAAAAAAAGTAATAGAAAATTTTTCCTGTGGTCAGTAGGGTGAAAAACCTACAATTGATTCTTACCGATCATCTTGGTCTGCCTATCCTTGTTGGGTTGTTCTGTCAGATGTGTTTCAGCATTTCAGGACAGACGCACTGATGATGACATGCCGAAATATGCCTGACAGACCAATCCGATAGTCAGAGCAAAATATCGATAAAGTTCAAATAATAACATTTTTTGATAAAATTATTTTCTATCACCCTAACTGTTCTGATCGTCCGCAAACCCTCCACTAAAGATGATGAAAGATCATAAAAAGTGTCTTGACATTTATCAGAATGATTATGGACGATACAACTGCAAGTTCAGACCTCTACAACAAATCCTAGAAAAGTAAATAGTCTTCTTGTTCTCACTGGTTTGGCTGTCAACTTATTTTACATTTCTCAAGAGATGCTCCTCTATAGGATGATTAACTCACAGTTGTCAGTAAAATTTCACAGAAAGTAATTCCTTACTTGTTCAATTATAACAGCATTCTTTGTAAAATCCCAATATAAATCATTTCATGATTGAATGCAGGATTTTAGCTTTTTAGAATATGTTTTTAAATTTTAATAAATAAGTTATAAACATATACATTTAAAGTATTTAGGTTTTTTAAATTCTTTGGCTAGTTGCTTTAAAACCTAAGAATAATTCTTAGAGGTAGTTATAAACTTTTTTTATTTATCCAGGACCAAAATACGTTTTGCAAACATTGGTTGGTTTTGAAAATCATGATCCGACTAAGTACAGGGAGCCGGCTTATTCTATCGCAGGTCGTCATAATAAAAAACAAAATACAAATTTGTTACCGGGGCCCAAATATATGACATGCAATATGACAAGAAATGGACCTTATTCTAATCAATCAGTGATCGTAATTCCAAGGAGGACATCAGGTGGCCTAAGATTGACAGAATGACTGATCATTATGACAAGAGAAAGTTTTTATCTATGACTTTTAAACAGTTGGAAAGAGGGTGGGCCCTGGTCCGGATAAGTACCTAGTGGACAAATTGCCGAATGCAAAATCATCGCCGACTTGGTATTTTACATCTGGCCGGGAGAAAAAAATGAGGCATTTAATACCAGGGCCTAAGTACATGATTGAATCGACCATTGCCAACAATGTACCATATTTTCCATCTGCGCCAAAATGGGTCATGTAAATCAACTTATTTTGCTCAATTTGACATTGCTTATATTTGATATTAATCACAGGGGGGTGAGACCAACGACAGCTTTGGGCGCAACAGTCAAAGGATCTCCGGGCCCTGCACGTTACAATGCACAAAATTTAGATTACGTTAAGAAAAAGGCTCCTGAGGCTTTGCTATTAGGAAGACGGGAAAGGTTGAATAAAAAGTAATTTATCTTCAATATATATAAATTATCTCTATATGCTTTTATATTTCCATTTGTATATACAATTTGTCGTTATTATTTTTTAAATTTTGTTTTCAGTGAGATCAAACCTGGGCCTGATAAGTACAAGCCGGACAACAATGTAATATTGAAGACTTGTCCAGCTTGGGTTTTCGGATTGAAACACTCCCAAAAGAAAGCCTTAGTTCGAACGCCACAGGACGTTAAGGCAAATATAAACTGTGTGTTGTGAAATAAAATTATAAAACCCAACAAAAAGTTCCTTTTTTCCTTCAAAATAATCTCATTATAAAAATAATTCCGTGACAAAAAACCTATAAATAAAAGTGTATTGATGCAGTCTTCCTGTGCCTCAATTGAATTTAAATTGAAGAATGACGATCAGATATGTGATTGTGTTCGAGACAAACTGGAAAAAACAAAATAAAATATAAACCACTTTGTAAATTTTTCAAATACTCACACTCACACTTATGAACAATGAACGATTCATAGTCACAAATCCAGCAAGCTCTATTTCAGGTAAATTGGCCTCTATTGATTTTATCAAAAGAGAAAGCTGCAAACAAATTATACAGTAAAAAACAATTGCAGATGAAATTGTTGGAATTCTGTTTTAACATTAAAAAAAATTGTATGAGAAGAATGTAAGAATTGTATGTTTAGTTAGTTTCTGTGAAACGATAAAAGGCATATCATGGGGAGATGGTGACATTGCGTCAACCTGATGTTAAATCAAACTCCTTCTAACAATAATTTAAGTTGTGAGATTTGCTCCTGCGGTTTGCGGGTTGATAAACCTGTTATTCGATAGTTACCTAACATCCTGGTCTGCCTATCCTCCCTGATTTTTGTAAATAAAGACGCGTTTCGGCATTTCACCATCTTCAGTGTTTGGGTGATATCAGTGAAGTTGTAGTTATTACTGCTTATTACATAATTAAAACTTCTCTCCATGATGATTGGTAATAATCAAACAATAGATTCTATTGCTATGAATGTAATTATACACTAACTTCGTATCGTATGTCTAGAGAGTTTGATGCCAATTTTGTCTTCAGCACTTCTTGGAAGGCGTAGGTCGAAATCTAAAACATCAGCCGATTAGATTTAGCAAGGAATTTTATGAAACGGACTCGCCATTCACCTCTTTTGATCCCTTTTGCCCTGCGTCGCACAGCGTGTAGATTATACAGAGCGATAATGTGCTGGCCGAGAGGTAGCCGATCGCTTTCCAAGAGATGTCCAGCTTAATTATCAACGACAAGGCGTTGTACAGACCCAGGAGGAAAGTCAGGCTGAACGTGAGAAAGATAGACGCTATTATCCCGGATAGGTGGGATCCGAGCCAGGAGCTGAGCGAGCTGAGAGAAATCCAAAGGTGTCTCCACTGACGAAGAAAGGCCGCATTCGGTTTCGTCTCTATGTGCTGAAAGACCGTTTGTAAATATATAAAAATTATTTACATCCGGAAAAAATACCTGTATCAGCCTGACAGTCGATTTCTTAGATAGGCGGTTGATTTCGATGCAGGTGCAGTACCACAGGCCGAGGGCGAGCATGGTGCTGACTATGGTGAACAGGTATGGCATGAGGTAAAGCCATGGGTCGTGGAGTGTCGAGTACTTTTCGAAAACGAGCAGAAGCACGACGCTCGGGATGGTCGAAAAAGAAAACCAACGGATGAACCGTTTCAGGCTCAGCTTCAGTTCATCGCCGAACGTGAGAAACCATTCGTCTTGGAATCTCTTCCACATGTTGATGTACTCGGCCAGCTTAGGACCTTGAGCCCAGTAAGTAAACGGCAAGTGGAAGTGGATGCTCAGATAAGCAAGTATGTGCATGGCGAATATGAGCTCGTCGTAGTTCCTCTGTGCATCCATTAGAGAGTCGAATCTCTTCTTACAGACGAGAAACACTATGTAGGACTGCAGTGCGTAGTTGACAATGCAGTAGATCATCAGCAAGGACATGTACCTCCATTCATACTTACCTGGAAAAACGTAGTATACATCCTCTTTAAAACTATACTTCTTCAGGACTTTAATAATTAATTATTTACAAAGTTAACAGTTATGATTATCTATTCACTATTTTCGAACATATTTTTTCAAGCACGACGAAATTAAATAATGAGATCATATAGCGTCCGATTGCACATTACCAATACATACTGGAATAAAATTTCATGCACACTAACGCGCGCACATTCTGCGTGCACATTTATAATAGAAACCAAAAATTTTTCAATTCGTTCCTATTCATTTTACGTGCACTTGTATACTTTTTGGCCGTATTAACAGGCACGAAGGCAAGCTGCGAAGAACACCTCAAACATCCAACTGCTGTCAAGTTTCAACATTCAGCGCGAGAAGTATGTACTTTATGCTTTCAAATGCTTACCTTTGATTCTCGTTATCGACAGCCGGCCGAACAGGATCAAAATGACAAACATTGGCTTGAATTGTTCGTAGAAGACGTTTTTATCCGAACGAGGATGTTGGGATTTCTTTTCGTCTTCTTGAGGCATCGACACCGTCGGTACAACTGCCGCATGCGGCACGACCTGTCTCATGGCATACTTAACCACCTCCAGCTGGAGATCCCTCTTCCTTTTCTCCAGTATGTCAAATTAGTAATTGGCGTTGATGAACACGATAACAGCTCTGGAAAAAAAGTGATTTGGTGTTGTCGGTTGATCGATCCTTAAAGGAAATAAGTTTTGATAAGACCATTTACAATTGAATAACCAGGAAACAGACTTATTTATTTAAAGAAAACTTGATTTTCAATGTTAGAAGTATCGACCACTTTTTCACTCACGGTCCCTCTGGATCAAGGTGTGGTCTTGAAGAAAATAGCAAATTCAGTTGTTACTGCCACTTTCAAATTATAAATATTTTACAGGTGATCTCAAATTTAAGACCGTCTCAGTCTTAACATTGCCAAGGATCGGCTGAATAATAATTAAATATGTCAAACTGTAGACGTATTTAAGCTTTTGACCTATTTTAAGGTCATCAGGGCAAAAGAAACTTAAATAGTTCTACAGATTGATATATTTAAGTATTTTACAGGTGATCTCAAATTTAAGACCGTCTCAGTCTTAACATTGCCAAGGATCGGCTGAAAAATAATTAAATATGTCAAACTGTAGACGTATTTAAGCTTTTGACCTATTTTAAGGTCATCAGGGCAAAAGAAACTTAAATAGTTCTACAGATTGATATATTTAAGTATTTTACAGGCGATCTCAAATTTCCACGAAGACCGACTCAGTCTTAACATTTCTACGGACTGAGGTTGTTTTGCCCTGATGATGACCTTAAAATATGTCGAAGGCTTAGAGTAACAACTGACCACACCATGATCCAGAGTGTACGTGAGAAAACTTGATGTAAGCAAGTTCCATTAATTTGCTACTATTAATTGGCTAAATATTGATTGAAGAAAAACAAATTGAAACTATGCGCCTTTATGAAACTGTACAGTTTTGAGAAGAATGCATTCGAATCTTTGAGTTTGGAATTTAACCCGGTTTAATTTACAACAAAATATGTTCATAAAATAAAAACAGAAGTTATTCATTTTTATGAAAAACATCCAACGAACAATATTGTAATATCAGTCCCACTTAGAATGTTGTTTGGTCCGAAAAATTACGCAGAAAGCGAGACAAAAAGAGCCACGACTTGGCAAAACAGATTGTTAGGGTTTGATCTGCTGTCTGCAAAATTTTGAAGAGGCTTAGGTCTTGATCACAAACCCGATAACTGAGAGCATATTGTTGTTAACGCACTAAACGTAATTTAACGGCTTCCTTGATAGGTAGTCAACTCCAAACACTTCGCAATGCAAGGGTGAGCTTTAAAACAGTCATCAGAAGGCTTCGAGAGAATAGTCTAGTTTCTAGTCGTAGAAGAGGCATCGAGCAGAAAAGCGACTATTACCAAATCAAGATCTCGCTTGGACACTTGAACAGGAGGGGGGGGGGCTTCACAGATATCAGTTTGGTTTATAGCAATCAGAACCAGATGACCGGGACCGTATATGGAGAAGACATAATAGGAAAAGTCTTGGCTTCATGTGCCAAGGGTGAGTCACAGCTTATTCAAAGACAGTCAGTTAGGTATGGGATGGAATCGTCGCCCATGCCCGTACCGAACTGATTTGATTGCACTAAGGTACATTCAAGAGGTTCTTCTGGAAGCTGTGGTCCCATTCGCTCTATTTATTTGGGACAACTTAAAACCATGTGTTAAACCATGTGCACGTCCGCTCTAGTTGACACCAATTACCAAAAGCCAATTGGCGGATGTAGGGATTACCAGAATGTTTAACATGTTCTCCTGACATGAATCGTTAGAGCCCTTATGGGACTTGATAAAAAGATGGGTAGGACCTTAAAGCCCTGCAAGAGGCCAGAAGAGGTAATACGCGTTATTAAGAACAGCAAAAGCTAGATAATAAAATTGTTTATTAAATTTTAATCTATCCGGCGTTTTGGTGAATTTTCTTTCAAACCATCATAATTAAATAATTTTTATTAAATTCTGAATTTCTGATTAAGTGTAATTTGGTTTACAATTTTTTTGTGTGTGCATGTAGATAATAATGTGCACTATTATCAATAAAATAAAGCAGAAAAGCTTGTCAAACCTATAGATGACCTACATAGTCAAAATTAAAATATGTTTGCATTCATAGTTTCATTTGTTTGTTTCTTCAAATGAGAATTTCAATTACCCGCTTACATATTTCAACTATTCACCAAACAAAGGTGGAACAGATCACACACACACACACACACACACACACACACACACACACACACACACACACACACACACACACACACACACACACACACACTTTACTTGATCTGTAAATTTTACTGGTACCCAGTAAAAGGATCAGCTCCAACGAACCACCCCTATAATAATAATCAAATATAATAATTATTGTCTATAAAAGTTATTTTTTATTTGTGTATGATTGTTATTTGTTAATAAATTGTTATTCATACTTAAATATTTCGCTAGTAAAGTTTTGTTGGGAGCTTTCCGGTCGGATTGAAGTTGGCAGGGTGCCTTCGTTCGTACTCACGTGACGGCGAAGTTGCCAGCCGCTATCCGCAGGCGACTCTGACCGTCGTCGCTTTTTCAACAAAGACGAAAAACGCTTTTCCAGCCATAAATAAAAAGAGAGTCGATGTTTTTCAGACGGCAGGCGGCATGTTTACTTTTCCCGGCGAGGGCAAACAGCCCGTCTTATCTGGCGGGTCACTAATAATTTTCAGCTAATGGATCATCCAGGATAAACTGGTCGAAATCGAGCGTTTGAAATGGCCGATAGAACGGGCGAGGCGAATATAAAAGGGTTAATTTTAAAACCGGGCAGATTAAATCGGGCCAGATAATCAGAAGGTCGTTTCACATCTTTAATAATTTGATATGTTTGCATTGCAAGTCTGTTTAAACTCGAGGGCGTTTTTCTCACTATAAACCCAGAGTCGAATGCGCAAATCTGGAAAAATGACAAAATGTTGTATTAACTATGCTAATCCATTATAACTTTGTCAAGTCACAAAGTGCAAATAATGTAAAGAGTTCCCCACTGAAGATGGCGCAATGCCGAAATGCGTTTGAATAACTTAAAAAAACCCGTGAGTCGAGAGGAACAAACCCAGTAAGTGGCCGTGTGCCGGTTCAACATCAGTTCACCGACACGCAGACCAAAACCCATCATATATTATAACACAGGAAGTCAGGCTACGTTACTTAAAAGGTATGTACCGTTCCTCACTGAAAAGGGTAGTGAGTCGGCGTCTTTGACTCGAGTATGCTTTGCATTGTTGTGCGTATGACCGGCGTGGTACCCTTGGGGAAGCGAAGGATCGGACCACCTAGGCTAGACCTATGGCGTCCCTCGAATGCGTACAGCAGGTGTAGGCTGAGTTCGATAAGAGACTTTTTACCGTAGACAGTGCTCATCTAGGGGGTGGGTAGCAATCCCACTATAAACTAAAACGGCTGTCGGGGCGTTCCCGGAAGTTTCGACGCTAGAGGAGCCTCTACACTCAGAGAGATAGAGTCGCTTTCTCTATCTAGGGAGTATGCGAGGGGGGGACGGGCTGATGTATTTCGGCCCGTTAGCCCCTCGCGTGCGGCGTACGACCCGACGCATAATGCGGGCCCGACCATTCGGAGTGGACAAGCGGAGAGCGTGGTTACCGACCCCTAGGGGCCGGGACACCACCACACCAATGCTGCCGCGATAACACTATTCCGTCGTATGCGGAGGTGCGTCAGCTCTCATCTTGAGAATCAAAACGTCCGATAAGGCCATGAGCCAGGTGCGGACGTTAAAGATCCTCTTGTCTTGTTGACGATGAGTAACCGGGAACGCATGTAGATGCTTGACGCATATCGGTCATCAACGGTGAAAAAGCCATCAAGTCAGGTATTTCTGCAAAATATATTATGGCTTTGTCAGTGAAAGTATGGCAAAAAATATGGTTCAGTTCATCTTTTTGTAGTACGGATCATCCGTATCATCAATACTCCAATTTTGATAGTGCGCTGAGATAATGCCTAAACTAGGTTAAACAAGATCGCAAGGTCTTTTTGTTTTCTAAATTTTTAAGAGGTTCTTCTTAAATGACTCAGTCCAATAGTAAAGGAGCAAAAAATAAAACCTGATTATCTGTTTAGACGACAAAATATGATAGATCGTGTCCACCGAGTCAAGAGTAATACAGTTTTGGTGGACGTCTTTAATGAGACGATAGAGCTGGAAAATCTTACTAAGCCCCGGGTCACCATGTGTTGCAACAACGGAAGCCTGGCCGCCGTCACTCCATCGCACTTCAGAAGAAGGTGATCCACAATCTGAGAAGGCGCCCGACTGCAAGAACAAGCTGGGTCGGGGATAATATTAAAGCGAAAGAGATACTCCGCCAATTTTCTATGTCCTGTCAGGAGTTGAGTAAGCCTGTAGTTCATTCACAGGTGGCTCTTCTGTAAGCGGCATGAGACCGATGGAAAAAATTCCCTGTTCAGTCGTCCCTGAATAGAGTTACACAAAATTTTTTCCCATCTAGCCAAGCCATCTCTTAACTGATATGCAAATGGCGGGAAGCAGCCTTAGCGCAGTGTTTCTTCTGTCTGTACTCTTATCCGGTGCGTGTGCTTTTTTAAGAGGCAGTGCCCTGACATGAGTCCAACCTGGTTCGTCTTTCGGCTGCCTCATACCTTGGCATTGTTCCACCAGGTTTTGGGCTCATTAAAGATCCTTGAAGGTATCCCCCGGATGTCGCCTCGCCCAAGGTGGATGTGATTATCCTGTTCCTTATGCCCTTTTCCACCCTTTGGCATATCTTTACCGAAACTCCCCTTAGGAAGCCAAAACAACGACCGATTGTTGACCGACCTGACCTGACTCAAGCATGCCGAAACCGCATGATTTGTTAAAACAACAATAATTAACTTTCAAAAATAAACTATATCATTTATGAATGACGGGCATGTCGAAACCTGTCTGAAAGACAAAATCCTGCGATATGAGATACGTCAAGATGATCGGAGAGCATCGGGTTACTGAGATGTCTTTAGGCTTTTCTATTACTTAGTATATATAGCTATATTTAAGCTGGATTGTAATAATAATAATTCAATCTTTTCACCACAGAAGATTCAGGGAAGTAGATTCGAAAAAAATTTGACTGATCTTCGCTGACGATGGACGACGAGAGAAAAGAGGAACATCAATTGCAGATATTGATATGGATTCTTAATGTCGGAAAATTTATATTTTTCAAGTTGATTTTCTCCATCGGCCTTAATTCAAACGCAAAACTTAATATCTTATTTCACAGTATCCCACAGTATCACAGTGATTCCCAAGAGGGCGAATCAGAGTCGGCATTAAATCCGATGGAAGTTCATTTAAGTCCCAAGGCGTCCCTTATATTGAAATCGATGATAGATTGTGCCGAAGTTTGCCTTAATAATGATGGGAATATCCCCGTCTTTTCTGTTTTTCGAGATTTTTTATTTTTTATTGGCGTATCTCCTCTTGGTGAAAAACAAATTCCAAGGACGCATGGACGTAAGATAAAACCGACCTGTTTTTCCTTAAAACCCCACCAAGTTTAGAATATTTATTATGGATTTTCCGATTAAAATTAACATAATTTCTAAACATTTGTGTTTAAAAATTATATATTTAACAGAAGAAACATAACATATTAATCTAATTTACGTATTTTTGGAGTAGTATGTTGGCTCACGGGATGGTTGAGTCAATTAAAATCATCGTTTTTTAAAATATTTCTATTCTTATGATCATCTTAGTGATAATCTCCTTGTTGATTTGTAACTGGGTCGTTTTCGGTCTTTCATGTTCGCCCATTCTCCCTGGTTTGGTCATTCAGACGCTTTTCAGGCTTTCGCGATTTTCAATGGCTGTTTTCTTTGTTTACAACCACTGACTCATCATTGTTGAGCTTTCTTGGCCATCTGGATTTGAGACGATCTGCACTCTTTAGAGATAAAGAGAGAATGGGAGTGAGTGTGGCTGAGGAATGAAAAGAGAGTGAGTGAGCAGAGATAGTGAGAGAACGATAATGATAGCGTGCAAGAGTGAAAGAGAATTAAAGGGAAGGAAGAAAGTGAGTGAGAGAGAGAAAGAAAGAGAGAGAGAGAGAGAGAGAGAGAGAGAGAGAGAGAGAGAGTGAGTGAGCGAGAGAGTAGAGATAGTGAGAGAACGAAAGTGATAGCGTGCAAAAGTAAGAGAGAATTAAAGGGAAGGAAGAAAGTGAGTAAGTGAGTGAGTGAGAGAGAGAGAGAGAGAGAGAGAGAGAGAGAGAGAGAGAGAGAGAGAGAGAAAGCGCGAAAGAGAGAGTGAGTAAGCGAGAGAGAGAAAGAGAGAAAGAAAGATATGAAAGAGAGAGGGGTGATTTGTAATGAAGTAGTTACACTTATGAAGAAAGATATTTCAAACGTTTAAAAAGTACGATAGGTAAGGATGCCACACTCCATATTTATTTTTTGCGAAGAATCTGGCACACAGTTTATCTCGTTTTTACACTCTCGCAGATAGGGCTATCTATGACTATTTATAATCAGTAGTTGACATTTGTTTAAATCAATTATTATGTAATTGGCCGTATAAATTGTGTAAGCCGATTATAAAAATGTAATAGTTTTATATAGCTCGATTATTAAATGGTCAATGTGATCCTCATTTTCAATTATTTTGAAATTTTGTTATTTACTTCTAGCAGGGCAAGAATCATTGAACAAAACTTGACATTTTAACCTGAAACAAAGAGAAAAAAGTGGTTTCCGGTTGATAACAGTTTTGTAAAAATTACGTATCAGCTGTTTTTTTTATTTTTGTGTCTATTTATCATGGTGGTAATTTGCCAAGGAATGTCCTTGAATTTCTTTTTAAATTCAGACTTTTTCTCTTACTGAATAGTTCAAACAATTAATTTAATCTGTCTGTTAGGTTTCGTGGTCCGATTGACCAAATAAATTCTTTTCAATTAATTAAGGCTTTGGTTGAGATAAAAAAAGTCAGGGTCACGAGCGGGATTCGAACCCACCCACCCAGCGATCTTCGGCTAGATACGCCGCTGCTCTACCACTTGAGCTATCGTGACCTCGATCCGGACACTAACTTCCCATCTCAACCCAACTTTTGAATTTTCCCTTCTTTTTGCCAATTTTTATCTCAACCAATACCTTACATAAAGATTAATTAATTGAAAGAAGTTATTTGGTCAATAGGACCACGAACTTTAATGGATCACGGTGGGTTGAGATGGGAAGTTGGTGTCGGAGGGGGTAGAGCAGCGGCGTATTTAGCCGAAGGTCGTGGGTTCGAATCCCGCTCGTGACACTGACTTTTTTATCTCGACCAAAGCCTTAATTAATTCAAAATAATTAATTTAATTTTTAGTTATACATGGTTTGGAGTTTAGTCATTCGAGTGCAAAAAATTAGTCATATTTG
Organism: Cimex lectularius; assembly: GCF_000648675.2. NCBI lineage: Eukaryota > Metazoa > Arthropoda > Insecta > Hemiptera > Cimicidae > Cimex > Cimex lectularius. Next base: position 363,145 of record NW_019392765.1, on the reverse strand, counting down.
TTTTACATCCTTGCTCAATGCTTTATTGCAAAAAGAAAAAATGTCTCACTTTGCACAAAAATTATTTAACTTATGTTAAAACTCAGATTGTATTCGATTTTCACTTTATCTGTGTGCTCTTGAAAAATAAATCGAAATTCGGTTTGTTTTGACGATATCCACTGTGCACAATCGTAAGATAATCCGTCCGCTTTCAAAATAAACCACTTTCCCCCGGGGGCGGAAGACCATCTCCGCCCCAAGTGAAAGGCGAATTTGCGGAAAGTTCCATAATAGATTCTCGAATTATGAAAGCGGGTTTTTGGCTAAAATAATTCCTAATCACGTCGTATCTCCGATAGTAAACAGTAGCTAATGGACGTCTTTATCTTAAGATAACGTCGATCCCTACGATCCGAGCCGGGGCTCTCCTCAGTCTAGTCAAAGATGCCCTGATAGAATTGTACGCCGTGCCGAATCGTGCTGGAATTTCGGGGAATATGACCAAGGCGAGAAAATTCGGTGAGTCGAATACAAAATCACGCCAATTTCCAACATACCAAAACCAGAAAACAAACTAAAAATATAGAAACATTCAATATTGCCACAGTAATTCAGGGTTCAAATATGAAAAAAATATGTTAGAATTTAAAATTGGTTCCTATGTATTTTTTTCCGTACAGTAATTACTGAAAAGTAATATTCCCGATCGATACTTTAAATGACTAATAGATTTATTTTATCAATATTTTCTTCGATGTTATTTGAAGAGAAAATTCGGTGAGTCGAATACAAAATTATGCCAATTTCCAACATACCAAAACCAGAAAAAAAAACTAAAAATATAGAAACATTCAATATTGCTACAATAATTCAGGGTTCAAATGTTAAAAAATATGCTCGAATTTAAAATTGGTTCCTATGTATTTTTTTCCGTACAGTAATTATTGAAAAGTAATATTCCAGATCGATACTTTAAATGACTAATAGATTAATTTTATCAATATTTTCTTCGATGTTATTTGATGAAAAAATTCGGTGAGTCGAATACAAAATTACGCCAATTTCCAACAGACAAAATTTAAAAAAATGAATAAAAATATAGTAACGTTCAATATTGCCACAGTAATTCAGGGTTCAAATATGAAAAAAATATGTTAGAATTTAAAATTTGGTTCCCATTTATTTTTTTCCCTGTAATTATTGAAAAATAATATTCCAGATTCGACTATTTTAAATTATTAATAGATTAATTTCATCAATATTTTCTCCGATGTTAGATAAACTATTTGCTGACATAAAAAGGATAAAAACTTACATCATAATGGCCATATACTCGTATATTTTTAATTATAATTGTCGACGTAATGATTTTTACATGTAAACAACATTTAACCTTGCACTCTTTACCGCTTTGCATCATAACAACACTTCCTAAATTGCGTTATTGCTTATAATTCATACTAATTAATTCCAATTATTTTTTTAATAATGAATCCATTGGCTTAGTATGTTATAAATAAAACGAGATTTTATTTGACGTGAAATATAAGATATTTATATTTTCGGTACTGAAAAATCCGCAGATGATCATTGCACTGCTATTTGCTTGTAAATGAATGAATTAATGTAAATTAATTTGAAACTATAAAGAAATCAATATTTGTTGTTAGGAAAATGGCTATAGTCTCTACAGAATCGGAAAATACGAAAAAGTCCAACTATCAATTTAGAAGTACAATAAGAATTTCTTAATTTTCAGTGAGGAAAAAGATAAGTTAGGGTTTATTAGTTCGTTTCCTCCATGTTTTTCTGTAATAATTATCTTAAAATAGTATTTCACATCAATACTTTAAATGACGAAAAACCATTTTGATCAATATTTTCTTTGATGAAAATAAATCATCATTTGCTGTCATACATACAATAAATATCTACATCACATACTTTGTAATGATTTTACATAACAAACAATTATTACAACTTTATTATTATTATTATTTTTTTTTAATGTGATAACAATTTTCTGAACAGCAATGCTGGAGATTTAATTATTTCCTTTATCATTGCACTCATTTTACACTGTAGATTTTATTTATTCATAGAATTACTTAAATATTTTCTTCTCAGCATCTGAAAATAGTAAAGCAAACCCATTTATTTATTTTTTTTGTACAACAGTATTTATTTGAATGTACCACAAGTTAAATTGTTTATGTTGTATATATTGTATATATTAAAAATGAATTAAAACAAAATCTGGTAATTTAACAAAAAAATAAGTAAAACAAAATAAAATAAACATTCAATTAATTAAGGTTTTAAGTTGAGATAAATTGGTCAAGCGGACCACGAAAAATAGTGAATTTAATAAAATAAACAATCTAGCACTAGAATCAATGATCCTTGTACGCTAAGCCCACTGCCCATTAGGTCTCGATGACTTTGATCTCTTGGGAGGATAATTGAAAAGTACGGGATATTAAGTTTAGGACTAAGGGATTGTGGTGAAATGTATTTGTGGAATTTTGTGTACCGGGATTTTACGACATCTTTCATAAGATCGTTATGTATTATATAATCGTATACATAGAAGGATGTTGGATTGGGAAATCTGTATTCGACGGTAGTTCAAATGTTTGATTGATCCCCGAAATTACTTTACTGCGCATTGTATATCGGTCATTTGTTGCGAAGCGACATTTTTTTATCGTTTGTCTAATCGTCGTGAGAATGTTGTGTTCAGTCTAGCCAATCGTTGGCAATGCTGGGACGGTCGGTCTTCAGGGAAATTTGTGATCGCCTGTAAAAAGCTTAAATATGTCAATCCGTGTAGACATATTTAATATTGTTTTGCCCTGATGATAACCTTAAAATAGGTCGAAAGCTTAGCAGTGACAACTTGCTTTCTTCTTTAGGACAATACCTTGATCCAGAGTCGGCAGATTTATGATCATTTATTTTTATTTTCCAATCTTGTCAACCAGGTTGCTCAAATTTTAAGTTTTCTGGTCGATGCTTCAATGTCAAGTGTCAGAGACAGTGATGTCTACGAATGTCACTATATTTTTCTTGTTCTACGGGGGTGCGCAACAGTAGAGGTCATATCAACTGAGGTGGGTACCGTGTTTGCCGCTGGACACTACCTTAGAGTGATGAGAGTCGAGTAAACGCTTTACCTCTTGCGGCCACTGACATCCTATCACTCTGATAAAGCAGACTGCATTGGTCCTAGAACGCTTCCCTGAAGAACACCAGCCTTTATTTTTAAAAAGCAGATTAGCAGAAAAAACAGTTGATATTTTTCGACTCAGGTCCTCTTATTCGTTTTATATCTGCTTAAAACGTGTTACAACACATTTCCTATATTTAGGGATGGTTAAGGATGATCTGGTTCACAGATGATATCGGATTATGGTTTAAAAGTTGGACGGTAAAGCTAAACACTCAAGATCCAATCTGGCTTGCTTCACCTCCAAAAGACAAATACGTTGGATAAACTGTTCAGGTTGGAGGATATAGATTGAGGATAAGGTTTTATCGGAAAATCAAAGGATCAGGGTTCATCTCGGTCTCATGGATTTTTCTTTCTTTGCAAGATTTTTCCAATAGATGATGGCATCAATATTACGTATGAAACATCTGAATAAAATGTCATCATTTTGAATACCAGTGTTGAGTCAAGATGGCTTCTCCTGCCTTTTGAGACAGCTCCAAAGTTTGAGGATATTTTGCTCCAATTGCTAAGCCCCGTCCGGTCGAAAATCCAAGGCAATGGAATACCAATATGTGATTGGGTATCAACCTAGAAAATCTTTTTTAATCACTTCAAGCTTAAAGTTCATCATAAGGCTTCAACTGGGAATGAACTTTAAACTTGAAATCCGGATAATTGAAAGCCATAAATTGTGAGAAAGTTTAAACAACATGCTCACCCTAACACAGAAAATTATAGAGAAGCATAAAAACAACATTGACGATGCACTAAACTACACTTGTACCTATCTATCTAGGTAAGGTATAATTTGTATTTTGTTTCTACGAGTGACTGGAAAAGGTTTAGAGATGGTTAGGGATGGTTATGGCATAGCTCAAATAAACTGTTTTAGTTTATTCACAATTAAAGCTCTTAACAATATGTAAAACCAGTGCCAAATTAATAATAAATATATACAGACTGTTGTATTTGCCTTTGATGATGCTTTTCACAAAGTATTGCTATTCCAAGCTATTCCAAGTAAATAAAACACTGCTGGATCTAAGGGCATACAATTTCAATTCTTGATTGATGAGTGCCACCGAAGAACCACCTCAACCATAAACAGAAGAGGAAAAAGTGTTCCTTGGTACAACTGGTCGTTTTATGTTTGATCGCCAATTGACAGGGTTGAATTTGAATGAACAATAGAAGAACATAAGAAAATTGGAATTGATTGCGAGATCACACCAAAAAATTATGAACAACAGTGAAAATCTAATTCAAAATTCAATTAATTAAGGTTTTTAAGTTGAGATATTTATAAAGCGGAGCACGAAAAATAGTGAATCTAATTCAAAATCTTAGTTAAGTAAAAATATAAAAAAATTAATATACGACCAATCTGTCAAAGCTAAACCTTCAAATAACATGAAGTTGTTGCTTATCTGTTGAAATGAAATTCTTTTCCTATCATTTATAGCGAACTTGGGTATCATTTCTTATGTTGGGATCTCACGGTTTAGCCTGTTATCAGACGCGTTTTTGTTGACATTTTCACGTCTTGTGCGAACTGTTTGGGTGTTTTGTATTGTTGTTTTTAATAATCTTGTATTTGGTTAGGGCCGAGATTGTATGAGGATCGGTCGAAAATGCGTTTCGCTTCTCAGCGCAAACAAAAGGCGCGATGCGCGCGCGCGCGCGCACACACACACACACACACACACACACACACACACACACACACACACACACACACGCACACACTCTCTCTCTCTCTCTCTCTCTCTCTCTCTCTCTCTCTCACACACACACACACACACACACACACACACACACACACACACACGCACGCACACACTCTCTCTCTCTCTCTCTCTCTCTCTCTCTCTCTCTCTCACACACACACACACACACACACACACACACACACACTCGCGCGCGCACGCACAAAAGATTGGAAATGGTCGGACGTCGCATTTCAACCGACACGACAACCGACGAGTTGATATCGTCTGACGTTTGAAAATACCGCAGTCGTGACGGCTTACCCGACCGGTTTCGGCCGAGGCCTTCCGCAGAACTGGAAGGAGACCGGCACCGAGTCCTCCCAGGCATGTCGCAGTATGGAAATCGAAACCGACGACTCTGTGAGTATTCCATGTCAATTTTTGAGGACGGAAAATCATGATATTTAAACAAAAAAAAATCACTTTTTTTCCGATGAAGAGGCTCTCGTGTTTGCGCAATCAGTATCTTTGTACCTTTTGTCAAATCGATTATTACAATTTTGTAATTAAATATTCTTATTTTGAATCATTCAGCTGATAAGTTCTGGTATCTACGTTGAACGTTTGATTATTGAAAAATTTAAATATATTAAACATTCGGCAATAGGGCAATGTATTACGTTATATTCTTTTTATTTTACTGATTTTATTAATTGTATTAATTTACTCAATTTTGTAAAAGCCCTGCCTATCGTATTTCATATTAGTTTCTAGCTTTAAAAATTGGACTGTATAAACTCGATCTTATTACAGTAGTAATGATCTGATAATCAAGCGACTGATAAAGAAATGCAATAAACAACAATATACTCATATTGATATTAATTAATAATAATTTATTAGAAACCCAAAAATAAAATTTGGCAAAGCTCGCTTAAAGTCAGAATCTCGATTTTTCCCTGTTTTGTCCTTGATGAACTGTTCTAGGCCGAAGACATAGGCATGCGTGGTTTTGAAATGTCGCGTTGACCTTGTTAAGATATCTCTTTCAAAAATTTGTGCAAACTGACAAAGCATGGACGTCGTACGCTTTTATTGTCGACACGATTGTCAACATTAAAAAAGCGAAACAAGACTGAAGATGGGAAATTGAACATGTGCGATGCCCAAATGACGACTTGTATTGACACAACCAGATAACTGAAGATTTCGACTTCCTCACAGGAGTGTAAAAAAACTATCGTGATTACGAAAATCAAACAAATTACAATCAAATCAATTGCTTCAGTACACATGGGAAAAACTGGCTAGTAGGTTTTAAGGCTATCAGTACAAAAAATATCAGGATTTAATCAATTGTCCCATTTCTTCACTAATAAACCCCCATCAACCTTCTATATTTTTTTATACAATTTTATTGAAATTCTCATCCGCTGTTGACAACGACAAAAAGGAAAAGGTTTAATAATAAAGGATTAATTATAGACCGCTGGGAATATGAACCGTTTTATGACGGTTCGTCTCAGTCTCTCGACACGGGAGCCGGCAAAGTCAAGTGCAAGGCGTACAAGACGTCAAAGTCCCAGATGTTCGTGCTCTACGTACTTTACATCTTGTCGTTGGGTATTCTCTACCTTTTCGTCCAGTGGTATCCCCAACTGAAAGCCATCTTGGGATATCGACGTGCACTTTTGCAAGACGCAGACACCATACTCGTCAAGGTAAAGAGGTAGATTTTGTACTATTTCTTAATAAGCTAACTTACATTTCTGGACAGGACAAGCTCGGAAAAGTAACGATGTGCCCGGTCGTGGACAAACCCGAACGGCATTTCGACTACCAGCTCCAGAGGTACGTGTGGCACGTACAAACCACCTCGTTCATCTTACTGGTCGGAAAGACAGGCTCTTTGAAAAATCTTATAAGTTCTGTGCAGGGTATCTCGCAAGAACAGAGGAATATCGAGTGAGTTTCAACGCGTCTACTCAGTATCTCGTTTACTGTCATATCTTTCTTGCAGTATCGAGACGTACGGGAGCAATGAAATAAAACTTCAGGAAACGTCGGTTTGGAAGCTGCTCATCAACGAAGTACTGAACCCGTTTTACGTCTTCGAAATTTTAAGCATAATACTGTGGACGTTCGACGAGTATTACCATTACGCTATTTGCGTCGTGATCATGTCCGCCTCGGCGATAATGGTCCTTCTTTACAACACAAAACGGGTAAGAGTAATCTAAGACGCTGTAACGTCAGTATAAATCATTCCAGATGGTCTTTCCAGCAAAACAATATGTTGAAAAAAATGGTAGCACCTCCTAGAGACGACTACGTTATTGTCCTTGATGATAAAGGAAGTGAGTCACGACTTCTTTAAAATAAGTAAACAGTGCATTTAATGTTTTGACATGTACAGCACTGCAGTTGATCAGTTCGTCGGAGCTGGTTCCTGGCGATATAATTTCCATTCCGAAGCAAGGCTGCCTCATGACATGTGATGCCATGCTCGTCACTGGGTCTTGTATCGTGAACGAATCTGTTTTGACAGGTAATCTACTTTCTAAACTCTCACTGACTTGCATTACACAGCCGATTTTTCAGGTGAGAGTGTTCCCGTAACGAAAATCCCTCCTCCGCATACAGACGAAGACTACGATCCAGGGATCCTCCACGCTAAGCACACGCTCTACTGCGGTACCCAGATAATACAGACTAGGTACTACAATCATGATAAAGTATGTATTAAGGAAATAATTGTTTTCCAAACATTTATTAACGCTGACCTTGTTTGGACCTTCAGGTTTTGGCATTAGTGGTTCGCACCGGCAGCATGACTGCGAAAGGCCAGCTTGTTAGATCAATAATTTTTCCTAAAGGATTCGGTTTCGACTTCTACAGGGACGCTATCAAATACATAATCGTAATGTTTTTCATATCTCTGGTCGGCGTTATCTGCTCAATGTATCTCTTTATAAATCATGGAGTGAGTTTGTCTTGTTATGATTGCAAAAGCAAAAGCGTTGACTTTTTTCTAAAAATTTGCAGTCAGACTGGGAGACAGTGTTGCTTAGAAGTCTAGATATAGTTACAATCGTAGTGCCTCCTGCTTTACCAGCTGCTATGACTGTGGGGACGATGTATGCTCAAAATCGTCTCAAGAAGAAAGGAATCTTTTGCACTTCACCGCCTAGAATCAATGTCGCTGGAAAAGTAAAACTAGTCTGTTTCGATAAGGTAAATGGCTGCTCAATATGTGACGATTGTATAGGGTTCAGCAAACAATAAATTGTTTTAATTACAGACGGGTACACTGACCGAAGAAGGTTTGTCCGTTTGGGGAGTGTTGACGTCTGATGGGCGTTCCATGATCGAAATAGAAGAAAAACCAGAATCTTTGCCGATCATGTCGCCGCTACTTCACGCGATGGCGTCCTGTCACTCCCTTACAAAAATAGAAGGAGAGCTTTGCGGCGACCCTTTAGACCTCAGCATGTTCAAATCGACGGAATGGGTACTGCACACCAATCACACAAACAAATTTGACGCATTATAAATAAATATTTTTGGAAAATAGGACCTGGTAGAGCCCGGATTGGAGGTGAACAGATTCGACCAGCTGACGCCGACCATCGTGAAGCCGATGCGGTGGCAGTTTGTAAATGTTAGTAGTTGGAACTAGGTAATGCATAGGTGTCTGGCTTAAAAACTGACATTCGCAAACGGAAAAAATTCCTTGTTGCAGACGTTAGATCACACTGCTTCTATTAACGTGCCGTTGGAGATAGGTATCGTCCGTCAATTCCATTTTAATTCAAATGTGCAGACCATGTCTGTTATAGCGCGACAGCTCGCGGCTAAGAACTACACATTTTATACCAAAGGAGCTCCCGAAAGGGTTTTGAGCATGTGCAAGCCTAAGTCTGGTAAATTTTAAAATTACGGCAGATCTTAAGATTACGGTAAATAGTAAAGCTAATGCTGTCTTTTAAAGTGCCCAGCAACATTACAATCACTCTATCATATTACACGTCGGCTGGATATAGAGTCATTGCATTTGCATACAAGGAGCTGCCGGCTAGGATGAATTGGCTTCAAGTGCAACGTATCCAGAGAGAACAGGTATAAATTGTCAAAGCAAAAACATAATCAAACATAAACCTATTATTTTTAAAGTTGGAAAACGATTTGGAGTTTCTCGGACTTCTTATAATGAGGAACACGCTGAAGGAACAATCTGCACCGGTGATAAGACAGTTGCAGCAGGCTAGGATCAAGTGCCTCATGCTGACCGGTGAATGTCTGTGTAAAGTTGTAAAAGAATTTCTAAACAAGGGGTTGAATTTGCAGGAGACAACATGTTGACCGCTGTGAGTGTGAGCAGGGACTGCGGACTGCTCCTGCCATCGACGCCTTTGTCTCAAGTGGTCGTGACGACCACCGAGCCCCGAACTGTCAAACTTCATCCTCTTCATTCTTCCTCCGAACACGTTGAAGTACGTGTTTTTCTCCATTGTGTTTGCTCATAAACTGAAAAATCTCGTTTCAGATCGACGCTTCTTCGTCGTTGGCAGTGGACGGCACCACTTGGACCGAGTTGAACGAAAATTTTCCAGGTCTGGTGCCTCAAGTCGCTACGAGGAGTGTCATCTTCGCGAGGATGTCGCCGCAGCAGAAAGCCCACGTCGTGGAGACGCTCCAATCTTTGGATTACATTGTCGCCATGGTCGGCGACGGTGCCAACGATTGCGGGGTAATTACTTTTCGAAAATAACACCTCTCATTATACGACTTACACATGTCTTAACACAGGCGCTTAAAACTGCACACATCGGTATATCGATTTCTGCAGCAGAAGCTTCGATCGCCGCCCCTTTCACATCGTCGACACCGGACGTTACATGTGTACCAACACTTATACTTGAAGGAAGATGTGCCTTAGTCACCAACTTCGGTTTATTCAACTTCATGGCTATGTACAGCCTCATCCAATTTACGTCAGTATTAATATTATATCTGGTAAGGATAATTGATAAATAGACGCAGATAATTGACTTTTTGACACTCATAAGTCGTTTAACTTTCAGGATGGAATCGAACTCGGTACGATGCAATTTCTCTATGTGGATCTTGTCATCACGACGTCTTTGGCAGTGGTCATGGGCAGATCCAAACCTTCGGACGTTATCGTGCCGCAGAGGCCTATAAGTACGCTCATCTCTCCGTCCAACATCATCCCTCTCTTTCTTCAGGTCGGGCTTTCGAGCGTGATACAGGTTATCAGCCTCCACTTGCTGCGGACGGAGCACTGGTAAACCGTTCACATCCGACTCGTGATGGACATCGCTAAATCGTTCATTATTTTAGGTTTCGTCCAATAGAAGTCGATTTTGGCAACACGGAAGTCCTTTGCTGGGAGAACACAACTATTTTTATAATCAGTTGCTTTCAATACGTGATTATTTCGGTCGCATACTCCAAGGGGAAACCGCACAGAGAATCGATTTACAACAATTGTAAGTTGGAAATGGATTTATCGAATTTATTTTGTGGCAGGTATTTTGCTTCGGTTTTCAATTGCATATATATAGAAAAAAGCTGAAGATGACGAGAAGCCTAAACGCACCTGACAGACCGAAATAGAATTGGACACGATCAACCTACAGGCTCATCACAACGCAGACCCCAAGAGGAAATCTCTTAATTTTTAATTCCTGCCTATTTATAAATGTATATTATATTTATGTCAATTAGTTTATAGATATTTTGGTCTAACTGTAACTCATTTAAAAAAAATCCATCTTAACCATCCGTAATTTAAAAAATCTTATTTTTGTACCTTGGAGGGTAAAAGCTGTTATAAAGTATAACAAATTTCCAGAGGCTATCCAGTCTTCTGATTGATTTTATGCTTAAAACAAGAAGACAAAAATATTGGCTTTTAGTTCTAGTTTAAGCTTTGGTGAAATTGACCAACATGCATTTTTTTGTGACATTAATTTTACAATCATAGCAATGCCCCGAACATGTCATTTGAGGATACACATACATATATTTACAACTATTTCCATACATGGTCCCATTTGATAGAGAAAATTATGAATATTATTTTTCCAATTACCCACTTCATTATTTGATTACTATTCCTCAGAAAGAAGTCTCAGAAACATTTTGGATTGGTCCACTGCCCAAATTAATGCAGTATTCTCAAGTCTGTCATAGAGATTTTTTTTTCGGTTTTTTGGGTAGAATTTTCCCATTTTCTTCACACAAATGCCAAACTTTAAAAATAACGTGAGAGTAAATTAGGGAAATTAGTTTTAATAATTTAATTTAACGTGCCATATTGAGGTCAATTTATATTTTAAAAAACTATTATGATGTGAGCTGAATTTTGAACTTCTGTGCAAAATTATTCTTTGAAAATTGTCCACTTAATTATTGCCTGAATAAATTCATTTTCTGGGCCCAATTAAACATGAAGTTGTATACCTAAAAATTCATATTTTCAGTTCTGTCACTGGTATATTGTGGTATATATTGTCAGTTTATGTTTTGTGATAGAATTTTCCAATCCCCTACATTTATTGTCTAATTTAAACAAATAAATGAAAAATTGGAACAATAACATGTGAGACTATATTAAAGAAATAAGTTATAACAATTTTATGCAGTCAAGTTTATCCAAACAAGCAGTTGTGTTTCCAAAATTTTACTGATCTTTTCTTGGTGCAGATTTTATCAGTCTAATTATTTTGTGATAGAATGATGATAGTTCATTTTGCCAATTTATCTGAAGTAACTGTAAATTTTGTTTCAGTTCTATTTATGATCACTGTCATAGGGTTGATTGTTTTCAATATCACCCTTCTCTTTGTGCCGTTCCACTTGCTGACAGAGTATTTCGAGTTGGAAAACTTTTTATACGACGACACAGTCAAATTCAGGCTGGTACTCCTCGGTTTAGTAATAGTGAATCTGGTCATTTCCCTAATAATTGAGGTAAGACCTTTTGCAAATTACTTTAAATCAAGCAGAAGAAAACCCATTTATATTGACCAGTGCACAATAATGTCATGTATATAAATCAAGACTAAAATTGTATATATTTAAAATATTTTATTTTTTTAAATTCATTTTTAAAAATTATAGATGGTATTATTGTGGGTTGACATTTTGTACATTGATAATATTTGTTACTACTTAATACAGTCTTTTTTCCAGTAGATCTGCATGTTCCTTTGAACCTTGATATTTTCCTTTTTCCCAATAAATAATTAAAAAATTGTTGTTAGATTCATCTCTGTAACTGATTTACTGATTTTCCAGCATACCGTTACCAATTCGTTGTGGTTGAAGTGGTGTGTCAATAAGATCCGTAGGAAGAAAGTATTTAAAAATAAGTATAAAATAGTCGAGACACAGATTTTGACCTCCAGGTTTTGGGACCCGATGAGTGTTTAGGCAATTTTAAAAAGTCATCTTGTTCAATTTTGTAATAATATTTATTATTCAAATATTGCTCTGTTAAAATTGAGAATGTATTATTTTTTAATGGAAACTGTCAAGTATTATCCTTCAGTCAATATTAAATGTACATTTTTTATTTTTTTTTAACTGTGTTATAAAAGACTTTATTAATATTAATTTATTTTAATCATCACTTCTATAAAATTTATTTTGTATAAAATCTATGCAATTATTTAAAAAACAAGCTCATTATGTTTCTTTTTTTTATTTAATGGAAAAAAGGAGATACGGTTTGAACTGTGATCAACAAAGTATTTTTCATCTTCATGAATCAAAACACATTGTATTAAAACAAAAACATTGTTCATTATTTATCAACCTTCTCTACCACAAATCACCGGCTGAATTACAATTAAAAACGCAAAACAAATAGTCCAGTTTAAATAATACAGTTAAGAATATCAACAAAAAAGCAAACTTTTTCCATCAATGTTTTATTTTTGATTATGCAAAATAATCATGACAATTTATTTTAACAATGTAAGAACATTCAGGAAGGACATTATATTAGGACTTGCTTGACACAATTATTAATAATTTACAAGGCTCACAAATATGAGCATCTTTTTATATTATTGAAGAATAATGAAGTTATGATTTATATTTACAGCAAACTAAATCAACCATTTGATAATTCTTTATTTTTATTAACTCTACAATATTGTATTTGCAGTATGTTACAACTACCTTCAATGCAGTAACACGTAACAATGAAATAAGTACAAAATTAAAAACTAGAGTGGAGAAAAAACCCATTGCTAGTACCCAATGATGCCAAAATGTGGTCTGATTAATTAATACTTGTGTCAATATTATTTTCACTGTCACTGTGCAGGAGTCTCACAGCCATAGTCTCTTCAGTCGGCGAGGAAGGTTCAAGAGAATGCGAGTTTTTGGGTAGGCTGATTAATGAGTTTTGGATGGGGAGGGTTTTGTGAAATTTGTGGTAACAGATTTCCTTTTGAAGACAGGAATATTTAAGTCTGTATGTGCATATACATTCAATAAATAAAATGGAGATCAAGGAATTTTTGTAGGATTAAGGATTGGGCGGTTTGAATGCGGCAGATGTTGGAAGCTTGGCTGAACACACACTTCCAGCCTGTAAGTCAATATTGGCATAACTGTTGCGTTGTAAAGCAGTCTTTTACTTTTAAGAGAATCAAAACATTTGTCGAGAAGTTGTGCAACAGTGTCATGTCAACTTCTTGACATTTCAGTTCTGTGTGTGGATTCCACATCATGTCTTCATCGTGAGCGGTAGCGCATCTTGCCCGCAGCGGGATGGGAATATAATTTAAATATTACGATTAATTAAGGTTTTTAGTTAAGAAAAAAAGGCAATGGCACGAGCGGGATTCGAATACACGATCTTCATCACTAACATTGAAAAATGGCAAAAAGGAGGGAAAATTCAAAAGGTGGGGTTGAGATGGGAAGTTAGTGTCCGAGTGGATCGAGGTCACGATAGCTCAAGTGGTAGAACAGCAGCATATCTAGCCGAAGATCGTGGGTTCGAATCCCGCTCGTGCCATTGACTTTTTTATCTCATCTAAAAACCTTAATTAATTGTAATATATTAATTGGTCAAGCGGACCACGAAATTAGTGAATTTAATTATTTAAATAGATTGGAGGGGAAATATTTTAATGGAGAGTGAAGGCTATGGATTTATCTCTTTTAAAATTTATTGTTTTCTTTTCACAGCAAGACTAGTAGTGAGTTGTTGGACGTTTTGAGTGGAAATGTCAGGATCAGAGTTAATAAAGAGCATTACTGTAGGCTGGTGGCTGTAGGTTGTAATTGAATGTTAGCTGGTATATCTGGTAAGTGTGAGGGCCAGAACGCTGCCCTGAGGGACACCAACATGGATAGGGAAATATGCAAAAAGGGAATTGCCTTCAGTAACTGGGGAAAATGGAATGGGTTAACTGTACGGTACTAGACAGGTGTTGGAAATGATGCTCATTCTATATCAGAAATATTACCAAGTTTCAAATTGGCCTTATCACGGATTTTAATATAAAATTATAATATAGAAGGCTGATATTAATTACATCAGAGATAAAAACAAAGAAAAAACCTGGTATACAAATTTTCTAAATGTTAAACATCTGAATAGAAGAACTTTATTTTTTATAGTATAAAAGAGAGTATAATCAATAATTATACACTGCTTGATGTATTAGTTATATTGTTGACAGATAAAAATACATAAAAAGAATATCGGATGAAGCTTTTTTGTGCATTCGTTATTTAAAAAAAAATATTTAGGTAGTATGTTGATTTCTGGCAAATACTGCTCGATTTTATTATTATGGGGCTATAGCGAAAAATAGTAAATTTTTTAATTCATTGAATATTTTTATCTGGTATATTACGAAGTCCTTTTCAAAATGAGACCTTAATGTTACCGGCTGGTCATAGGTTATATTGATTTCTGGCAAATACTGCTCGATTTTATTATTGTGGGGCTATAGAGAAAAATCGTAAATTCTTCAATTAAATGAGTTTTTTTATCATGCCTGGTATATTACCAGGTCCTTTTCAAATTGAGAGCTTAATGTTACCGGCTGGTCATAGTGGTCCGTTTAATTTTCCTGGTTGTCTGAGATAGAAATTTAATGAATGGCGTTTAGTTCTTTTCACATGAGATTTTATGAGAAATTGCTGCCAGTCTTGGTTTTCTGAGAAAAAAATTTGGTAGTATGTTCATTTCTGGCAAATACTGCTCGATTTTATTATTATGGGGCTTAGCGAAAAATAGTAAATTTTTCAATTCATTGAGTATTTTTATCATTATTGGTATATTAGCAAGTCCTTTTCAAAACGAGACGTTAACGTTACCGGCTGGTCATAGTGGTCCGTTTAATTTCGCTGGTTGTCTGAGATAAAAATTTATTGAACGGCGTTTAGTTCTTTTCATATGAGATTTTATGAGAAATTGCTGCCAGTCTTGGTTTTCTGAGAAAAAAAAATTTTAGGTAGTATATTGATTTCTGGCAAATACTGCTCGATTTTATTATTGTGGGGCTATAGAGAAAAATCGTAAATTCTTCAATTAAATGAGTATTTTTTATCATTATTGGTATTCCTATATTACCAAGTCCTTTTCAAAATGAGACTTTAATGTTACCGGCTGGTCATAGTGGTTCGTTTAATTTCGCTGGTTGTCTGAGATAGAAATTTAATGAATGGCGTTTAGTTCTTTTCACATGAGATTTTATGAGAAATTGCTGCCAGTCTTGGCTTTCTGAGTATCGATTAAATAGGTTTAGCTTTTAATTTATAAAAAAAACTTCATGTTTTTCAAGTTTTTGGTTAGATCCCGAACGCACCGATGTAACGTAAAAATGGCAGTTTATCGGGATGAGGAAAAACGCAAAACTCTTGTTTTGACTACTCAATACCTTCGTCATCCTTTGGAAATTCCTTCCCGCGTCGTTTTAACATCAATTTTTTTCGCACCGGATAAGCCGCGATGGATAATTTCAAATCTAGCCGTTTGGAAACCTTTTCGGAATCCGGTCCAGAGGAGGGGGCTCCATTAATATTTGTGTAATGAGTGAGAAAAGTTACCTCACACCGACTCGCAAGTACCTTCTTCGGCCTCCAAGGACTTTTCAGTCTTGGAACGACTCTCGAGACGTAAGTACCCAGGATATTTTAATCCAGTGTTATGAAAAGCTCACGCACTGCGAAACTACGAAAGCGTAATTAATATATAGCTGTAAATAATATAATAATTAAAAATAAATACTGCAGATAAAAAAGTCATAATATTATAATAAAACTTCTTGGAAGGAAGCGTTGTATTACATTTGTATAAAAATATTTAAAAAATTATCTTACGTCTTATTCAAACTGCTTATGTCACATAAATTTATTAATTTTTAATATAAATTCAAATATTCATTAAGTTACTTACTCTAAATTTCATATTTTGTTAGAGTAGGTCTTGAGAATACTAAGCCGAAAAATGGCGCGGCCGGCCAAGAATTCCTTTCTAAAAGAATATCGAATTCCTTCGTAGATATTTGTAAAATGGAAAAACGGACATGTTTGACATAGGAAAGGCTTTCTTGTTGTATATAATCGCTAAGAAAAACTGTTTCTTTTTGAAAGTTCTGCAACGTAATAAAGCGCAAAGCTAGGGGGACATTTTTGGAAAATTCTCTGCAAAATTTATTTACACATTTATTATATGATAAAAGTTTGGTTAGTAATCAGTTGTTAATAGAGATTTGATTATTTTATGAGTTTTAATATTAGAGTCTGTCCAATTCTGTATTGTTTACATAAGTTTTGTGAAAAACCACCGTAATTGCAGATGAACACACTATACTTAGTACATATTATTTAAGGTTAAAATTTATCTCTCATTTACGGACAAGAAGTGAATTTAAAAAAAAAATCCTATAATCCAGATAAATTGTTAAAATTTTTGTCTTGATTATGATTTGAATTTGATTATTTTATGTGTTTTAATATTAACGTCTGTCCAATCCTGTATTGTTTACATAAGTTTTGTGAAAAACACTGCAGATAAACACACTATACTTTACGACTTAGTACATATTATTTAAGGTTAAAATTTATTTCTAATTTACGGACAAGAAGTGAATTTAAAAAAATCCTATAATCCAAATAAATTGTTAAAAGTTTTGTCTTCCAAAGATGCAAGTGTCATCAAGAATATTTTAAATTAAAACATAATAATATTCATTTATAAAAATTTTTTTTTTAAATTTAATTATGGACAAAATTAATGTGAGATGCTGTTGAATTACGAATTATCTGGAAGTTTATGAAAAGTTAATTAAATGGGCGAGTGTTACTCCCAAAAAAGTGATAAACGTAGTGTATCTTGATTTTAACGTAATTTTTCTACTTTTCGTTTGGAATTTTCCTATCCAAACAGCCAAATTGAAAAATTATTAAAAACCAGGAAAACTAACGTTTTTGTGAATATCTTCACTCAATACAGCGAACATAACTTTTCTATTAGAGAAAAGAGAATTCTTAGTTAGAAAATGAATATATAAATAAAATATTCTAATTCTAAAGAAAATATATTTTATTATAAAATATTGTACTTCTAAAGTACATATTTTTTTCTGTTAAATTTTAGATGATAAAGAGGAACATGTATAGGAATGATATATGTTTCGAATGGTCATGATCTTAGGATGAAAATGGCATCGGCGTTGTTATCGCGTTGCAAAACAGCGGTCAAACAAATCTATAAACAAGGACTTGTGTGTGACCCGGTTACCACCATGAGAATGAACCAAGCGGAATGACGAAAACCTGTACTTGTGCAACGACATCGCACTGATTCGCCTCTCCCCTTGGTCGCTTTTGGAATAATAAGCTACATGTTGGTTTCCGTTCAGCCCCTGTGTAATTTCTTTCTTTCTTTGGCCAATGTTATTAAGAAAACGGGATAAAATTGCAAAACACGAGGGATACACTGGAGGCTTATTTTATTCAGGGCGTGAAAGGCAGGGTTGCGAATCCTGTTATAAAATATAAACTGTGTGTCGATTAAAACCGGCGATTTGTATTCAGATTTAATGCGAAAAAGAAAATCCTGTATGATGCGTGAAAGTTGGTTGAACAAAAATTAAATCAAAAGTAAATTAAATAGGGCAACATCACGATTTGATGATACACTTCATATCTGTCTTCCTTCAAACACAATAGTAAAAATAAAAAGTAATTTAATAACTAAAGTGTTAAAAAATAAACAAATAGATTATTAAATATTAATTACATTTTACAATTATAAAAACTAATAATGAGGTTTCATGAACACTTGTAGTGCATACCAGGGGGAGGGACGACTGCATACCGACTAAATTGTGAAAATTTCTGTTGTGAATCTCTGGTTTTATGAATCTGCAATTTGTAGTAGAACGACCAAAAACGATCATAGGCCCAACAAATTCTATTTTCTTTTGAAATATGCGGTTGTATGATAAGGATAGATCACAGTGACAGTGGGTGGTACAGTGTGCTGGGGGCGTGGGGTTGTAGTCTGAAAAGGTGGGCCTCGCGTTTTCGGGCACTTCCCCTTCTCAATCCAGGTCCTATGGCACATTTCCTTAAGACCTCCCCAACCTTTTGATGCAAGGGGGGGTTTCCAGGAACAAAATAAAGGTGCACCCTTGAGAGCGTGGCAAACTCTCAGAAACAGAAGGAGTATTCGTGTTTCCCTGTGCGCATGATCAACGTAAGCACCTCTGCGTGGATATGGAAGATCGGACGAAGGAAGCAAAGATTACACTTTTCTTCGCCTTTTACAGGACTATTACCTGGGCGGGTGCCCAGGGATATCATCATCCGTCGGCGGCGTCCTTCCTCGGGTCGTCCGCGCTGTCCGGGGAGGTCCTTTTCGGCGACGGACGGCCACTCCTCTCTTCGACGCCGCCTCTGGTCCTTACGTATGTCCTCTTCCTCGCCGTGGTCCATCGTCGTCGGGGAGCAGTTGGGGCAACTCACTGGCCGGCTCATGCCTGACAGGTAGCATAAACCATCTGTCCCTGTCCATATGACTGCACGCGATAGCCAGCGAAGAGCACAGAGTTATCAGAGACATGGTGAGGAGCACCCTGGGGAGGTTTGATACTCCGAGGTCGCGAAGGGCTCTCTTGGAGCCCTCCGGAATTGCCCCACGCGCCCCGATCACGATGCCTTTGGCCGTAAAATACGGCTTCTGGCACCGCTCTCGAAGCACGTCGCGAAGCCCCATGTACTTCTCGCTCTTTGCCTCCGCAACACGGCTTAGCGCGTCGCCAGATTCATATGCCACTGCAAGATCAAGGACATGTAGCTCATCTTGATTAGTGGCGAGAGAGTCCCTCGAATGCGTCAGGGTTTGTTGGTTTTTGAGTCAGCCGCGGACAACGGTGCTTGATCAGTAGCACAAAGGGGTTAGGGTACCAGATCCTGTCTGCCCAGACGGGGGCGGGTGCTTGATCAGTAGCACAAAGGGGTTAGAGTACCAGATCCTGTCTGCCCAGACGGGGGCGGGTGCATAACTAACTGAACTACGGGGCAGCATAATGTTCCAAGTTCCAAGCCCATTGTTACATGGGTAAGGATTCGTAGTGGCTTAGTGGTGAGGCTCCCGGCGAGAACTTAGAGTGGGCCTGTTGTTCGGCGGTACCGTTGACGGTTACCTTTACCGAAGGCAGAGTTCCTCTAGGGGGTGGTTAGAAATACCACTTTAAACAAAACTATGGCCGTAGCGGAAACGGAAGTTCTGACGCTAGAGGAGCTCCTACACTCGGGGAGATAGAGTTGCCTTCTCTCTCTAGGGAGCATAGTAGGTTTCCTATGGTTGGCCCACGGTTTGGTGCTTAATGCAGTCCTATCCACTCGGAATGGACAAGCGGAGAGTAAGTTCTTCTTTCCTTCGGGACCGGGAAGTCTTCTACCCTGAAACCTGCGATTGTAACACACCCCAGTCGCAGGCAGAGGTACGTCGACTCTCACCTTGAGAAACAAAACGTCCGATAAGGCCATAGGGGCTGGGTGCGAACGTTAGATTCCCATGTCCTTTTTAGGGCTAACGAGTACATACGAGGACCTAATGTACTATAGGGAACAACTACAAACTTAATGAATTGAGTGATTTTTTTGTTGAGGTAACTGGCTTTGTGAAATGGCAGTTTAGATTGAATGTCAACAAATCTGAGATATTTTTGTTGAAGTCTTTAGTTTTATGAATTGTGGTCCTGAAGTTTGGACTTGGTTGATCGTAAACAACGTTGCTTGTAAGCTTTACATTTTCAAATGTTCTAGGGTTTGATGAACCTGAATTTTGACCCCGGTGAAACGACTAAACCGTATACATTTGTTTTGCAATATTTTATTACAATTTGCAATTTCTGATTAAAACATGTATTTTGCGAATACATAGACATATTTATTTACTTACATTGAGGGGGAAAATAATCACATTTTCTCCCACTTCACTTAATGAAACTACACTACTTACTATTCTTAAAGGAGTTCGCGGAGCCATTTATTCTTGTGACGCTTTATGGGATTGTAGGGATGAATTCGTTGGACAAGGCTTGGTCGAGACTATTGGGGTGATGGGAAAGTTTATTGTGGTTCACCTATAAATGATGAGATTTTCTGTTGTGACCTATGGTTTTATGACCCTTTAGTGCTAGGGGTATCTGATTAGCCGGAAAGGATTACGAACACCATAAATCGTAAGATTTTACGTTGACATACGGGTTTATGATACAGTTTGGACCTCGATGGTTGGAAACGAACAAACCTCAAGGTCATAAAATATTTAAAAATATTCATGACGTCTGCAGGGTTATGAATCTATGGCTTGTACTAGGTTGATCGATAATGACCATAAGCCCAAAAAATCCTGGTATCTTCTATTCAAATGATATGCGGTTTTATGTGCTTGAAGTTAGGACGTTCTAAAATTTTACGCGGACATCTACGGTTTTATAGTATT
This sequence comes from Cimex lectularius, assembly GCF_000648675.2. NCBI lineage: Eukaryota > Metazoa > Arthropoda > Insecta > Hemiptera > Cimicidae > Cimex > Cimex lectularius. Next base: position 342,222 of record NW_019392765.1, on the reverse strand, counting down.
ACAGGTTAGACCACGATGATCGGAAACAACCAAATTTCGAAGCGACGCTATTTTTATGTTGATGCCTGCAGTTTTATGAAACAGTGGTTTGCACTAGGATGATCTTAACCAATCATAGACCCTATAAATCATGAAATTTTATGTTGAGACCTTTATGCGGTATTAAGAATCTGTAGTTTAGACTCGGTTGACCAGAATGGTACGGTATGCTATGGCAGAAAGGATACTAGGAAGCGGGGTTTGCCGGTTGACCGGAAACGACTGTGAGTCTGTGACCACGAAACCTAAAAAGTTTCGTTGAGATCAGCAGTTTTATGATTCTGTAGTTCGTATCAAAATGATAGGGAACAACTACAAACTTAATAAATTGTGTGATTTTTCTGTTAAGGTCACTGGTTTTTTTGAATTGCCAGTTTGAACTTAGTTGACCTGGAACGACTACGAACACAAATCCTAAGATTTTTCGTTGAGGTCGTCTGGGTGATTACTTTGCAGCATACGCTTACTAAATTACTAGAAACGACTACAAACTCCGTCAAATTTGAGATTTTCTGTGGAGGTCGTTCGTTTGATGAACCTGCAGTTTGAACACGGTTGACCGGAAACGACCTACCTTGAAAGGTTTACATATTTCGATTTTCTGTACAGAATTAAGGTGTGATTAACCAGAAGTTTGACCCTGGATGATCGGAAACGACAGTGGCTACCAGATTATATGTTGGCGGGTTAACGAATCTATAGTTCATGCCAGGAAGATCGGAAACGTGGACAAACCACAAAATAGATGATATTTTCTGTTGAGATCTGAGATTTTAAAAACCTATTGTTTTTATTAGATTGATTTGAAACTTCTACGAACACCATAAATTATGAGCTTTTCAGTAAAGATCCGGGGCTTTATGTATACTTATTACTTATGTCAAGATAAAACCTATCAATTTAAGTTCAGCATATAGGGAAAGGAAATGATTAAACAATTAAACAATTTCAAGTTATTGACAATAATTTAATAAAATTATTAATCATTTATATACAAAGTAAATTTTATGAATCCTTAAAATGAAATTTTATAGAAACTGATTATATTACATTTTGATCTTGCTTGGTTTATAAATATTTTATTTTTAGTTTATTTTTATTTATTTATTTTTATAAACGATCAGAAGAGATTTGTTAGCCGGTATAATTAAGAACTTAATGACTAATTAATCAAAGTTTCCTTTAAAGATAGCCAACTATTAATGGTGTGCCTAGATGAAAGAATCCTTTTTTCTGATGGAAGAACAGTGTTATTATGTCTAAAGTTATTTTATTAGTAAATATTTTAAAGTTTTTTGTCCGGAGATTGTGTTTTCATATTTTTACATCAATGAGAATATGCAGGCTGAAAGATTTGAAAGGTAGTTTTTTTGGATGTTGCGATGAGGAGCATATTTTGTCCAATAACTGTCATTTCTGTATAATGTGCCAAGTTTTACTTAAACATCACTTAACCAACTTAAAATTTATTTAATTAATTAAATTTAAAGGAAACAAAAGGTGTCAGATTTGAAGCCTTGTGTGTGTTCTACATATAAGATGAATATGTTAAGAAAATATTGTTATTTGGAAAATTTGTTGCATCGTTGCAAGCCTGGTGGCTGCTGCTGAAATAAGCAACCAAGATCATCTGAAGTTACTTAATGTACAATATAACATTTCAAAAAGTATGAAATAAAAATTACATAAAAATCATCAATGTAGGGCGAGTGCATGAAGAAAATGGTGTTATATAATTTCAATCGAATGATCTAACATGGTTTATCAATCTGAAGAAATGTGGCATAATATAGAACATTTTTTATAATAATTAACCAACAGGATAAACCAAGTTAATTAGTTAAGTTTGATTATTAAACTTATAAAGATATGGAAGCATATTTTATTAATTATGTTCTTAATAATATAATATAGTCAAGAAGTGTCAATCTTTGATGGTGAATAAAATATATCATTAACTTTCATCTTTTACAGAATGTTTCTATTGATTTCTGCATTCTTGATCCCACTTCTTTTATACATTTATTTGATATGGACCTATGATTATTGGAAGAAGAAAAAAGTACCGTTTCCAGAGCCTATAGCTGTTTTTGGCAATATAAAAGACATTGTCCTGCTGAAGAAGTTCCCCGGTGCCTGCCACCGGGAGATATACTGGTAATTTATTCTAAAATTCAATTAACAAAAAAAACTTATTACAACAAAACAACTTCTGCAGGGAATATCCGAATGAGAAGTTTGTCGGCATCTACCAACTGAGGAACCCGAGCCTGCTCATCAGAGACCCGGAGTTGATCAAACGCATCCTGGTGAAAGACTTTGACCACTTCATGAATCGGGGTTTTCACATTGACGAAAAAAGAGAACCGCTGACTGGGCACCTTGTCAACCTCGAAAGCAACCGTTGGCGCATCCTGAGGAACAAGCTCACACCCGCTTTCAGTTCAGGGAAGATCAAGAATATGTTCCCCCTTCTCGTAGAGTCTTCAAACAAACTGCAGCAATTTGTTCAGGTTCTTTTTGGTTTAAATTTATTCGAAAAGAATGTTCATGTAGAATTTCATTTGCTTTGTGAGGCACTTTCAAGAACTAAACATAGGCTTTTATAAATAAATCTACTCAAATCTATTTATTTTTAAATTAATTTCTGTGACTTTTCCATATTACATGCATTTTTTTACACCATTTTAAATCATAATTGCATTAAAAAAAGAAAACACTGAGAAAGTTTCAGTTCTTTTGTGCAGCACTTTGAGGAACTGAACTAATTCTAAGCTTTAAGCGGAAAAAAAAGTTAATCTCTTTCTATTTTAATCAATTTTAGTCATTTGCATTTATCATTAAAACAATGTTTAATAGTAAAATAAATATGATTTTTACACCTTTCTGAAACATAATTGCATGAACACAATTGAGCAAGTTTCAAATGCTTTGAGCAGGAACTAAACTCCGCTTTAAGAAATTGGACTAGTTGAATTTCTTTCTGTTTGAATCAATTTCAGTGATTTTAAATTTTTTTTCTTCTAATAAATTGAACACAGTACATCTTCAATTGAAGTTCATAACTATTATGAGGCTTCATACATTAATAAATTTATTTCATAATGAAAAGGATTTAGCAATAAATGAAGAAAGTAGAAAATAAACGTTTCATGTAAAATACAGAATCGCAAGCATGATATAAATTTGGCCTCATCAATAATTATATTTTTTTGAGGGTTTTATTTTTTTATTTTTTTGTTGCAATAAGTAAAAATAAAATTGTTTATCAACGTGCCAAATGCAGTTGATTGCCTTGCCAAAGTCAGGTAAAATAATTCTTTTTTAGCCACAAAACAATTCGCTCTCCCTCTGTAAACCATGCTCAAGTTTATTAATGTAAATATTTGAAATTATGTTTGCCCTATTGACCCCAATCATACCAGGTTTGAACGTTTGTGTATATTATACCCAATAATGGCCAAATGAACAAACATCATTAGAGGAGTTTAAATCAAAATTAAGTCTCTTGGCAATTGTATCTACTAACATCCGATGCCTAATTTCATTTTGATATTGAACAAATGATGTAATTTGGACATTTTAAATCCCACATTGTAAATCTTACGGTTGGCCAAATATTATCAAAGACAGTACAGAGATATGAAAGCAGATAAGCTCTCAATTTGTCAATAAGCCTTAATCTCTTTTCTTTTATAAACATTCATTTCTCTAACTTGGGAAAAAATCTGTGTAATGTATTCATTGAGGAATTTGTAGCATTTTGTGATTTAAGGACAAATTGTATGTATAGATTTGAGCTTATATAAATCAATAAATTAGCCTAGTTGCTTGTCTACTTGTCATTAGGAATGACCATGATCCAAACTGCAGGTTCAACACACAGCAGACCTCTTTCTATTTTGTTTTTTCTGTTCTTTGCTAAGCTACACTATTAATTTAAATTACAGAATGAACTTGGAGGTAGCGAAGGGATCATTGAACTCCGTGAGACTACAGCAAGATTCACAACAGACGTGATCGGCTCTGTGGCATTCGGCTTGCAATTTAACGCAATGTCAGGTGGAAATCCGGTTCGAAATTAAAGTTACCTTAATTCAAGAATAATGCAGGGAATATAATTTCCCACAGGCGATTCTGTATTTCGAGAGATGGGCAAGAAAGCCCTTCAGCCTACTGCTAAAGCCGCGATGGCCAAAGCGATGAGGCATTTCGTCCCTTGGATCTTCGACGCACTGCGGATGAGGACGTTCCCGGACGAGATCAACTCTTTCTTCACCGGGGTGGTCCGCGAGACGATGTCCTATAGGGAAAAAATAGACTCGCAGCGGAACGACTTCCTCCAACTCATGATCCAGCTGAAGAAGGCCGACTTCAAAAACCCCGTTAAAGACGACATCTGTAAAATCCTGTTTTATATTCCTTTCTTTTTTTCCAGAGACATCTGCATTTTTATTCCATTTTCTAATGGAAAACGGTACAGTGTTTACAGATTCGGTGATTGCAGCCCAAGCCTTTGTATTCTTCTTGGCCGGGTTCGAGACCTCCTCCACTACCATGAGCTTCTGCATGTACGAGCTTTCTAAAAACGTTAAATGCCAGGACAAAGCGCTGGAGGAAATCAATAAAGTCTTGGAAAAACACGGTTCGCTCAACTACGACGCCGTCATCGAGATGAACTATCTTGAAAATATTCTGCTGGGTAACAAATCGAATCTGGAGTCCTAGGATCCCTCAAAACTATTGACGAAATTTATTTACTATTTAATACCTTTAAGAATTCTTTTATTAAAATTGGAATGGAATCTAAACAAAGATTCTTATTAACACCATCAGTATTCTGTCACAAATTTTTGATATTGAGGTTTGCGTGGTTTTCAATGATTAAGACTTCTTTTTTGATAGTAGTTAAAAGAAACGTGTGACTTCAAAAACATACATTTTCTTTTTCCAGAGACGATGAGGTTGTATCCACCGGTGAGCGGTCTTTCCAGAGTGTGCACCAAGCCTTACCAGATACCCGGCACAGACGTCGAGATCGACCCCGGGGTGGCGATCGTGATTCCCGTTTACGCCCTGCAGCACGATCCCGAGTATTTTCCGGATCCGGAACAGTTCATACCGGAAAGGTTCGACGACAAGGACATACTGAAAAGCCATACTTATATGCCGTTCGGTGAGGGCCCACGAATCTGCATAGGTGAGCAGCAAGACAATATTTGCCTAGTATTTTTTCATATTTGATTTCTTTTAGATCCTAGGTATAAAAAGTTGATATTACAGAGAATCCCATACTACTTTATGACTTGTATCTGATTCAGAATAGAAGATAAAACATCGACGTTAAACAAATCAAATCAATTTTAAAATCAAATCGAACAGAAACATGGATGAGGCAACGAAATATTTCATTTTTTATTATTTGTCTACAACTAAACTAATTTATGCTACAAGCAAAGGTTACATGAAAAACATTAGTGTGAGCATGAATATGAACCACCCATTGATGACCCAAGTTATGCAGCCCCTTCGACTGCACGAACACGATGTGTGGCTTTATTTGGTTGCTAGACCTCAACCGGAAAGGTCGCGGATGAGGGAGGTAATTTAGAATGGAATTTAAATATCGGGATTTGGCTAGATTAGTATTATTAAGGAATTTGGAGGTTATCTTGTATCTTTAGTTCCATTCTGCCATTTTAAGTCGCGAATGCGGATTCCTTGTCAACTTTTGGTTTATATTCAGTTCAAAGTATTTGACATGATCAGACATGGAAAGTGGAATTAGATTTAGATAAAGGAAAAGGTCTATTTTGCGTTTGACAGTAATAGACGCATGCTGGGATTTGTTTTCATTTATTTTTCCTGTCCATTTATGGAACCATGGTTCTAAGGTAAAGAGGTGGTCTTGATGGAACTGCTCAGACTCATAAGTGCGTATATGATTAAAAGAAACGTTTGTAGGATGATCCATTGGGAACTCCAGAGAGGATAGATTGGATCGAAGAGATTGAGGTTCGGTAGGTAACATGGTAGAAAAGATCAGGTAGGAAGGATTTTAGATGTGTATGTACTAGAAAGGAAAAATTGAGTTTCAGCTGTATGGTTAACCAGACGCGTTCAAAGGCATGGAGACAACGATATAGTCAGAGTAAAAACTGAAGAAAAATATATTTTTTGAACAAAAAACCGGATCAACATATCGATGATGTAAAGAAATCTAACGAAAATATCGACTGTCAAATAAATCTAAAAAAAAACATTCGATATTTATGTGTGGTGTTTAGTGACCGATAATTTGGAGATCGTGAGATGCGGTCTGGTAATTTTCTTTATCGTGCCAACGTTTCGATCTTTATTGTGATCATCTTCAGTGCCATGTGTTGTCTGCATTTCAAGCTATCGGCTATCAATTAGAGAACTTTTTTGCTGAAATGCAGACAACCCAAGGCCCTGAAGATGATCTAAATAAAGACCGAAACGTTGGCACGATAAAGAAAATGTTTTTTTAAAACCTACGTCATACCAGACCGCATCGATATATATTTCAAAGAAAAACAAATATCTTGAATATAAAATATGAAATAGATGTCCTGGAGTTAGTTGGTAATTGCAGATTTTATACTGAATTTGGCAATAATTTATGTTTTTCTAATAATTTTAGTCATGCGATTCGAAAGCAATAAACTGATTAATAAATAATCGTTAGGTTAGACAGCGCAAATATGATTACAAAGCCCATGGCAGACCTGCACATTTTTATTTATTATTTACATTATTTAATTTTAAATAATTTGTGTCATGGCAATGTTTTGAGAATGTAGTACCGGGTCTGTCCCTTCGTAAATGTATATGTGAAATATAAGGAGAAACTTTTGAATCAATTGGCGTGATTTAAACATTAGAATACGCAAGGAATTGGTGGGACGAGAGGACCTCAATGTCTTGACAAGTCGAGTTTAAAGTTTTTTCTGATAACGGAGATAACTCGAGTGTCCTGGAAGGAATCCACTTCCAGATACGAACCTGGAACCTCTCGTTTTCTCAACTCGCCCCGCCTGCCAGCTGCTGTAAGCGCACATCCTTGTAACTCAAGTTCCGATCGGAACACAATCCTGAGTGAAACTCCAAACTAACACGAGCCCGTTTTCCATAGTTTGTTGATGTGATTTTCTCATTGCAGGGCAGCGATTCGCTATGCTTGAGATGAAACTCGCCCTGGTGCAGTTGATCAAAAATTACGAGATGCGTCTGAGCGAAAAGACGGTTCAGCCACTGGTCCTCGATCCAAAATCCTTCATCCTGGCTCCGGTAGATGGAATCTGGATCAAGCTCGTTTCCAGGAAATATTAATTAATTACTGTGATATTTTAATTTTATTTTAAATTTTCTATTTTTTAAATTGTATCTACACCTTATGTCATGAACATTCAGATCAGAAAGAACGATTATATTTTTAATTAAATTTTTAAGGTAAACTTTCGGTCTTTACTAAATGTTTCCTAGTAACTTTTATCGCGTAATAAGAATAAATGTTGTTTTTTTCAACTTTTTATCTTCTTTTAAAATGAATAAAGGGTTAAGTAAGGGGTGAAAAACAGGTTCTTCTAGAGTAAGACGAAAAAATAATGAATACTACGAGTATATTAAAATATACTGGTTTTATTGGAAACTAAATGATGAAAAACCATAGTTCTTATATGTAATGATATATATTAAAATATACTTTATGACATAAAGTAAATTACATATTGTTTGATTGTCTGACCCAAATATTATTTTAACCAATACGATCATAGTATATGTTTTGCTTTGAAAGAAAAGAACATCAGTTATTTCTTACATATCAATTTTGTGATATTATTGATGAAATGTTCATCTAGGATAAAATGTGTACAATTACTGGAATTTAATAAAAAGTTTTGATGTTGATTATTTTGGAAGTCGAAAAAAATTCCATGTATCTTAGTCTGAGCTGTAAATATTGAAAGCATTGCAATATTTTATAGGTACTAATAATCTTTAACACGATGAGAAAAACAAAAACCCTTTTACAAGTCAAAAAATTAATAATAAAAAAATGGTTTGATGGTACATTTCAATTACTCGCATGTCTGGCTAATCGGTTATATCTTATTAAAATCTGTGTTTATCTAGAAGCAGAAGCGTAACTTTAACACCCGTAACACGTGGTTTAATTTTTATCATGCTATCGCCTCCTATTTAAGTTTTATCATTTTTTAGTGCGTAAGTGATAATGGATTTTGGGAGAAGTACGTATGGGGTACGCGATCACGATTCCAGTTAAACAGTTAATTTTTACGTGAACTATCTGTTTGTCGTAAAACGGTGACGATAAAGGAACAGTCACGGCAAAAACCAGTTTGAACTTTCATCAAGGGATTTCAATAACGAGAGATATTTTTAAAAACTATTTAATGTCACACAAGCATAAAAACACAATTTCACCGGCCAAACCATGCTGAATGAAACGGATTTGGACCGGGTAATTGGAGATAACGCAACTTTAAATTGCCAGCATTTCGTTACGGGCCAATAAACCATCACGTTTACACATTCTTGCGTAACGAGCATTGCGAGCTTGTTACAACCGTGATTTTTCGTTTAAACGTCCGTTTTGAATAAGTCAAGAAAGATTATACTGAAATTAGGCGGATGAGATAGCATGTGTAATTAGAGCGCGTGTTCCCTTTTCCGTTTAGCAATGAAGCGAGTCAGATCTACCTTGATCCTCTTTCAATCTTGGAATGGGATTGTGAGGTAGTAAGAGAGAAGAAGAGGTGATACAAAGATAAATAAAAAGAGAGTATAGAAAGTGAGAAAGAGAGGATGGGAGAGAGAGTGAGAGGGAGGGAAAAGAAAGAGAGAATCCAAACCAAAAGAGAAAAAAGGAATGAGAGAATTGATTGATTTGCCAAATTTGATATAGTTCATCTTTGAAAATTAAACTAATTGTTGTGATTTCTTGCGAAAATTAACAACTCAATTCTTTCATTCCTCTTCTGTGCTTTGTCAGCAGTTTGGACCATCGGCAGGCCTTCTCGCACGTAATCCAGCTTTCGAAAGTCTTCGCTTTACAGTGCGTAAACTGGTTAGGGGTTTGGAACATCCTTTATGATTCCTTGCTTAAAATAAGATTTCCAAATGAAACACAAATCTATGCCTTCGCTGATGAGGTGTTACTGATAATGTCAGGAAATACAAAGTTTGACCTGGAAATGCTGGGAAACGAATGTCTCTATATAGTAGAAAAATGGGCAGATTTGAATCAAATGACATTTAACCCAGATAAACTACTTTATGCAAATCACCAAAAAGCTAAGGAACAGTGAAGTTCACCTATACATGTTAGACTCTCAACTGAAAGAAGTAAAAGAGCTTAAGTACTTGGGTGTTATTTTAGACAGTAGCATGAGATGGGACAATCATGTTGAGCATATTTGCAATAAGACAGGGCAGTTAATAGGTCAGTTATCACGGTCAACAAAAGTGTACTGGGGACTGAGTGGACAAGCACTCTCAGTTATTTAACAGGGTAGCAATTCTACATTAACATATGCTGCCCCAGTTTGGATAGAAGCGCTAAACCGAAAATACAACATACGGAGACTAAGAAGGATCCAAAGACAGATGCTGCTCAGAGTAATAAAAGGATACCGGACAATCTCGTTTTTGGCTACATGTGTCATAGCTGGGGGAACTCCCTATAGATTTAAAGCTTATAGAAATGGCAATGATAGCAACGACTTACGCAAAGGGAGATATGATGTTCTCGGTGAAGAATATCACATCTAATCTGAAATCCCAACGTGCAAAAAATACACCCAGCAGAAGGCAGAAGTCGTTTTTCATTTGAAGAAGACACCAGTAGTGTACAATCTGGAGAGGAAGCCTGTGTACACTGTTGGTAGTAAAACAGAAGGAGGTGTAGGATGTGCAGTAGTGGTGTACGGCCTAAATCGAGAAGGTCCAGTGTACATACAGAAATCTATACTTGCTGACTGGTGCAGCAATAATCAGGCCGAGCTGTTTGCATTATGTAAAACACTGGAATGGGCCATGGAGGAAGGAAACAGCAAATAGCAAAGTGGCAAAAGCACAACTCCGCGATCGTCGAAACCATCTACCAGTTGTTGAGAAAATCAAACCATTGAGCCGAAACCTAGAAGAAATAGGATGGAAATTAAAATTACGTTCGGTAAAAGCTCACGCTGGTCCAAAAGATAATGAAGAAGCAGACCGTTACGCGAAAGAAGCGTCAGCAGATAAATCCCTACCTGTGGAATTCCGGGAAGTACATAGATCCTTAATCATATCGGAAGCGAAAAAGAAGAGCCATGAATTATTGGATCTCCTATGGACGGAAGCATCAACAGGAAGCCATACTAAAACTTGTTTTGAAAACATCAAAGCTTGCCAGGATTTAGTTTTCACCTACTCCTACAAACTTACCCAGGTCTTAACTGGACACGGTAAAAATGCTGTATACCTGAAACGCTTCAACCTTAAGGAGAATTCACTAATTTGATGGACCGCTTGACCAATTAATATATTACAATAAATTAAGGTTTTTAGTTGAGATTTTTCAAATGTCGTGTAATCGGATTGGATTCTCGACGACAAATGAAATGGCCACGGAGGGCTTTAGTGAAGTATACTTCATTTTAAATCATTAAATTCACTAATTTCGTAGTTCGCTTGACCAATTGAAAAATGGCAAAAAGGAGGGAAAATTCAAAAGGTGGGGTTGAGATGGGAAGTTAGTGTCCGAGTTAGGATCGAGGTCACGATAGCTCAAGTGGTAGAGCAGCGGCGTATCTAGCCGAAGATCGTGGGTTCGAATCCCGCTCGTGCCATTGACTTTTTGTCTCAACTAAAAACCTTAAGGAGAATGACACATAAAATACTGCGGCACCCAAACTTTGGAACACCTGGTGCTTGACTGCGATCTACAGGAGCAAATGAGGGCAAAGCTAATACGAAAAGTAGTCTTAGCAGGAAAAAAGTGGCCAATTTCATTAAAAACACTATTAAAAGAATTTCATCAAGATGCGCTAATCTTTATTAATTCAATGAACTTTGACCTAATATAATTGTTTAAAATTATAATAATAAAAAATTCAAATATTACTGATTAATTTATAGTAATAGTTAATTAATGTGTTAATGATCGGTTGATGTATTAATTAATATATTGGCAATGATCATTTTATTAATAATTATGAATTAATAAAATTATTATTAATTGTTATTAAAATAGTAATAAAATAATCAAGATCAACAACGTCAAATATAAATGTAATTTGAATCTGATACTTGTTCAAAACTGAGCGGACGATGTAATCTTTAAACACCTGTAATCTTAATCGGGGGCAGGTGAAAATACATTCCTTCTCGCAAAGGTTACTTGTGAGAGGAAAATAATAAAAAAAAGTCGTTGCTTGATCTCAACATGTGTCGGATTGATGTGACACAATGGCGACCTGATCCATGCCTTCTTGAGTAACCTGTCGTATCTTGGTTGCGATGGAAGATCCTTCGGACATTAATTCACTACTTTCGTGGCCCGCTTGACCAATTAATACATGACAATTAATTAAGGTTTTTAGTGGAGATGAAAAAAAGTTAATGGCACGAGCGAGATTCGAAATGGCAAAATGAGCGAAAACTCATAAGGTGAGGTTGAGATAGGAAATTGATGTCCGAGTGGATCGAGGTCACGATAGGTCAAGTGGTAGAGCAGCGGCGTATCTAGCCGAAGATCGTGGGTTCGAATCCCGCTCGTGCCATTAACTTTTTTTTCATCTCTACTAAAAACCTTAATTAATCCTTCGGACAGTTGTTCTGGGAATGTTTGTACCCTGGCCACATTCGCTTGACTTTTTCCATCTTCCATGTATAATATGATTCTAGTCGAATCTGTATCAGTTACAAACATCACTCAAACAAATTTGAAACTTAAAATAGTAACTTCTTTGCTTCTCAGTGCATATAACAGTTGAGTGCAAAGTTGGATCACTCCAGATTTTAATTTTATTCTAACCAACTTTTTGAACCCCGGAGAAAAAAACACAAATGACTATGTTGTTAGTATTTTTCCATTATAAAAATGCATTTATTAAAAAGAATATTATGTTTATGATTTATCGATACTGTTGACATGGTACGTATTTCCATTGGCCATGGAATATCAAAGAAATGTCGTTAATTCAGAGAATTAAACTAATAAATAATGATCTCATTAGGAGAAAGGAAGACAATTACAACATACAATAGAAGTCTATAAAACTTATAACAACGAACATATAACGTCAGTTTTTTATTTTATAACGCAATAAAACGCTGCATTACTATTACATCCTTGTAATGCAATTATTTATTGTTTAGAAAGTCGGTAAATTCGTTTATTGAATATTACCACCCAACTATAAAAACCTTTATGTTTAATCTCTAAACGAAATAACCAACGCAAAATATTGACTCAACACCTTAAAATTTTTTAATGTACTCAGGTTCATTTAAATTTTGCATATTAAATATATTTTGGGTTGCAAAAACTAGTCACTTCAACACAAAAGTTTATTGATTTATTAATTATTATATTAATGTGCTCCCTCAATGAAGCTATTATTTTCCTCATACACATCTCTACAGTTGTATATTCCGCACCACCCATTTCCCTTACTATGGAAATATTTGAGCATCATCCTTTTCCTGAAACCTGGCAAACCAGTTCAAAAAGCCTCGTTATATCGCCAATTAGTTTAATTCCTACCACATCCAACGTATTTGGAAAATTTTTTTCATAAGACAATCGGAAAAATTAAACTCTTCTAACCTTCTCCGAGATTAGCAGTTTGACTTTCGGCCCCATCATTCCCCAGTTCAGAAAGTGTTTCGAGTCCTTTTTAAAAAGATAGTTCCTACTCACAGTAAGTTGTTTTGCAACGATCCGGATTTCGAGCCTTTTAGCTCATCATCAGGTTGAAGGACTTCTACAACCACGTCTCTCGACATGAATTGCCAAAGTGAACTCGCTGATACCTCCGCCAACGCGACGTTCCAATTAGCAGCTGATATTTTTAATGGCGCTCAATTTGAACTTGCGACACGCGGAAATTATAACACAAATAAATATTATACTAGTAAATACTTAATATTATTAAATTACTATAAAAATAATAAAAATTAAAATAATTAGTTTAATTATTTTAATTACTTTAAACGAATCAACAATAGGACTCAGTCACCCCACCACAAATGAATCATTAGGTTTCCCTTGTTTGCCATACATTGCTGAATTATCGGAAAAAGTTAGTAAAAGTTTTAAACAAGAAGGTTTTAGAAGTACGGGTTCACTTAAAAACATCCTCTCAAAACCTAAAGGCAAAGTAGACAACTTGGCAAAAAGCGGGGTTTAACAACTCAATTGTAATGATTGTGATATTAAATATACAGGACAAAGCGGTAGAGAAATAAAAACAAGAGTAAAAGAACACTTGCCTAAATCAAGTAAATTTTCGGAATTTAAGGACCATCTAAAAGAAACAAAACATAATTTCAATTCAAATCTAAATACAAGAGTGTTACATAGTTTCAACAAAGGGAAAGAATTAGATTGGTTTGAGAAATTTGAAATTAAAAAATGTAAAATTGAACATGGTGATAAATGCATTAATAATATAACAGATTTTGATCTACCTCCCATTTTAAATATGTACATAAATAATATCAAACATCCAAATAATTAAACTAATTATTTTAATTGTTATTATTTTTATAGTAATTTAATAATATTAAGTATTTACTAGTACAATATTTATTTGTGTTATAATTTCCGCGTTTCGCACGTTCAAATTGAGCGCCATTAAAAAAATCAGCTGCTAATTGGAACGTCGCGTTGGCGGAGGTATCAGCGGGTTCACTTTGGCAATTCGCGTCGAGAGACGTGGTTGTAGAAGTCCTTCAACCTGATGATGAGCTAAAAGGCTCGAAATCCGGATCGTTGCAAAACATCTTACTGTGAGTAGGAACTGTCTTTTTAAAAAGGATTGAACACCACACTCACTCCATCATTTATCAGTTCTAGTGTTTCGAGTTGTATCCCGTATATTCTTTGAGCGCAAAACATTGTTTGGGAGTCTTTCTTGAAGTGGTACAAGGCTCTTCTATTACAAATTAAAGTGAATCCTTCCATATACCCTTTACTTAATCCCCAGGAACGGAATAGTTCTTTCGGGTCCAACAAGGATGACATTACTCCGAATACTGTCTCTTGCAGCGGGAGTCCCTCAGGGCAGTGTGCTCAGACCAATCCTCTATATCCTATATACTGCAAATGTTTAAACATCACCTACCACCTTCCTTGCATCTTTTACCGACGTCAGCTGTACTATCCTCTGACCCCGATTCTGGGGTTGATTTGGAAGATCTACAGAGATATCATATTTTTAACAGATTGGTTTTAACAATGTAAAATAAAGATAAATGAAAGACGCAATTACACTCCGAAGCAAATCTTCTCCCACAATATACTAAAACGATGTTCCTACCCAAATCCGGCTTAGGTTCTACCTAGTCTCTCGCTTAACATCAGCAAACACGACTATAGCGGTAGGACCTAAACAAACGCAACAAACTTATACGACAACACAAGCTATCGACGAAAACGTCTATCAAACGCTACTGCTACCGATTATAACTATGGAGAACTGCTAAACTTTCCAACGTCCAATCCTTTCAAACCCTCCGAAGCGACCTTAAAATTTATCAGTTCCACAAAAAACTCTACCATAGCCATATCCAAACTTTGTCCAATAGAACCCATCTGTACAATCCCTCAGGCGTCACAAGAGGAAATGACCTGCGACATCCTTTCTAAGGAGTAGGTAGTGTTTCATTAGTGAAGTGGGAGAAAAATATTATTTGCTCCCTTCAATGTAATTATGTAAATAGCTGTATTACATGTTGTAATTAGAAATCGGAGGTTGTAACAAAAATATTATTATTTAAATTAATACATAGACAGGCAAGCAATTCCGCCCACTTGAATATAACTTCATATATATATATTTTTGTATATTAATCAAATTTTCACATTTTTAATGTTTAATAATTGATTCTTTCTCTAATTAAGATTTCAATATCGCCTATTTCCTCTTATTGCCTTAATTACATCTCGAAGACGCCTCGGCATACTTTCTACCAGACTGGAAATGTCTCTTTGCTGGGGGTTAGCATATTCTTCACGAAGAAACCCTTCTAGATCGTGGAGTGCATGAGGAAGTGATAGACGTGCACTTATTCGTCTTTTGAGGCTATCCCCATAAATGTTCGATGGGGTTTAAGTCGGGAGAACGAGCTGGCCAGGCTAAGGCCTCAATGATATTCTGTTGAATGTACGTTTGTACCATGTGAGCACATGTTCTAAGTATCTCCGTGAAGTTAGAAATCTTCCCTACACAATAACCGATTCTGAACGAGAATGGAAGGAATTGCACGGAGCGTACCATTTACGACCTACTGTCACCTTACCTGTAAAAAGGAGCTCTTCCAATTTCACGTATAATCTGGATGATGATTAAAAGCTTCAAGATTTCGCTCATTGTGCCTTTTTCTTATTTTATGGACAGAAGCTAGAAATGGAAACATTTTGGGCTTTGCAACTTGAACAAAAAGATCTTCAGTGAGGTCACAACAAAAACGACAATTCCTTAAGTTTTTGCCGAGCTTTCGACGATTATATCGTCATCATTAGGTCCTATTTATTTTAGGAAAATATCGCAGTTAGAACATGTTTATCATTAAAAAAAAAAATTACAAGAAAAAATTATTTATCTTACTTTAACTCGATGAGTGTTGAAATAGATCTGGAGAGCAAGAAACTGCATTTATAATAAGATTAATTAAAATTTGGTGAAGCTCAGTATCTAAACAATGAACAGTATGGAGTTAATTAAAAACAATAAAACAAAATTGTTTTTTTTTAAATGATATAACATGTTCTAACTGCGATATTTTCTAAAATAAATAGGCCCTGATGATGACGATATAATCGTCGAAAGCTCGGCAAAAACTTAAGGAATTGTCGTTTTTGTTGTGACCTCACTGAAGATACTTTTGTTCGAGTTGTTCAACAAGCAGGTCGATACATCATCTCATCTTTAATTTTGGGCTTTCCACATGAATCTTCCGATTTGACTTTCAGTGATTTTGCAAAAACAGGAGTGGAATGTTCATGTCGCCCGGATCTTCCGGAATGACCTTGTTTTCTTGGAGAGCTGAAAAACGCTGCCTACAGTCGAATAATGAACAATATTCGCAGGACTGGAGTCTATAAAAGTTAAAGCCCTACCACTATTGTGCTCATTCAAATGCCCTGCTAAACAAAATTAAATCTAATGAAATCAACTAAAGAAAGATAAACAAACAGTTTTTCAATGAAAATAAACTTTTAGCGCAGTAGGATGAATGGACAAAATGCTACAGTTTTTGAAAAAGACTGTTAAACAAATATACTAATAGTTATTATGTTTACAATAATAATTCTTAATTAGCGAAGATTAAATCACGCAAAAGTTAAAGAAAATTTATTTTTAAACGAATAAAAGTAAGTGGTGCGATAATCTTGTCTATCAGAATATCTAAATTAATTTTGGGACTGATATTTAATGTATATATACACAAAAGTGCTTAATATATCATTCTAAGTGTTTTATTTATATAAAACGGATAAACTTTCAGTTGCCAAAATGTCCTTGTTTACTATATGTTCTTTTCCAGATAGAACTCACTATGTCTATGATGTCTATGAATTATGTGTTTTGTAAATATTTAACACTTTAAAACATTTTAACTTTGGGTCAATAAGATGAAAGGATTCGTTTCGCAGGAATTCCTGCGATGTTTCTCTTCCTGGTGTAATTAGGTAAGAATCTAACATTAACAAGAGAACAACAGGGGGGAGGCTTTACCTAAGTAATACATCTGGCCTGGGACTTAATTAAACGTTCTAACTTATTCGATTCCTCCCTGAGCGGGGATTAAGTTAAAAAACCGGTCTCGCCTATTAATCCAGTTACGCCACTCCTCGTTTTAGCCGTCGGTGCATTTTCGTTTTGTTTGACCTTACAAGGAAAATATTTGGACAAGGCAACTGTGTGTCGTACATTTCAAGGGATTCAAGAAGTGCGTGCAGTTCTTTAATAAAAAAAAGTCCTATTAAACAAGCGAATCAATATTTTCTATTTATGAAAGCATAATTAAAAATTGTATTGAAATATTTTTCTACTGTTTAAAAACGATAAGACGCATTAGCCATAATAATTGCCATTTTTTTCACTCATGCGGTCAAAAGAAATATATTTTCTGTTTTAACATTAAATCTGTTTACATATTAGTATATTCAAACATGTAATAACAATAGTCGAAGTCATCAGGGTAGCTGATGATGGATGATGAAATCTGACATGTACATAAATGAATTCGTTATTTGCATGAAAATCATCTTCTGTGTGATTTGTTATGAAACTGGAGTCAATTTCATTTACACGCTAACCATAAATGACTGAATAATTTTTAAAGTATCTAATTTAACAAAATGTTTTTGATAATTTGATTGGCTAAAAAATAATTAAATAATCTATATTTAATAGAGCCCAGCATATTTGTAAGTACAAAAAGTAAATAAAAGAATAATCCAGCAAAAGAAACTTTTTACTATCATATTATCATAATCAGGAATGAAAATATTATAATTGCTTTAGTTTGTAATTTGATTGGCGTACATATTAAGATAATAGAGGCTGTTACTGAGAAACAATGAAATCGAGATACATAGAGGAAGGAAGGCGTGGTCACAAAAATAATATTATAAAACAAATAATTTGAAATGGATTTTGCTAAATCAATACGCGAGAGAGTAAAAGACAATTAGAGAGATAAAGAGAGAAAGAGCAACGATTAAAGTGAAAGAATGGAGTGTTAACAATAGGACAAGATCGTTAAAATATCTTGTCAAGGTCTTCGGGGTCATGAACCTGTAGTTCGAACGTCGCCGAGGATACTTGTCCGTTTGTCCTCGCTATTTTTGACTCGTCAGTCGCGCTTCTAGTTTAGGGGGTTTATTTGGTGCAGGCTTTCAGAGTAGACGGCGAGAAGCGTTTGACAGACGAATTAAAAAAATAAAGAAAGAAAGAAATAAGGAAAGAATATTAAGGAAACAAGGCAACAAGAGTATAAAGATATAAGAGGGAAAAAAGGTATATATGGGGAAAAGAGATTTGCGAGGATATTGAGAGATAGATAGATGATAGATTGATAGATAGATAGATAGATAGATAGATAGATAGATAGATAGATAGATAGATAGATAGATAGATAGATAGATAGATAGAGAGAGAGAGAGAGAGAGAGAGAGAGAGAGAGAGAGTGAGTGAGATAGAAAGGGTGGAAAAAGAAAGGGGGAATAACTGATGTGGAAAAGAGAGTAAGTGAACATATGTATGGAAGTGAGAGTGAGATAAACAGCTAGTGAGAAGGAAAGGTAGGGTACTTAGAAAGGAGATAAATATAGGTGTAAGAGACAGGGAGTGAACTTAGATATTGGGAGAGAAAGAATGGGGAGAGTGAATAAAAGGAAAGAAAAGAGTGTGAAAGAAATGAAGAGGGTTTGAGAAAATGAGAATGTGAGAGTGACAGTAAGATGAGGTTGAGAGGATGCGAAAGACAGGGGTGAGAGAGAGAAAAAGAGAGAGAGAGAGATATGACGATTATGAAGAGAGCAAAATATATATGTCAAAATATGTCGAGAGAAAAATAGAATGAAAAAACGTGAGAGATTAAAATAGAGACAAGTAAAATAAAAGAGAAGGAGAGAGGGAAAGTAGAGGGTGGAAGAAGATGGAATAAAAGAGTGTATTTGTTTATTTACATGTACAGGCTGGTAGCTTAATTTAACTGAAATAATAATAATAATGGTCTATGAGTGAATGTTTGGAGTCTCAGCTTTACAGCACTCAGATAGCTAACTTAAGATAGTAGCCATTAAAACGCCCTTAAAAATTAATTATAATAGTGTACCTGTTTAAATTATTTATATTAGTGATTATACTAAAAGATTATGTGTTTGACAGAATATGTGCTGACAAGACGATTCATTCCATAGAGCAGTGATTCCAAAACTGTGCACTTTGAAAAATGTCTATAAAAAATATTATTTATTTAGAAATCGTGAGATGCGGTCTGGTGTGATGTAGGTTTCAGAAAAACATTTTCTTTAACGTGCCAACGTTTCGATCTTTATTGAGAACATCTTCAGGGCTCAAAGTGTTTGTCTTCTTCGGCTTTACACAGAAGAGAAACACTTTGAGCCCTGAAGATGATCTCAATAAAGATCGAAACGTTGGCACGATAAAGAAAGTGTTTTTCAGAAACCTACGTCACACCAGACCGCATCTCACGATTTCTAAATAAATATCGATTAACGGTCACTAATCACCACACAAAAAACAAATTATTATTTTAATATTTATAAAAAAACGATAAAATAAAGCCCTTTTGACTAAACCCTAAAAACTGGTGGCCATCCAAACTCAATATGGATGTTAACGAGACAACTGCAATTATATTTTTTTATTGCCCAAAATAAACTATTTATCTTTTATATGTTTTGTACATTTTTACGCTTTTATATGTTTGATAGTATTCCAAAGAGAATTTCCTCAGAGCGCAGTTTTCGTACTTCCAAAAGAAAATATCTAAAACGAATAGAAAATAATTAAAAACCTCATAAAATCATGAAAACATAAATTAATTAATATTATGAACGTATTATACTATGTGTTTTTGCATGCTCTAATAACTATAATATTAACAAAAAAAAACTAATCGGTTAATTAATTTAAATTCATGACTATCAACAATTCACTATTTTCGTGGTCCGCTTGACCAAATGAAATTGAATTGAAAATTGGCAAAAGGAGGGAAAACTCATAAGGTGGAGTTGAGATGGGATGTTGCTGTCCGAGTGGATCGAGGTCACGATAGCTCAGGTGGTAGAGCAGCGGCGTATCTAGCCGAAGGTCGAGGGTTCGAATCCCTCTCGTGCCATTAACTTTTTTTCGTCTCAACTAAAAACCTTAATTAACTGTCAACAATTCTTGTTAAAGTTTTTATTGTTTGTGAGTGTTTCTTAGTGACTAGTTTTTCATGAGTTGTTGAAGTCGTGAGGAGGGTCATGAATGGAGTAGTTTAGAAACAACGCTTTCACACAAAACCAATATGACATGACAAGAATAGCGCCACACTTTATGCCCTGAAGATGAACCGAATAAAGGTCGAAACGTCCGCAAAAAAATGAAAAAGGTGTTTTTCTAAACTACCTCATTCTTGAACGCTTCTCAGGGCTTCAACAATTTATTGTTTATCTTTTCTTTTCAAAAGGCAAATTTTTCAATTTCACAAGAAAACGAGCTGTTTTGATTATTTATTAAATACAATTGTAGATATCATACGAGGTTTAGATATAAGTTTATATTAACTTTTTTCTGAATTGGAAATAAATTAGTCGTAATCATAATGTTCACGCTGAGATATACGTTTGTTTTGGCTTGGGACGGCGCGAAAAAATTCTGATATGTTAAGGGCGCCGGAAACAGAAAAAGTTTGGGAATCGCTGCAATAGAGAAATAATACAATTCAGAAAAACAAAGTATTTAAATGTGTTATACCATTATCACTACATTTTGGACAATAAATTAATGGTTTGTTCAGTTAAGATAGTGATGGAGATTTAGAGGTGCGGTAGATAGGAGAGTCGTTGTGGGCTTGCGCCTGGGTTGCATTGACCACATCCCTAACCATCCTTAACCACTCGCATCTTCCTGTGCCGGCACGGATTTGTAGACGGAGATCAAGGAAAACACCGTTGTTTATAAACAAAGACGGCCAAGGCCTCATGCAGGTCAGTCGAAACCGAAGAGGTGGAGGGAGTCCAACGAGGCCGAAGCAAACCGAAAGCCAGATACCGGCTCTCTTTCTACACGACGGCCGATTTACAACCGAAGAGTTTTCTTCCGCCCCGATCAACAGGTGTCAAACCGCCGGTGGATTATTTCTCCTGCATCCCTGCCTCGTGCAGACTGGCGATAGTCACAATCCGACCCCGATTGGCGCATGCTCTAACTTCAGAGCCGCCTCGCGCCGGCCACAGTCTTTCCCTGGACCCACGAACGTCAACACGCCGCTCATCTTCACCGCAGTAACGTAAGTGTAATTTAACAAAAATTATTTTCTGGAAGAGAAAAAGCCTTCCAAGAGAGGTCAATCTATTAACAAAAAAGAAATTACAAAATTTAACTCAAATGTTAAAAAAATCCTATAACCATCAACACCTCCCTGATGGTTATGTTTGGCACAAATTTACCTACTTACTTACTGCTTAATCAGTAAAGTAAATAATAAATAACATTGTTTTGTTCAAATATACTTTTAAAGATAGCTTCTCTTGATTGATATGAGACGTCCAGACATAAGAGTTTGCTTATCATTTATTCCATAAAAATAATTATAATTGATTTAATTAGCTTAAATGGATATGGCTTAATATGCTATGCACAAAGCAAAAAAAAAGTTTAATCCTCCGCAGAACATTGTCTCTTTCGACTCTAGTCTATTAAATTATTTAAATGTGTTAAACTTTTCCCACTGTAAACACTAAAATGGCAGGTTTTATTCGTATATATGACAAACACGGTTAAAACTTTTCGAGGTCTTTCGTGTTACAATTTTGAAATTCCGTTATATTTTACTCTCGAATTTGAAGTAACCTTGAATAGATAGTTCGTGTTGTTGGGCTGGAATTGTTCTTTTTTGGAACTGTCGGACGGCTGATATGTGAAATGGCAGAAAAGTATTTATCTGCCGCTATCAGGCTGACTTTTCCTGAACGATGAATCGAACTTTTCACCTGATAGTTATTCTTACGAAAGGAATTGTGAACAAATATTCAAATTCATCCAAAAAACGCTTTGTGTATTGCTAATGTTTAAATTTGTTCAATTTTTTTTTAGGCACGAATCCTTGACTAACCACTATTCATAGATCAATTTTTGGTTATTCAAACTTAAATTCTCGTTTTTGACACATGGTTTGTTTCATTTAACAATAGTATTTTTGATATTTTTCAGTTTACTTTACCTTGATACTGTAATTTTTTTTAGAGCCATTTTCATTGCCAATATAAAAGAAATTTCTCGGATAAGTCCTTGTAGTTTCATTTCAAGAGAAATCGTTTCAAATCTCTTTTTACTCACCGTGTTACATCTAGAATGCAATTAAGCAATTATTCGCTAATTGCAATTATACCCTTTGCATTCAACCACTCGTTGTAACAAGTTACTACTTTTTGTTAAAATCGTATTACAATTGAAGCCTTTATATCAGTTTTTTGCCTCGCTTTGTCAAAAAAAAAAAAATCGTTTTAGCAAATATGACGATCCTGGTCCGCTCATCCTCGCTACTTCTGATGCGTCAGGTATTTCGCCATATAAATGTCCGCCCGCAAATATGCTCACAAACATAAAGGGAGAACAGGTGGACCTTAACGACTTCTGCCTAATGGTAAACGCTTCAAACCTTCATATTTCAAGTTGTGTTTGAATGACTGAGATATTACGATTTTTTTAATCTTTTCATACTTTTCTATATACGTATTCTTGCTATTATTTGGCACTAATTACTAAATTTCATAAATGCGAGTTAAATATTACAAATTGAACGGTTTGCAACCGTATTTTCTTGAAGGTTCAGCTGGAAGATTCGCCGATTGAATAGTAAATAGTTATCGCATGTCGGAAGAAATATGCGAAAAAATGAATTGCCAAGGTTTTTTCAACATTCTTATTTTTGATTTTGCTCAAACGTACCATAAAATACGATAAAAAAAGGCAGTAAGATTTACATTTTTAACATGTTAGTCTGTCAAGTTTATCGCTAATGTTTATCTCACTTTTTTTTTCTTTAAAGACATTCATAGACCAAGTTGTGAGTAGTATCAAGTTGAAATAGATATCGGATTTTTTTCTCGAGCTTATCTTACTCGCTTCTATACTTTTTATTCGATCTGCTATGATAAATATTTTAACATGCCTTCTGACTATTTAACTCTAAAATATGTTGTAATTTTATGATTATCTTTATTGAAAAATTTAGTTTATTGAAAGGAATGAAAGTACACGGACATCAGCCAAAACAAATATTAGTTGGACGGTTCAAAGCTTCATTTGAAGTTGTGTCGTTATAATATAATGTAACATAACCAACATTTATCGTAGCATGTTAAGTTGGTTTTATGAAATGTAATTAAACTGACTTATTGACTTAATTATTAATTATGAGTTTGGACTTTTGACAATAAACTTTCGCCAATTATCTCATGTTTAATGTTGTTTAATAATAGAACGATTTTAATGAAATAGATATACATTCTTCAAAAATTTGACGATTAATAGAATTGACTGACTTTATCTCATTGGTTTGTTTATTGAAGAGGAGAATCGCCTCAATAGATTTCTTAAAACCGATTGAAAATCCAAGTTAACTTGTCGTGGGCGGAAACAAGTTCGACCCTTTCTAATAATAATTGTTACTGTTACGATTCTGTCCTAAATTTCTGACGAAGACGAAATTAGACTGTCGAAAGATAAAAGTATTAGTCACAGAGTTACCTAATGAATTTCTTTTTTTAACGCACAATTCTCACCTTACTCGCTCCGGGTTTGCTTAATCCGTTGTTTGTCCTTTATTGAAAAAATAAAAGCGTATCAGTTTAGGAAAAGTTTGCAGATGCAAAATACCACGAGTTTCATTAAGTAAATATTTAGTCTTCATTGTTCATGTATTTTATTAAGTTGTAAAAATTGTTTAAGACGATTGTCTGAAAAACGAAGAAAACAAATCGATCGAAGATCGAGGAAAATTTCCCTTGCCAGTATTTTAATCAACCCAGGCCCATACAGGGAAAAGAAAAGTATTTGGCTACGATCTTTTCCTTTTTCCTCTTTTTCTTTTAAGCCGAGCAGTTGCAGTTCTAAAAATGATATATTTCTCTTAGCCAGTAAGACTTACAAGGCAGGGTGGGAAGAAGATGTCTCGAGTCGTTATTTGTTTAGTTTTTCAGGCCTTTTCAGAGTGGAAATTAACGAAAACCGATGGGAAATAATTTCAGGAAGTGTTACAGCTGGGATTCGCTGAACATATTTATTTGATGGGTCTCGGTTGCCAAAGGTGCCGTGTCAACATCAATTTCCAACTTCTCCACGGCATGAAATTCTCTCAAACTCTTGGAAATACGTGTCTGTGTGTCTCCCGGCTAAAAGTAAAAAAGAAAACGGAAAGATTTGTGTGTAACAATGAAATTTTCTTTTGGGTAGTGACCACAGTGAAAGTAATAGCATAAGATATCTTCAATGGATTTTGGTGTTTTGAAAGTTTTAATTGTACATTAAGCAACTACTTCTTCTTTTATAAGATACCAAAATACCTTGATCCAGAGTGTTCAAAAATACAATGCACGATTAAAAAATAATACAATAATAAAAAATATTTTGTTGAGGTTGTGAGGAGCGGTCAGGAATGGGGTGGTTTGGAAAATACCATTTTTTTGCCGACGTTTCGATCTTTATTCGGGTCATCTTCAGGGCATAAATGTGGTGCTATGCTTCTGGTGTCATATTGGTTTTTTGTGAAGGTGTTGTGGTGTCACAAAACCAACACAGTTTCACACAAAGCCAATATAACATCACAAGTATAGCACCACCCACATTTTATGCCCTGAAGATGACCAGAATAAGGGTCGAAACGTAGGTAAGAAAATGAAAAAGGTTTGTTTTTAAGTCTGCCTCATTCTTGGATGCTCTTCTCGACTTCAACAAATTATGAAACAACAGGTCACTAAGAAACACGCATAAAACATATTACGCATTGACACAACACGGGGCTGAAATAATCAAGCTATCGGATGCCCCTGTCAAAAAATAAATAAAATAAAATAAAAATAAGATACCAAAATAATATATTTGCTTTTTAACGTTTTTTACACACCTACGGGTAAGTAGATGAATTCCTCCTTATCAAACTTCCAATCTTAAAAATTCCTCTGAAACTTAGTTAGTTCATCTGTCTGACTTATAATAGATCAATCTGTCATATCAGAGAAACAAATAGTACCCTCAACATCATTGATAACCGGCATGGTATGAGGATCCCAGTTAGGAACGGTTTCACCCCAATCAACTCCGTCACCATCACCTTTATTAAGATGTGCGCCATAAGGAACTTTATAATGATGTAAGGAGACTAGAGAGTAGGATTTATGTTCCGCAAGCCCTGCAATCTTCTGGTTTATTATACTTTTCTATTTCCTTGGTTCAGTCTGTCGATTCGATCCTTCTTTTAAGGAGTACAGGACAGACTGTTGTTGCTACAATTTCATTCCCTAGGTTTTTCTGTATGTTAGGTTAAATTTCCATTGAGCTGTTGCTTCGAATTCGAATATGATATGAGTAGCTGTTTTCTCCTCCTCATTGCATAATCGGAAAATGGGATCATCGTTGTATATTCCCATGTTGTGAAGATGTTTTCTCAGCTGCCAGTGACTGGTAAATAGTTCTATCTGTACTACTTATCTGAGTTTAGCTCTCTGTAACTGCAGCAGAAAGTTTGCCAATCTTGGTGAGGGTTGTTTTAGCATACGTTTCCTGTGTCTAGCGCCCCTAGAGTTAATCCAATTCATATATATATATTTTTTTTTTTTTTTTGAAAGAAAGAATATATTCAGAACCGATATGTGCTCTCGAAAATTCTCTCTTTTTCCTTATCCAAAATTGTTTTTTGTGTCCAAGTACTCAAGATATCATTAGGTTGTTGTGTTTTCCCAGGTGATTGTGGATGCAACATGAAATACTTTGATTGAATATAAAAAAATATTTTTTTGCATTGTATAAATTCACTTTTTTCCACATCCTACATGTATATGTTAAATTTAAGCAATGTTTGTAAATCCCAGGCCCTGGAGATGTATTCGATAAAGATCGAAACGTTGGCATGATAAAGAAAACGTTTTTCTGAAACCTACGTCACACCTGACCGCATCTCACGATTTCCGAATAATCATCGACTAACGGTCACTAATAACCACACATTAGTGACTAATTTTTTTACATGCTAATGCTTTTGCTGCTTCGCCATCCTTCACAACATACATTATTCTACTCTATAATTAAGTCACTGTCATAGCGTCTTCCTCGTCATCAGTATAAACTTGGGCCTTCCGTGGCCTACTCAACGGAAAACTTACTCTCTCATCCTCAAAGCTTGCATATTAAATCGTGACTTTTAGTAGTCTAAGTAGTCAAAGATACCTTTATATCTTCCATTTATGTTCACGCTTTCTTCCAGCTTCTCTTTATTTTACACTACTGAATTTTCCCTTCACCGCGTTACATTAACCTTCAAATTTCTGGCACAGCACCTATCTATTGAAATTCAAACCTTCTGTATGGTGTACCCTAGAAATCTAATGCTGATTTGGACCAACTATACTTTATCTGGATTAGGCCTTAGTTACTAATTTGTCATTAGTACTTTTAATATAATTAGTACACTAATTGGGTTAGTACTTCCCTGACATGGTCTACATCACCCCAACACGTTGTACGTCCAAATAGTACAAATTTGTATTACCTCTCGTTGCAGTCCAAACTTGATTGTTGATTTTTTTTGCATCACGATCTAATTTAATTTAATGGTACGCACTATTTAAATTAAATACTTTCAAAAAATACCTCCTTCCTACCACTATTTCATATATTCCCCAGGGCTTCATTAAACCTTTCGCTTATCCAATCCACAAAGATTTTCCCTAAGAAGGTATTTTCTCAATACTGTTGCCCATAACCTTCACGTAATATCTATCCTCCCTACCAACACTGGTTTTGTCATAGATCACTCCAAAACAACTTCATCGCCTAAACCATAGGCTTACGTTTGGATAAATGAATCTAATAAAAACAAATTTCATGTAGTTTTTCATTCTAAAAAGAAAACCTATTAAGGTTTTTAGTTGAGATAAAAAAGTCAGTGTCACGAGCGGGATTCGAACCACGACCTTCGGCTAGATACGCCGCTGCTCTACCACTTGAGCTACCTTCACTTCGATCTACTTGGATTTCTCACAAACTGCAGCAACTATGATTACCTATACATACGTGAATCACATTTCATATACATGAACCGACCGAGGAAAAACTATATACAGGGTGTATCAATTTCTACGGTCTACCCATTTAATTCGAAAACGATTAACTTTAGCAAAAAATGATATTGTACAAACCTCACGTTAATTTCGGCTAGGAATCGCGTGGTGGTAATAGATTTATCAAAAGTTCCTCATCTAGCAGGCAAATTAAAGCAACCCCATGATCCTTACCCCATTCTGTTACGATTCCTATCCTTAATTAACTTGCTAATGTTTTCGAAATAAACGGGGAGAGCCATCTTGTTGTTACAAAAAGCATACCCCTCACGCCTCTTCCGTCGGGCATAACTTAGAAATTGTCGATCCTATCAAAATTTTCCCTTCAGCAAAAGTGACATAAAATAAGCTCCAGAATCTAATTGTATAATAAAAATATGGGATTATTTAAAATAACAAAGCTAGTGTCATTAGGGATTGTATCCAAAATCTACAAAACCAGGGTAAACACAACAACCTGATGATATCTTGGGTGCCAGGGCACAGGGGAATTTTGGGTAACGACAAAGCGGACAGTCTGGCCAGAGGATGATCTGCAAGATCATACATAGGCTCCGAACCTATACTTGGGATAACAAAAACAAATATAGAATCGTCTGTCGCAGAATGGATCCAAACAAAACAAAAGGAGAAGTGGATAAACTCTAGCAGTGCTAGACATAGTAAACTTATACTTTTTAAAAGGATAGTTCCTACTCACAGTAAGTTGTTTTGCAACGATCCGGATTTCGAGACTTTTAGCTCACCATCAGGTTGTAGAAGTCCTTCAACCGATGATGAGCTAAAAGGTTCGAAATCCGGATCGTTGCAAAACAACTTACTGTGAGTAGGAACTATCCTTTTAAAAAGTATTGAACACCACACTCACTCCATCATTTATCATTTCTAGTAAACTTATGGTGAAACAACCCTAATCCAGACTGGCAAAAGCATTGCTGCAGTTGGAGAGGGCCAAACTCAGAGGAGTGGTATGACTACTAACTGGTCACTGGCATCTGAAAAAACATCTACACAACATGGGCATATACAACGATGATCCTATTTGCAGATTATGTAATGAGGAGGAAGAAACTGCCTGTCATATCACCTTCGAATGCGAAGCAACAGCTCAAAGGAGATTTAACCTAACGGAAAAAACTTAGGGAATCAAATTGCAGCAGCGACAGTAAAAGACCTGATACTTCTAAGGAGAAGGATTGAGTCTATTGCTTTGAACTAAGGAACTAAGGTACAATAAGCCAGAAGGATGGAGTGCCTGGGAAGAGCAAACCCTACTTCATAGTATCCTTTTTTACCACTATACCTTAGTGCCATTTCCCGGATAGATGAAAAAGTTATGTTAAATCTGTTATACCACCCCGCGAATCCTAGCCGAAATTAATTCGGGGTTTGTATAAGACCATTTTATGCTAAAGTGAATCGTTTCCAAATTAAACGCGTGGAATATAGAAGTAGGTACACTCTGTATATGATCAAACATGATGCTGATAAGTAGGAGTTTTATATTTCCCAACTCGTGGTTCTTGCTTGTATTTTCTAGTTCCTTAGTTCAGTGTAATCCACTCGATTCTTATCTTGAGAAGCATTAAGACTATGGCAAACAATATAAAATCATGTCTAAATTATCTGCTCACCCTAATCAATTTATACTGAACAAATCTTCCCTCTGACCCGCGCGGTCAGCAGGTTTGGGTAACGACGATGTCATAACGTCAGTTCGACTCACTAACGAACCACTTGTGGCACATTTGCATGTTATATTTTTGTGTATAGCTTTAAATATAACAAAGATAAGAAAATATTCGCACAACGTACATAACCTACATAGTTAACAAAGCTAAAACAAATGAAAATTCGTTTATTATTTAATTAACAGTCATTGTGGTCTTTCTATTGTTACTAAGTGTTTTAGGTTTTGTTGCTATAATATTAGAACAATTTTACAAAAGGAGCGTTATGTTTTTCCTGCTTTGATAAACATTTGCTCTATTTTTTCTTAGGATGTTTCAAGGTATGAATAGTAATTATGGCTTTGTGTTTTTCACCCTTAATAGAAAAGGCTTGTATTTCAAACTCATTTTTTTTTTATTTAAAAGAATAATTTAACTGTTTTATGCTTGTTCCAATCGATTGCCGGCAAACAAAAACTAAAAAGCCATTGTCGTTTTTGTCCGTGATTTGTACGTCTGGTTTGTTTAATTGAAAACAAAAATTCATGACAATGACGATAAGATTTGTCATTTTCCACCCAAGTTACATACGAAGCGATGTGTTGAAAGAACGAATGTTTGAAACTCAGAAGTTCACTTAATCTATTGTTACTCAGGCGGAGAGTCGAAAAGTTAGCGGATGATAACATATTGGATGTGTTGTCTCTCATATCTGTAAATTGGTTTCCCCACGAACGAGAATGCCTCCGCTCTTTATTTACCCTTTTACGGATAAATCCAGAATAGAAAGTGTCAAGTTGCTGTATTTCAAAGGGATTCGATAAATTTTAACGGTATATTTCCTTACAGAGAGTACACGATACTTACGACTTACCGGCTTACGAATTTCACCTCTTAAAATCAAAGTAATTCCCGCTTATTACTTTGTGCCCTTTCGAACAAAATTTGTGAGATTGAAAGTCAAGTTGTAATAATAATGCAGAATAAGCGCGATATTGGACAAGTTGTTTTAAACGTAGGTCGGTTCGGTAATTGGGTTAGTTGTGCTTTGAATTTGGTCTTGCTCATCACGTTTAATTAGTATGGATATTCCGTATAAAGAATGATGAAATAACCAGATAAACTATAAAAAAATAACAGAATAAAAATGATGATGTTCTCACAACTAGAATTAAAACGGAAAGGATACTTCATAAAGTATGAAGGGACATTTTGTTCAGAAAATACTTCCTCCTACATGCGAAAGTAATGACCTGACCCTGGCATGGGTCCCTGGACATTCGGGGCATAGAGGCAACAAAAAGGTTGACATGTTGGCCAAAAAGGGAGCCAACATGGACACTAAGGGCCCAGAACCCTACTGCCGCCTAGCAGCAGATATATCTTAAAATGGATCCTTAACGAGACCAAAACCTTGTGGAACAATACCGCAGGTATGAGGCACGCGAAGAGATTCATAGAATACCATCCGCAAAACTTACAAAAGAATTACTGGAAGGCAAGCGCAACCGAACCAGGATTCTGGTTGGACTCTTGACGGGGCACTGCCTCTTAAGAAAGCACATGCACAGGATAGGAGTACAGACAGAGCAGATACTGCCAGGAAAAGGAGGAGACCGCAGAACACATTTTACGTTTCTGTGAAGGTCTATTTGGTGGAGGTTCTTGCAACTAGGACAAGAAAAACCAAAAGGAAGATCCTACACAAAGGAACCGCTGGCAAAGCTGTGGAGGCTGGTCAATAGCCTGAAGCTGGCCAGTGAGTTACAATTAACTGAAGAGCACAATAGATCTATTTAGGTCGAGGTGCAGTAGGCCTTGTGGCTGCCTCTCTTATCCATATCCCTATCCCTACCCTCCTACATACCACTCCTTCTTCAAGCCCTACTTATTACATCATCACTTACATGTAGACCAAGGTTTATCTAAGTTTATTAAACATTTTGTTCACGCTTGCGTTTTCCAAGGAAGTTTCTTAGGACTGTTCTATTCCCTATACTCTACAGACCCTCCTATTTATCTCGATTTAGCAGAAAAAGTAACATTCTCGTATCTTTCTTGGCTTATGTCACGTAATCAACTTAACCATCGTTATTTTGGTCTTGCTAATTATGTGTGAGTAGTAAAATATAACGCATAACTAATAAAGAAATAACCAGCTAATACCTACAGGGAAATAACGACTAAACACGTCTCACAACGGGAATTAAAACAGACATCACACGTTAAATAAAGCGTGAGAAGACGTTTTGTTATGATCCTGCTACACAAATTCAACTTCTCCAAACTTCCTCCTACCTACCACCCTGTTCACGTCTTACTTTTCAGATCATTACCTTCAACTAGTCCAAGAAACCTTTATGTTTGCCATTTATTTTATGCACGATGGTGTTTCTCAAGGAAGTATCCTCGCACCTCTTCTCTATTCCCTGTATTCGCAGTGATTCAACAACCTACATCCTTGGGACATCTCAATCATCTTACCTTCTCCAACGTCAACAAATTTTACGTATCCTCGTATCACTTTCAAGCAGTCCAAAGGGTTTTACATTTTCCATTTATCTTATACATGCTGGGCTACCCAAACGAAATATCTTTCCGCTTGATTCTTTCTAAACTGCTGATCTCCCTCTCTTCACCTACGATGAAACCTCTCTCCCAATACTGATCTTGTCATAGCCGATTTTAACAAAACCTTCCAGCTTGAGACCGCCTTGCAACTACCCAAACAATTACACTGGGGCTCACGTACTCGACTAACTCGTAATCTCAGATCAATGCCAGATACCAAACTATAATTAGAGGACCCATAACAAAGAAAAAAAAAATTCACACAGCATTATTTAAACCAGTATTAACCTATGGTCTACAACGGGACAGCAAAGAACGTCCATCGCATCCAGGCCTTTGCAAAATGGTCAATCCCATTTAAGCAGGGTTCACAGTATCTATCTCGACATAGACATCCCCTATGTCCTGAAAAGAGACAAATACATTATATTCCATGCCTAATTATCCCATTTATATTAATTAATATATGAATACAATCCATCTTGTCACCAATCTTTCCAGTTGGCTGAAGCGATAGCTTGTTAACCAACGAGGATATCTCTAGGATGTCAGGCAGACACTCAATAAAATAGTCTTTAAACAGATTAACATAAATTGATACTGTTTCATCAAATTCAGTACACAATTAAACAGGAATATGAAGTAAAGAGGTTGAAATTGTTTGAAATACAATTTACGATTCAGGACGTGATTATTTCATTAGCACAATATATAATATACATTTAAGTATTATTTATTTAGTATTTATATTATCTTCATGTGAGAATCCATATTTTGTTTTTAATGAAATGTGGTTGTTATGATTTATTGTGTTTGTTTGAAAGCGCTGTTTATGGTACGTTTGGGGGGAGTTGGGGCCAAATCCAAATCTCCTATAGGTTTTACAGTCGTAAAGTGTTCTTATTTGTATTTATATTAAATACAATCAGTATGAATTCAAAAAGACCCCGTACAAACGAATTGCCTAACAGTTTAAGGACAAAGAAAGACACAACAAATATCGGTTTAATACGTTTGAATCATCGTAATTAATTCATCGGTTCTGGCAATGGATCATGTGGAATTGACGCAAGCCCGTGTCACCCTTAATGTGAAATTCCTTTTTGAATTTATCATAAATTATATCAGCTGTTTACCAATTTACGGCAAATTTATCAGCTGTTTCAACACGAAAAACGCAGGTCGTTCAACCTAATTTTGCCCGTTATCAGATTACGGCTTGGAAGCTGGATAAAATTTACTGTCGGCTTGGATTGCTTCTGGGATTCGAACGGGGCCCGGGTCCGAACACTTTTCATTCTTTTGATATCTTAGGCCCAAGGCGGAAAACATCCACCAGGACCAGGTTAATCCAGACATAAATCCAACCGAATTACACCAGATCCGGATTTAGATGTAGTTTACAACTAATAGAATCGTTATTTTTCTTCATATCTGTTATTGTGGTCGCATTTTTCATGTTGTGGCCATGAGGACTTTTTGCTTTAGGACAACACATTCTTCCGTATAATCCTATTGCAATTCTGTTAATCTGTTACGTTTTCCTGTATTGCAATTCCAAAGGCGTCACAATAGACCAAAACATTGAGGCAGACCAAAATAATATAAAACGATCAAGGTGATAGCTCATCCCAACGCAGACTGTAAAAAGATATCTCTTCGTTGTACTACTTTTGATACAATTTATTTTAAGTATCATGTCACAAAATTGAAATGTGTCCAAAATAGATTGGGTTTTTTTGGTACATTTAGTAGAACATCAATTTAAAAGTCAATTTAAATTAGGGTTGATGGTCCGACTTCATTCAAACGCATTTCGGTATTGCGCCATCTTCTCATAGTTCCTCACTGAAGATGGCTCAATGCTTTATAGTATATACTTTAAAAAATGGACTATTGTCGTCAGTGATTGATCAAACTTTACGATTTCAAGGAACATTAATGTCGCGTTGTTCGTCTGAAAAGATGTTTTTAACATTTGTATTTTTATTTGTTTTAGTTCGTGTAAAAGCGAGCTTAAGAGGTTATATATGGAAAAAGAAATAAAAGCGTGGATTGTCCTAAGTTGAAATATCCCTGTGGAGTTTTAGTCGCACGATTCTTGAATAATAACAAGTCTTGACACAGATATCGCTTTTCTCATTTGTGACTATAAAAATTCTGTTCTACCTCAGAACGTCATGTCGCCATTTTGTAAAACCCAAAGTTAACGACGAAAACTTCCTCAACAAGGTAAAATACGGCCGATAAAACTAATTTCAGAGAGGGCCTGGTCAAATATTTGGTCAAAAAATGAGGGTAGCGTTTTCTTTCGAATTAATATCTCGTGTTAAAGGGGTTGTGTACTTTTTGGAGAGATTGGGTATGTACACGAAATTGATATTTAAACTTCACACTTGCAAAATTCCAGGGAATACAGAAAGCTTTTGTCCTTCAAATATATTTTTAATGAAAATTGCTACTCAATATACCTTTTAGTGTTTGACTTGGGTCGAACGATTGACGAAAAGTTTTAAAAGTTTCAGCGCTAACACCATTAAAACAAATATTTTGACAATTTTTTAACCTTGATAAGTTACAAGGCCGTGGCAGATGTACGGACCTGGAAAACAGTTTTTTTTTCCAATGGAAAGTCTCAGGATAACAGAGTTTTAGATTAATGTTTCCTGGTGTCGTATTGATAAAATGAGTTCTTTTTTGTTAACCTTTAAGACCTGAACTTTAAAATTTAGGCAGGTTTTCTGAAGTTTCTAGCTGTCTGCTGCGATTAACCTGTAGGTTGGTCGTTTTCGGTCACCCTGGTACTAACCTCAATCGTTTGATATTATATCATTCTGGTCCGTTTAACCTCGCTTCTCTGAACTGTCAGACAGTTTTCAGCTTCTTCAGTCGTTGGTTTAAACGTACAACCATAGATGAAGA
The DNA here is from genome assembly GCF_000648675.2 of Cimex lectularius. Lineage (NCBI taxonomy): Eukaryota > Metazoa > Arthropoda > Insecta > Hemiptera > Cimicidae > Cimex > Cimex lectularius. Next base: position 307,686 of record NW_019392765.1, on the reverse strand, counting down.
AAATTGCCTGTCAGGTCGAAGCGAGGTAAGGCGGACCATGTTGATCAAACCGACCAAGACATGTTTATTTATCAAGATTGTAACCAGAAATCAGACAGTAGTCATTATTTAAACCATTTGAAGTTAACATAGTAATTTATTACAATTAATTAAGGTTTTTACTTGAGATAAAAAAGTCAAGTGCACGAGCGGAATTCGAATCCACGATCTTCGGCTTGATACGCCGCTGCTCTACCACTTGAGCAATCGTGACCTCGATCCACTCGGACACCAACTTCCCATCTCAACCGCACCTTTTGAATTTTCCCTCCTTTTTTGCCATTTTTCAAATGTCGTTTAATCGGGTTGGATTCTCTTCTTTTATCTCAACTAAAACCTTAATTAATTGTAATATATTAATTGGGCAAGCGGACCACGAAATTAGTGAATTTAATGATTAAAAATGAAGTATACTTCACTAAAGCTCTCCGTGGCCATTTCATTTGTCGTCGAGAATCCAACCCGCTTACACGACATTTGAAAAATGGCAAAAAGGAAGGAAAATTCAAAAGGTGCGGTTGAGATGGGAAGTTGGTGTCCGAGTGGATCGAGGTCCCGATAGCTCAAGTGGTAGAGGAGCGGCGTATCTACCCGAAGATCGTGGGTTCGAATCCAGCTCGTGCCATTGACTGGTTTATCTCAACTAAAAACCTTAATTAATTGTAATATATTAATTGGTCAAGCGGACCACGAAATTAACGAATTAAATAGTAATTTATTTAGTTTCTGAGATTTTTTTGTTGTTGAACATTTTGCTTGGTTATTTTTTAAAAATTATTCTTGCAGCATCGCTCATTTGCTGTCTGAAGAATAATATATAAAATAAAATATAAAGTTGTAGTTTGATGATTTTCCATCATTCCTGTCTTGCTCATTTGGTCTGACGGACACTTTTCGGCTTCTTCAGTTTAAACCTACCACTAAATATAGAAAAATTAACTACCGTCTGACAGACCGAACAGCGAGTTTAATTTTATCACATTTCTTCCAGAAATCAAAGAAGTATATTTCGACTGACTTTGATTTTATGTTACTTCAACAGGAGAACGATTAGGGTCTAAAATTACGCAATTCATTAATACAGACGACAAAAATTTAAAATAATACAATAGAAAATTACAACTCAGCTCATGATAGTTTCAGTCTTTATCACATTGGGTTTTTGCCAACAAGTCGTTTCTTCCTGGTCCGTCTTTTCCAGCTGTTCAGACACGTTTCGCCATTTTGCTATCTTACATGGTTGAGTTTGCAAACAATAAGCGGACGAACAGTTAATAATTAATAAATTCCATTTGTCTCACACAATCTGTTGAATGTTATGGCATGCAAGAATAGAATTGTCGGACACCTAATTCATATCGTCGCTTATCTTACGATTACTGTAAAAGGGTTGAATTTTTTCATTCATTTTCTGAAAAGTGATTGCGATATAATAATATAACAGCTTTATTAATATTAATGGTTGAACATGGGTTGATCAGGCGATGGCTTGAATTCATATCGCTTTGAGTATTGTTACGCTACCCGGAAATAACGCCGTTCACTTGAGAAAGTTTTAAAGTATTAAAGTTACCCGCTACATGTTGGTGGTAATTGACCTCCAGCCAAAACGCACATCGACAGCTTGAATTTTAATTGATCCTGATTTTAAGTGCGCACATATCCGTTTTCGATTCGGGTAAATATAAATAATTAGCCTTGAGCAAAACATACAGTGGACGGTTTCCTGACCATGATGTCGAGGTCAAGTTTGTTCAATTTTCTCATTAAACGTTGTTTTAACCATTTAACGATTTATTTGAAAATTCGCCTGGTCGGCCCATTTTGACCACCCTGGTCCGCATAACCTTGCTTTTTCTAACGCATTTCGGTATTCCGCCATCAATGGTTGAGTGCTTGTTAAGCTGGAGAAACATTTTGTTCAGTAGTTCATTTTTAATATTTAAAGAGAAAGGTAATTTATGAAGTCTTCATCGTTATTGAGAGATAATGGCAAAGAAGGAGATTGGTGCTTACACCCAGAAAGGCAGGAAGACCAATTAGCAATGGAGAAGCGTAAAGGTTCGAAAGAGGTGTTAAGTCGTTAGTCGGTGAACCAATGCTGAACATTGGTCCGTTATTGGGTCTGTCTTCAGGAGTCAATTCCTCACTGGTGATGGCGCAATGCCGATACGCGTTGGAGTAGTTCAAAAAAATTCGCGAGTGAGAAAGAACCCAGCACCGGTTCCCAAAAACAGTTAAAAATATATTTTAAAGAAAGAATATAAGGAATATATTTGAAATTTTGGCAAAAGGGATTGGGCGGAATGAAGGGAGATAAAAAAAAAAGAGAAACGGAAAAGTATGATTGGAGGGTGCAAGGAAGAATAAGATATGGATGAGTTTTCATAATTTATGTTATGATAAATGTAACATATTCATGTTACATTTAAAACCTACCTTTCAACTTGTATGACAGACCAAAACTACAAGGACGACAGGAAACGACGGAATGTTTTACAGCTAGCAGATTTCAATATACTTTGTTATTCGATTTATTAGTAGTAATACTAATGTAGGAGGTTTAGAGGCCGACAAACAACAGAGATCATCGTCGACTTTCTGCGTATTTTTACTTCTTTTTCTAGACTTGCACGCGGATTTTTCAACCTGCGGTAATTTGGGCGTCCCGATCTGATTACTAACTCTCAGCAATATGCAAACTAAGTCGATGACCTAAAATACTAGCCTTTCATTTGTGCCTCGATTGTCATGTACAGTGTATACACTAACCATACAATACATGTACATGGTGTCAGGCTACCGCATCACAAACTTTGCCGGTACATTTAACAACTCCAGAGTGACAAAAAAGTTCGTATAAGCCATGGTCCGATTCTCAAACCTTTCGCACATATTCAACATTTTATGTTGTTTTTTTTTCCAACTATCTACGCTTTTCTCATAAATTTATTGGTAGATTTTGGACTATTAATTTTGGGGGAAATAAAACAAAATGTTTTGAAAAGAGCATTAAATTTTCTTTCAGAAGACACTCTTCTTGAACTTTCAAATTAATTTTTCGTAAAAAAACAAGCACTAAATTATTCCAAACCTGCTAAATTTAAAATTTGTAAAAAACTAAAATTGTAATTTCGTTGGAATTTTACGTTATAGTTTGGCAAATTTCATACGAACTTCTTCGTTTAATATGCTTTCTAGCAGTATACTCGTTTCTTAAATTACATCGAACCAAAATCCAGAAATGTTATGCTAAATGAAAAAAAAGTGGTGACGGTGTGAAAAAGAGGAATGGGCTTAATCTAGTAATCCAAATTTTTGTCCTGGGCACAATTTATTTCCCAACTTTATCTTAATAGAAAAGCAGAAAAAAAGACAAATGAAGCAAAACACATAAAAAAGAGACAATAAACATAGAGAACAACCAAAGCAGAAAAATTGGACAAAATATCTACACACAGACAAAATAAAAAAGGGGAACAATACAGAATAAGTAAAACCCAGTCCTAATCTAATGAAAAATCTCTAAAAAAAGAAGAAAAATTCAACGAAAAAATCAAACATAGCACATAAAGTAGAGACAACAAACATAGTAAACAACGAAATTACGATGATTTTTTTGTGTTTAGTGTAGGTATTTTCATCAATTTTCTTCTTAAGATGAATAGTTCATAAGCTACTAATCGATTTATGACGAAAACCATAAAATGTTGAATATCTGCGAAAGAATTGAGAATCGGACCATGATTCGTTCATACGAACTTCTTTGTTGATTTTGATGTTTGAAGCTCACTGGAAATGTTTGTGACGCGAGTAGTTTGACACCCTGAAACATCACCATTCAAAACAAGAATAGGATTCTGGTAACATTTACTCGATATTCGTCGGGGCGGGAGTTAAACTCACTCCATTCACGCTAATAACTTACTTTCACTCTCCAGACGTCACACACTCACTCGAGAGTGCTCGATATTCCTCAGGGTGAGCTTTCTTTGTTACTGATAAATTACTTTCAACAAATTAACATGATGATATCGTGATTCGGAACGACCGAGGTACACGTTCATCCACCCGCAGGCCTAAAACAGCATTTCTAAAACACTTAATTAAGATTTTTAATTGAGATAAAAATTTCAATGGCACGAGCGGGATTCGAACCCACGATCTTCGTCTAGATACGCCGCTGCTCTACCACTTGAGGCTTGAGCTATCGTGTCCTCGATCCACTCGGACACTAACTTCTCATCTCAACCCCACCTTTTGAATTTTCCCTCCTTTTTGCCATTTTTCAAAAAAATTGATTGGTCACGATAGCTCAAGTGGTATTATTCCACGGAGTCCGTCGGACCACGAAATTAGTGAATTTATTTTCTAAAACAGTTGAATCGGACGTAACAAAGATAAAAATGCTGTTCTACAAACGCATTGAACATGTTTCTGAAATATCAAATACATGCCTATCTAATTCTGTAATCCGTGTACAGTAAAATGCAAAATAAATGTTAATGCTGATTTGAAAGCAATCGGTTAAGTTTTGGATGATGGGTTATGATTTAAGTCATCTGGTTGAATATAAAAATAATCAATTTATATCTGGGAGGTGATGAACTTGTAGATTTGTCATGTTCGATCTTGGTTAGCCCGTATTTGCCGTTCGAATCGTTTTTATGCGTTGTATAAAGCCTTTTATGAGATAAAAAAAGCAAAAAAATGGCAACACAAGTGTGTCACAACTAAGTAGGGAAATTAGGACGATCAGGATGAACGGCAACTGAAAGTATATCTAAACGTAGTTGCATTCATGTTGAACTTATAAAGTTGATGTTTGATCTAATACACTTACAATTTTTTCATAAACTTTCTTAATGCTGAAACCTGTTGCGAGGCATTATTTTCGTGTTCCAGAAATAGGTATTTAATTTTCCTCATTTTCCGAAGCAGAGGAAGCGTCCGCCTCTTGCGTAATCCAATTGGCGACGGTTTCATATTCCTCCTCGCCCCGGTAACTTTTCATAGAGTTCCACCGTCAAACAAGACCGCATGCAAAATTTTCGCCTACTCATAAATAACATTTTTGCATTTTTGGACTTAACAGTGTCAGTGAAAGCGAAACTGCTGATGATCTCCATATCGCAGATCGACCAAAAGTTTAACGACTTTAGTGTTTGTATAGGCGTGATTTACTCCACTTTGTTTTATACCTCATAAATAAAAATCTTATTTGCCGAGAATGAGGAGCTCGTGAAAATCTTTATTACTCTTAGGATGACTCAGACTTTTAAGAGACGACATTCGTCACCGTGAGATAATGATACATCGATTGATAAAAATTAGTAATAGAATTGTAGAATCACCTGATTATGAACAGCGATCATAAGTTAATCCAGTTTTACCTCCAATAAACAACTTTTAATTTATATACTCTTGTACGTACTCATTACTTATACATACTTTCTTATAGATAATTAATTCTGTTTCAAATGGTAGTGCAATATATGTTGCACTTCGGACTTGAAACTTCCGCATTCGCTTGTAAAAAGACATTATCAAGTAGTCAGATTGAAACTATTTGTAGTTTGAACTTTTTCAATCACCCTGGTCCGCCAGTCTTCGATGGTTTCTGTCAGATGCGATCCTGAATCACTGGAAATGTATAGGTGACACGCTTATAATAGATAAATACTAACAAACTAATAGACCAATACGGCGAAAAGCTGAAATTTGACAGATATTGACAAGAAAGAGAACCAGAATTATTGGCGACGAGTCTAAAGTTCAACACCTCCTTAACCTATCAACAACTTTGTTGTTGTTACAATTTATGCAGTATTCTTTCAGGAAATATAGAATTTTCCAGGAGATGGTTTTGCAAAACGACTGACAAAACGTACCAACTACAGTGTTCAGTTAAATTCCTAAAACTAGCGCGCACTGGCGAACGATTATAATTAACGATTCCCACGACATGAAATGCCATAATTCTATACAATTCTATACATTCATAATTCTAAATATTAAAAATAATTTGTTGTATTGTACTTTCATATGATGAACCGCAAGCACTTTTCCAAAATGTCATTATTGCGACGGGGCAGATGATCTTGGCCACATCTTGCTGTGCTGCAAGGAATTTGTGGACCAGCGAGATATAATTTTCCAAGTCCTATCAACTTCGTTGATGGAACGTCCGAATAACCTTGAAACACTGCTGATATCAGCAGACCGTGTTTGAGCACAGGTTCAGCACAATTTACGAATATTTGTGAACGTGCAAAGTTTATAACCCATCATCCTTCCGTCCCAGTACTAACCTGCAATAAATAGTAATTTATTTTCATGGAATTTATGTCTTTTTATTAAAATAAAACGTCTCTCTCTCATTCTCTCTCTCTCTAAAAAAAGAAACTTGTAAAAACATTAAAATTCTTGAACGGATTTACGGTTAAATTTAGCAAAGATTGCTGTTAATATCATTATATAAATCAATGTTTGAAGTAAAAATGTGAAGGTTTCTTAAAAATAAATATAAAGATTAATTATTAATAATTATTTTATAGATAAAATGATTTTATAAGTCTTGTCTGAGAATCTGAATGTAAAAAAAAGAAACATCCTAATACACAAAATTTTGGCATACTTAACTGTGATCATCCAATTTTTGTGACATTGGTTTATTTTTAGCAATATTCTTTTATGATAAACCGTGATAGGTTTTAGCTGGAGACTGCAGGAGCGTTCGATTTTATGTGTTTTTCAAGCATAAAAGCAAATTAAACTGTTTGACTATTTAAGAATTGGTCAACTGATTGTCTTGTTTCGAAACTTCTGAATCGTTTTGTTTCATCGTGGTCAAACGGTAATTACCTTTCAAAATTATTGTTCTGGAACATTTTCCTCTATTATAATTGCTTTTGTGCCGATTCTCTGTTGCAGAAGGAGAAAATTTCTAAACTAAAACAGTCTTTTGCCAGTTGGTCTTCTATTTGGAGAAGATTTGATTTGTTCCAGTCAATTCCGGTCAGGGCAAGTTAAGGGAGTGAACTAACAATATAGACATTAATTATTCAATGACGTACAGTAAAAGAATTTTTTTACTCTGTGTGAGAGAGAGAGAGAGAGAGAAAGAGAGAGTCAGAGAGAGAGAGAGAGAGAGAGAGAGAGAGAGAGAGAAAGAGAAGAGAGGGAGAGGGTGAGAGAGAGAGAGGGAGAGGGAGTGATAGATTAAGAGTGAGAGGGGAGAGGAAGAAAGAGGGAGAGAGAGAGAGAAAGTGAGAGTGAGGGTGAGAACATTTATTAACTGAGTGATACTTTTGTCCTGGGGATATTCCTAAACACAATGTCTCTGCATAAACTCATTCAAGGCTATACTGTACACATAAGTCATCTCCATACTATTTAAAGTTAGAAAGATTGAAAAGCTCTCTCATGGACGCAATGAGCCAACAAAACTACACACATTGTTTTAACGAAAAGTAGTAGTCAAAAACTTAGTAGTCACAGTAAAAATGTTACTGAGTGCTGCTCGAAGGCATGACTTGATATCCCGAAAACCTACAGTTACCGCTGCCCGGAAATGTTTCTAAACCTATCTCTATATATTGAAAAAAAGAATCAGGAAAAAAGAAAGAAGGACCAGGGAAAAGTACGATCATTTGACCTGTCTATGCATTTCTTCTAATCGCCGTCTCCTACTCTGTTAATTAGACATTGCAGAATCAATAGGCGTTAAGCATTAAGTGACATTTTTACACGAGAAGAACGAAGAACAGGATTGTATGAACAGATTTCAACTACATATGGCCACAAAGCAAAGAGTATTCTGAAGACATCGCCAACAATGAAAAGTAACTTGCATCGGCTATCAATCAGAGAACTTTTTTTTTGTTGAAATGCAGACAATACAAGGCCCTGAAGATGATCTCAATAAAGGTCGAAACGTTGGCACGATAAAGGAAATGTTTTTTTAAAATCTACATCACACCAGACCGATCTCACGATCTCCAAATAATCATTAAGTGGCAGAAGGTAGCACAATTAGGTACCAGGGAAAAGAAGGGTACCGCTAGTGCAAACAATGTTGCTACACAACTATATAAACATCTGTTTCTGCTTAGATGTTGTCCGGAAAATAGTAAATTCCGCATTACGTTACTGTGAGAGCGCAATAAGGAAGAAGGATTCTGCTCAAAGCCAAAGGAAAGTTAAGTACAGGTTAAGTACCTAGGGGCCACTATACGAAAGCTAATAAAACGTCTGAAACTAGAGAGTTTGCTATATGGAGAGCAGAATAGACCTACCTGATGGACGCGGTGCAAAAAGCCACGATCTACAAATTATGTGTACACACGTGTAGAAAAATTTGAGTAAGGGTGCTATTTGCACGAATCTGTCTAATTCACTGGTTTATTTTCCACACGACTGTAAAGCCGAAGTAATATGGAATTGTTCGTGACTTAATTTCCAGCCGATATATGCATGCTGCTGCACAACGGAAAAACCTAGAAATTATTCCATCAGAATAAAGGTTGTAAAAAATTTACACAAAGCTGCATTGTCTCATCCCATAACAAAATTTGAATCGCAATATTTGTAAAATTTAATACGGAAAATAATGCAAACCCAGGCCTCTCCTTTCGATTTTGCAACGCCAGACGCGCCCATTTTTTCAACCTTGTTAGACCAATTTTTAAAAGTTACAAATTGGTTGTCATTCACAATCGCCCGTTTGGCTAGTTTAAATTAAAACCTAGTCTGTTAATTTAGAAAATGACGCACGTAGAAAACCGAGTTCGGGTTTAAAAGGGGTTTAATATCCAGCGCCATCAGTGGCCTGGAAAAGCTTTCATATTTTTTGCCATAATTTTTGAATAAAGTACGAAACATAAAAAAATTGATGGACCCAAGGGTAAATTAATATAGTCGGTTTAATTAATAAATGATGTGCTGTTGGATGCCACCGTGAATATAAAATCGATATTAAAAAAGCAATAAATTTGAATCAATATTTATAAAATGCCTTCAAAATTGAAATAATGAATATTTTCCCAACAAACCTTTTACATTTTTCTGTCTTTTAAATATTTTTAAACTCTCGGAATGCAAACATAGAAACAAAACCATTTATATTGTATATATTTTAGTAAATGTCGTTGATCAAAACTTTATCTCGTATAGTTTACTGTTGTTTCTCATTGGGCGTATTATTTCCAATGTCACCGTTTGTTCCAACTCTGTTTTGATGAATTTCATTACTTTTCCCCTTGGCTCCAGGGATTTGTCATACATATCAGTTATCTTTTTACCGATCTTCATGCGGCTATTGAGTTTTCAAAGCCCTGATGTAAATATATGAACACTTTTATTATCCTGAGGGCATTTTTGTTTCTATCGGTGTGCTTTAGATTGTGACATTTTTCCTTGTTGGTTTACAAGATGACCTTTGAAATATGTTGTATTAGATTAAAGTAATTATTTTTCAGATGGTTAATGTTTGGGGCATCGTAGGTTCTCGGTTAATTTAACGTTTTAGTACTATTTTTTATATGATAAAGGTTGAGGTTTTAGAATTAGTTTAGTAGTGCTGATGACACTATTCTTTATTATTTTCTTCAGCTATGTTTAATTGATTCTAGTTGACCAAAATATTTCCCTTAATAATAAATATAAAATATGCGAGGTATCTTATTCTATGTTCTAAATTATTTTATTAACTTGTTTTGTTGTATCATATTTTATAAATTTTGCGTCATCCCTTACGATGAGTATTGGATATCGTTGTTTTTGTTGTTTTCGTCAGAGTTTGGACCCTGTGGATTTAAAATAATGGAGTATTAATTTATTTTCGATCTGTTTTAGTATTAAATTTTTACTGATTACTGATTTATAAAAGCTCAAAATTCTGTATGCACATATATAAATACATCTACAGAGTTAAGGCTATCACTTATCGCAATCCACTAGTAATTCCAGTTTTTGTAATTTATAATAAATTACCAGGAGGCGTGGAGAATCACCCACCTCGGCTGTTGGCAGTCAGAGTATTAACCGTCCAGATACCGAGGTTGTCAACAGCTAGGTCATTTCAGCCACTACTCATTCACGCCAATAAATACATTCACTCTCAACACACGCTAGATATACAGAACTATCGTACTTATTTTTTGAATAGATACAAAAAGTGACCAGTGGTAACCCCCTTACATTTTAGCGCACATTATAAAATTGTCGTCAAGTTTTGTTCGAGATCAAGTATCATCGATATCAACGTCATTTGTTTTATTCTAATGGGAACCGCGAATTTTTTTCATTACTCCTTTTCATTACGAGAAATGTTTTTTTTTTAATTTTTAATATTATTATGTTCCCGTACAGACCACATAGGGAAAAAAAGAAAGTGGAAACGCATTTAATAAACATTATGTATGAAATTACCGTAATTTTATTTTTATTTTCCAAAAATCTTAGAGCCGTCAATTTACGAGGTGTTCTAAAGTTGTGGTACTCATTCATCTCAGAAAAAAATTTAAAAATTTGGGGATCCCATTCGAAATAAAAATACGACGTCCACGTCGACGATACATGACGTCGATAAACATTGACGACGGTTTCTGAATCGCGCAAAGTATCGGGGTGAGATACACTTTTGTATCTCCTCAAAAAATAATGAAATCCCGCTGGCGCGGTTAAAAAAGACACCCTGCAAACAATAAACAACCCTGTTTTCTCCAACAATCGGACGGGGACCGGGACACATCGAGCAAACTTTAGCTAAAGTGACCATTGTCTTTGAGAATTAAATTATTGTATTAATCAAATGCTTCTTTTTCAAATATTTTTCCCTACTATAATTAAACATGGGTAGAAAATTGTAGGTCCAAATTTTTTTTCACTGAAGTAAGTATAAAAAAATTTACTTTTATTTTTGATTATCAGTTTGTTACAAAAAGTTATGAAAATTATAAATATTGCGAATGTAAATGCATTTTATTGCAAAGTCTAATTTCAAACAAAACAGGTTAGGAATCAACGTTCAATGTTAGAAATAATACCATGATAAATATAACGTTATTAACACAATTTTGTAATGTTTTAAGTAATGATTTTGATTCTGTAAAGAAAACGAAGAGATTCTACTCAAGTGCATTTTGTCCTGGCTCGAGGGCCCTTAATCGATTTTCAAGCTTACAAACTTTTCACAACTTTGCACCACGTACCTGACATGCCGTTTGCCGTTTCGATTTGAAAATCGCCGTATCCTCAAAGCATCGGGTTTTACTATCTTCGTCAAAAATCTGGCTGGGGTTTTATGGAGAAAAATGGTATTCTGATATGAAATGACCCTCCCCAGTTTAAACGTTGTTATGAATAATGAATAAATCATTACGATAACATCCATCTTTCGGTCCTGTTAGACGCATACGAGGGGTAAATTATGCCAGCAACAGAGGCTTGAATTAATTAAAGATTTTTTACTCTCGTTCTTTATCAATCGTGCGTAGTAGAAGGTCGAAAACTTGGAAACGGTCCTCTTTTCAAAATATGAAAGAAATACGGACTAAGCAGATGTTTGAGCTTTCCTTCAGTACTTTCCGAAGCGAATGGGAATCTAAAATTTTGGTGTATCCCTTCTTTGTGTATCTGTCAAGATGTATTACAATAAATCAACAAAAAATATTGATTATATTAATGATAATAAAAGGATTAACTGTTGTTAAAATAAATAAACAAGACTTGTATTGGCAAAATAATTTTGTATAACAGTTGACTTACAATAAAAGTTTGTATTTTTTCTCAACTAATAAAGATTAATTAATTGAAAGAAATTATTTGGTCGATCGGACAACGAAATATAATGGGGTTACAATATAAACTTATGTATAAGGGTATACATTTTTTTCTGAAAATTTTGTCAAACAAAAAAATGATAAAAACATTTAAAATTTGAATTTGGCATTCGAACTGTAAGTATAGTTACTAAACAAATCCAATTTTTACTGGATGTTAAACTGGTCTGGTATTAATAAAAGTTAAAGAGCTGAGTTTGATGTCGGTGGTGACGTAACTTCCTAACTTAAAATTGTACTTGATTATTAAGAGGATATGCCAAACTGAAAGTTGGTCATATAGTTTCACATTACAACATTTCCAAGGTAAAAACGAGTTGACAAGGCGTAAAATTGATGCCAAAATTGACGATTAATATAAATCACTAGAGTGCACTAGAACACTACACTAGAAATGTGTGGTGATTAGTGACCGTTAGTCGATGATTATTCAGAAATCGTGAGATGCGGTCTGGTGTGATGTAGAAAAACATTTTCTTTATCGTGACAACGTTTCGATCTTTATTGAGATCATCTTCAGGGCCTGGGATTTACAAACATTGTTTAAACTTAACAAATACATGTAGGATGTGGAAAAAAGTAAATTTATACAATTTTTTTTTGATTGTATAAATTCACTTTTTCCCACATCCTACATGTATTTGTTAAATTTAAACAATGTTTGTAAATCCTAAAATTAAAAATAAATGAAATTTTTTATGCATATTTTAGTCCAAAGTGAACAATAAATTGAGAGAATAATAAAAACACATTTATTTCATTTCATGTAAAACATATATTGTTGTTTCTAATCAGAATTCTGTATATATATTATACGGACGATAGTATAAGAAGATTAAGACATTTAAGATAAGAGGTGGGCGATTCTCGAGGCCCGCAGGTAATTTATCGTAAATTACAAAAGATTGAATTTCCTGTGAACTGCGAAAAGTGATAAGCTCAACTTTGCACATGTGTATGTATGTACGAACTTGTGCAGATTTGAGCTTATATAAATGAGGAATCGGTAATCACAAAAACTTACAAAGAAAGCTTACATTGATCTAATACCGGCCAGTATAATTTATACAATCCAAAAAAAAATTGTATAAATTCACTTTTTTCCACATCCTACATGTATTTGTAAAATGTAAACAATGTTTGTAAATCCTAGGCCCTGAAGATGATCGCAATAAAGATCGAAACGTTGGCAGGATAAAGAAAATGTTTTTCTGAAACCTACATCACACCAGACCGCCGCACTACACTAGAGTTTCTAACAATGTGTCTTACAAGGGGCCGGTATTAGATCAATGTAAGCTTTTTTTGTAACTTTTTCCGATTACCGATTACTCATTTATACAAGCTCAAATCTGCACACGTATGTGCAAAGTTGAGCTTATCACTTTTCACAGTTCACAGTCAATTCCATATTTTGTAATTTACAATAAATTACCTGTGGGCCTCGAGAATCGCCCACCTGTTATCTTATGTCTTAATCTTCTTATACTATCGTCCGTATAATATATATATATACAGAAGTCTGACTAGAAACAACAAAATATGTTTTACATGTTTTATAAAACCCATGAAAATAAAATAAATGTGTTTTTATTATTCTCTCAATTTATTGTTTATTATATTATTCACTTTGGACTACAATTTGCATAAAAATCTGTTGTTAAACAACAAAATCATATATTGATGACCGGCAGATCTCGAGAACCACCCACCGAGGATGTTCGTAGACCGGGTCAACTGTCTTGTCCATTCTGCCGCCAAGGTTGGGCTCCAGGAGCTATCAACAGCTATGTCATTTCAGCCTCCAACGCAATCAGTTCTTAAATTAATTCACACACTCACTCACCCTTAAATACAATTTTTCTTATTCACATACCATTCACTCAGCTAGGGTAGTGAAGTACTCAATATTCCTTCAACAATATATAACTAAACTTGGGGATCGATGAGGTACTCAATGTTCCGTCATCGGCCCTCTCTCACTAAACATGCACGCTAATAAATACATTCATTATCAACACACGCTAGAGATACTACATACAATAAAACGGCCCTGTTTCCTTCAAGCATCGGAAGAGGGGTCTCAGATACTCGCTACCGTGCTTAAGCACAATTTTCATATCAACTAGCATTCCTACGCGCTCTTGATTTAGAGCCAAATAATTTCAGTTTTTCAATTAGGTGGGACACATTGAGCAGGTTGCCTTAGAAAGGTTTTCTCTATATGCCAGACACATAGGCGGGCTTTGGCCTAAAAGTAATCCTAGAACTATCGTTAATCGAGTAGGATGACCTTCGAATCAGGTCTTCCGAGGGTAATCTGTTGTTCTTAATGTTGTGATTAAGATGATTTGTATAGATGTACTTGCATGCTGAAATTTATTTAAAATGAAATGGAGTGGAGAACGGTTTTGAAACTACAGTTTTTCTAATTACGGTAGATTTAGGGCTTACTGATCGTCTGGTTCACCGGCTTTGATATAAACAAATTTGTTTTTGATATGGTTGTATTTGTTCGTGATATTTGTGTTTTTGCTTTACCGGTCCATCTGTATATATGGATATTTTTCTAATATTTCAAAAGGATTTGTTGGCCTATAAACTCGTAGACATTCAGTACTTTTTTATAGGGTTGTAACGTGTATTATAGGTTTCGAATTTATGTTTAAACATGAAACGATTAAAGATGTTATATAAACTTTTTCCTGCCATTTATGATTTTTTTAATGCAAAATTTAAACTCTATCGGCATAAAGACTTTCCACTGGAGTTTTAGTTAACTAAAGTAAAATTATAAATCTGTAACTCTGCGAATAACAATTGGAGTTTTTTAGGTTTCGAAAGTTTGCCTCTTCTTAATTTTAATAATACTTGTTAATTTTAAAGCTCGTGAACTTAGTGTTAATCAGCTTTGAAATGAGAAGTCTCCGTCGCAAGTAATGTTTCATGGAGAACACGCGCCAAAATTTGATCCTCTTTTCAAGTAAAAAAGTAAACTGATGAAGTTTTGAAAACAACCCGCTCCTTTCGCATAAATAGTGTTGTTTAAGGTATATGAACGATTTAAAACATCCAGTCCATATCGAAATGGCATACAGCTTCTGCTACGTAAATTTAAGCCCGCCATTTGTGGAATTTCGCTCAGAGTTTGCCCTTTCCATGTACCAAAAGCGAGAATTGCCCCCAAGGGTGTTTGGCGTTTCGCCTTTGAACCCCGTAGCCGTTTTGCACTTTGCGATATTGGTTCAATCAAATATCTTAAAATCATAACAGTAAAAATAGTTTATGATTTTTTTAAAAATCCGGTGCGGTTTGCCAGAAAAACAATTACAAATTCCTTAAATTAAAGTCTGGATGATTCGTTGGTTGGGTCGTTTACACCGATACAATAAAGTTATTATTATTTTTACAATTAATATTGTTTATGTTATTAAAGTATATAAATAAACTCTAATGCCAATGAGTATAATTATATTTTTCCCAATCTGTGTTCATAGAAATGTACGCTTTGTTCTGATGAGTGTATATTTTATTTTTCAACGTCTCAAATATAATTCAATGTTGTAAATTAAATTTTAGTTTAACCGAAATATTTTAAATGTTTGCGACATTTTCTTTTGTAAAAAATTCTTTATTGCATTTCCTGGAAAAAATATATAAAATGACCCACGCAATCCATCACGTGAAGGAAATTCCAGTTAACTATTTTCTTACAAGATACAAGTTTGAACTAAAATATTTTTGAAACGATAATTGTTAAACCTTTGGAAAAATATTCGTTGTTTCTAGTTTAGGAGTAAAAAAGTAGTCGGAGAAATAGCCAATTTTCAAAATGTTATTTTAGCTATTTATATATGGCAAACTTAACATTTTAATATTAATTTTCAATAGCAAAATAATGTTTTAACTAGATCAATTTTGTATTACTCAATTAATTATACACATTTTTATCGAAATGAAAAATCTGTGTCACAAGCGGGATTCGAACCCACGACCTTCGGCTAAATACGCCGCTCCTCTACCACTTGAGCTGCCGTGTATTCGATTTTTCCAATTGTAAGCAAATCGCGGCTTAATACAGAAAAACTATTATTAATGATTGCACTGCGGGACTGTGTATGATTCACAGGCGTGATTCTAGATTAATACTAACTTTTTAATTATTTTATCGACTTATTTTTAATTATATAATTTTTCAATTAATTATACACAATTTTTTCGAAATGAAAAATCTGTGTCACAGGCGAGTTTTTTTATTGTCCTGTGGGATCTTTCTCTGCGTCTTTTTGTACCGCTTATCATCCTTTCTCACTCTTTGTCCTGTAATTTCTATCTCTCTATACTCCATCCAACTACCTTTCCTCTCTGTATCAATCAATTTATCTGGCTTTCTCTCTTTCCTCTTTCTCTCTCCTTCTCTCAATTTCCTCCTTTTTCTTTATACTTAACTATCTATATTTAAGTTTCCAACTGTCGCTATTTCTATCTTTATCACTCTACCCATTTCTGTCGTTGTTGTTATCTCTTCTCTCGATTTTCTGTGTTTCTCCTAATCTCCCTATTTCCTCTCTCGCTTTATTTCTTCTTTATTAATTTGTATTTCTTTCCATTCCCTTTCTATTTCACTCTATTACTCTCTCCTTTCTCTCTCTCTCTCTCTCTCTCTCTCTCTCTCTCTCTCTCTCTCTCTCTCTCTCTCTCTCTCTCTCTCGATGCATTCAGTAATTTATTTCTCTCTCTCTATTCCCAATCTGACAAACACACACACAGCTTTCTCTCTCTCCCTCTCTCTCTTTCTCTCTCTCTCTCTGTCTCTCTCTGTCTCTCTCTCTCTCTCTCTCTCTTCCATCAATCTGCCTCGCTTTCTTACCTTTTACTCTATTTCTTCAGTAAAATTACTTTACACTCTCTATCTCTTTTTTCCCCATGATTTTTCCATTTTCTCTTTCCTCTTCTATTTATCTCTTCTGTCTAAATTATCTGTCTTTATTGATCAAATCCACCTTTCAAATTGTTTTCAGAGTTTATTTCACGTTCGCTGTTGAATAATGTGTTATGCAATTATTAATCGTGTTCGATCCTTGATGTTTTCGTACTGGTATGGATCCGCTTTGGATTTTTATTGTCTGATTTATTCTCGTAAAACCTTTATCCATTTTGTTCGTCTGAATGCCAACAACTTGTAAATTTCTATACACATGATCAAAATGTAGCCACTTTTCGATAATGCATAGTTTATAGTTATGACTTTAAGCAACTGATTTAACCAATTTTATATATTTTATTTAATCAATTTTGATTTCATTTAATCAAAAACGAAAATATTTACAAGATGGCTTTGTCACGCTTTGATGATTGTCAAAAAATATTAGAAATTTTTTTAAAGATGTCTGTGCATTTTCTTACGGCTGTTATTGAACGGACGACTTTTCAAAGAACAATTTAATAATATAATGCAAGGTTGTTTGATTTTTTTTTTTAAGTAATTGATTTGATTCAAATGGAACCCCAAAAACCTGGTTGAAACTTCCTTCGGAACTTTCCGATAACAATAAGACACAAATACCCGCGATTTTATTGTTTGGGCAAAAAAATCAAAGTTGATTTCTCTGTAAAGTCCGCGTGTTTGCTTACACGGCACCCGGTGACCTATTTGCCCAATTTCTCCAGGAAGGGCATTAAGGGACTTTATTGATATACAAACCGGGCTTAAATAATGTTGGACGAAGGGTTAAAATTCGAAAGGATGAAGTGCCAAAACATTGATGAAATCAGTAAAAATGTCCAATTATAAAACCTTATACCTTGCTTTTTCTTGGGCTGTGTTTTCTTTTGTTTATACGTTTCGTGACCTTTTCGAAATATAATTTCATATTTATGATATTTGTACGTATTATTTATGTGCCGAGTAAATGTGAGCAGCCTTACGTGCTTTCTAAGTTAAACGGTACTTACAGTAGTTCTCCATTTCAACTTTTCCCTAGGGTCTATCAGACTATAAAAACAAAACGATATTGCCTTTTGTAATATGTTATTCCGTTTGTAAAAATGATTTACACTTCATTTTTCAAAGATAATTATGGAATAAAAAATTTAATGAAAACGAATAAAAAACGATCTATAAAAACACTTTTAATAAACCATTAAATATTATTCTCGTTAATGGTTAAACGATTAATTATCTTTAATTGTTAAAACAAAAGTAGTGTTTTAATGGGAGTAATAAAGATGTAGGATGTTATTTTATTACTATATTGATAATCTATGTTTCTTACTGTTATATAATTTAGTTGATCGTCGGCTTTAAAAAAATTAGAAAATTGGTATAAAATTTATTATGTCAAAAGAAAATAAGTTTAAATTTATACTTGAAAAAATAAAACGTATGTACTCAGTAACGACTCATTTTGACAGCTATAGACAAGTATAAATATTAATCAGAATTTCCTGAAAATATAATAAAGTAATACTAAAGGAGAGGGTTCTCTTAACAACTTTTTTCAATATTCATAAGGTTAAAATAATCCAGAAGTTCATTCTTGATTTTAAAAATTAAACGACTAGCGTTGGGTAGAACTTTTCTGGGAGAAGTTGGGATTATTTTCCCTCTTTCTTTTGACCCGTTGAAACCTGATTGAACTTCCTCCCCCTTGGTGTATTGCATTCATGATTAAGACCGCACTTACACTTTTTTTCCAACAGATTTGGATATATTTAAAAAAATAATATGTTATATTTCATAAATTAAGTAATGTTATGGAAGTTACACACAGTTTTGATTAAAACAATTCATATTTGTAGATTTTTTATTTATTTTTTTTTTCACGGGATTTTGCAACAGCAGAGGTCACATCAACCCTCGGGGTGTCGGTGTTTTGAAAAAAAAGCCCATTTGTAAGTATGTGACTTTTAGCGTGATGAGCGCCTGTCAACGCCTCCCCTTGCAGACACGTCGCCCCCTGAAGCTTTATTATAAATATAATTGTATGGTATATCTTGCAAGCTGGATAAAACGTAAACTCCTCATTAGAAATATAATTTTTTAAAGAATTTATTTCTTATTCAATGATGACCACTAATTCGATATGTTCGTGAACCCTGTTCTCTTAACCTTCAAACAAAAACAACAATTTTTTAAAACCTCATTCTTCAAACTTCATTAATCATTCATAAAGGAAAATAGGGCATAATGGCCTTTAGATAAACAGACCTCAGGCTTTACATACTCTTCAAAATGAGATGTATTAGACGCCGGGATAGTACAATTATTCATGAAAGATGACGGAACTTTAGAATTTTTAAAATCTTTATAAAAAGCTAGTGTAATTATAGGTTAAACTTTAAGATGGCGATTATTTCTGTCTAATATTTTGATATAACACTAATGAAAAAAACTTTATATTGTAATTAACTTTTACGTCCGGCAAATCGAAATCAACTATCTACTTGATCAAAAATATACCAGTATTCAGTGGTTTTGTTGAAATATCTGTTACAATTTGTTCATGATGGTGAATTTTTTCCACTTTTAATACATTGCTTCAACCATAGACGTAAGGATAAGAAAGAAACCAGGAGGTCTGGTCCTCGTATTAGATCGGAATTATATATCCTTAAAGAGTCCTACTTAAGAAATATTTGCAGGATTGGCGTTATCTTACCGAAATTCTCCAAACGCGAATATCTTTCGGAAAAGCTGGACGTTCATTCATAGCACATTGGATTGAACTGCCTGACGCGTTTCGACTTTTCTTCGTTCTGCTTTACCTAGTCGTGTTTTTTTAATAGGTAAACACATTTACAACATCCAATATTATATAAAACATACAAGAAAATCAACTGATCGACACAATAACCGAGCCATCAAACTCGTCCATAGAACCAAGATCAGGCCAGTACTTTAATATTCTTGATTTTATTTATTTTTTTACAACTGCATTCTTCTACGCAACAAGTAAAACATATATTTACATAATAAAATAATAACAGTATCATGAAAGTTTGGACAGCTACCATCCAGTGATGGTAACCGTTAGTACATCAATTCGATGAGCGAGATGGACTCTGTCCTAGGAGACAGATGTCTAGTGTTAAGGTTGCCGCGGGGCCACCGATATTTTAGTCTTCTGTTGGTTTATTAGGTAATGTGGTGGATGACAGGTATTTGACGAAAGGGTACGGATGATGGGGTAGTTAAGAATGGAACGTTTTGTAGCGGGTTGGGCTAGCTCGGTAACAAGAGGGACATTTATTGACCAAACTATCTGATCAAGTGGACTGTATGGATTTGAAATTAAACTAAAATAAAATGAATTATAAAATAAAAAAAACCACTCCCCTCCGGTGACGATAGTCCAGCTACCTCAACTGAGCCACTGAGGTAAAGGGGGATGCGAGGAGGAAAATAGTCGGAAAAGACAGGAAAAGTCGGGACGGGGACCTTCACCACGCAGATGTCTCAGGAACTTCACCAACCGGAGCGATGACGACGATAAATTCATAAAATGAAGATAATAAAATAAACTTCAAACTGAATTACGACTTATATAAAATTACAAATTGGCAAAGACGACGACACAACGAATTCAAGACTCGATCTGGCCGACGACGAGGCCGGAAACGTGGCGGCGGTTTTTCCGAAATCTTATCCTGAGTAATTCTTACGACGTAAACATCCCCCCGGCATGAAGTGCCTAGGGCTTCATCTAAGTCCCGACCAAATTCCAATCCTAGTCATCTGACTAATACATTCTATACCTAAACCGCCACCTGTATGATTAAAACCATCACCTTTATAATCAAAACCACCAACTGTATGAGAAAAAAGGAAGAAACCATCACTAACCACAAACACAACACCAAAATATACAAGTGAAACACCGCGGTAGTGTCTATTGCGATGGTAAAGGGTACAACTTTACCACCGGACGTTGAATGACACCACTACTGAGTTTCACTCGAGCCACCCTAATGACCCCGTCCTTTCCGGGAAAAACCTCCATGATCCGCCCTAATGGCCAACTCAATGGGGGTGTCGATTCCTGGGACACCACCACTAATGTTATATAGTCGATATAGATGGTGTGTTTGGATACATAGAAAGGGGCGTTGACTATTGTTCCGAGGATTTTGGATTGAATGAATTGGATTCGATTGAGGTTGGAACGCTTAGCAGTCCCGTAAAGTTCAAGTCCGTATGTCCAAATGAAGGCCAGGAGGGCAATGTAAAGTTTTCTTTTCTTTGTTAGTAAGAGTTTTGATCTTCTGTCGAGTAGTAGTTTAAGCATGAAAAATCGTATGTTCCAGTCTGTGCGCTGACGTGTATGGGAGTTATGGGATACACGTCAGTCGTTTGTCCAGGTAGAGTTCGAGGTATCGTACATGGTTCGCAATTGGGATGGTAACGTTGAGGTGTACTGGTGGGAGCGTTTTCTTGTTTAGAGTAAATTTTATATTTGTTGATTTGGTTTCGTTGATCTTGATTTTCCACTGATGGCATTCTAGGATGTGTAGGTGAGTTTGGAGATTACGGGAAGCTGTGTCTAGATCTTGATCAGTAGAAAGGTTGCGGTATCGTCGGCAAAGGTGAAGGCTATAGCGTTATGTTCCGTAGGTAGATCGGAGGTATAAATTGAGTAAAAGAAAGTAGCGAGCACGCTGCCCTGTGGGATACTGCTAGAATAGAATGGATAGGATACAATGAATTCTTTGAGATACTTGGAAGTAACCATCGTTAAGATAGGATTTTAGGATAAGGTAATAGGTTGCTGGTAGGATGTTCTTGAGCTTCCACAGAGCCCAGAGTGTCATACTCGGTCAGGCCTGGTGTACATCCAACAACACACCCAGGAAATACTGTTTTAGCTCAAGGGATGTGGAAATAAGGTCGATTATGCGATGTGCTTTTTGTACAGTTGAGTGGCAGCTCCGAAAGACGAATTGGCGATGGGGAATAGTGTTTTGGGAATTTCCTTGTACAATCGGATCAATAGGAGCTTTTCCAGTATTTTGACCGTAAGAATGATGGGTCGGTAGGAGCTAGGAAGGTGATTTGGTTTCTTAGGTTTTGGGAGCATCCTGATGGAAGATAATTTCCAACAGGTGGGGAAATGGGTTATATGTAGGACGGCGTTTAATAGGTAGGTTGTAAAGATAATGGCTTTTTTAGGTAGTTGAGATAGGATGATGGGAGTGATTAGGTCATAACCTGGGCTTTTCTTTTTGGAAAAAAATTTAAAATTCAAATTTTTTGACAAAATCAGCGAGTATGGTCCCAGGATGATTAAAATAGAGCTTTAACAACCTTCGATTCGGAATGCTAGTCATACACTTGAACGACAAAACCTTGGAAGTATGTTGGCCAAGGAAGTAGTGTAAAATCCTCTGTCAAAAAATTATAATATTTAATTAATTAATTAAAACAAAATCAAGCTTTTAAACAACTGATAATTGCCTAACTCACTACTATTACATACAAAGATATACTCCTACATAGTATACTTTTTTAAATAGAAAAACCTTTTGAATAAAAACAATGTTAATGAAAGAAAAACGGATCAGTTGAAACCGATTGTTACTTAGAGTTTTTTTTTTACCAATAACAAAGAACGACTAAACTTAAAATTTACAATTTGAGTAAATCAAACGGAATTATCGGGTAGGGTGAGAGTGCGAAGGTCTGTGGTAATGGCCAAATTGGATAATGAGAACGGATCGCGATGGCATGGGCGAAAACAGCATTCGGCAGCTTCTCGGAACTCAATAATTCCAGCCGGAGCCGACGAGACAGGGTGAAAATTTATACCCTCAATCCCTTTGGCATGGCGATTCGGCGATGGGTGATAAAATGAAAAATGGATAAAACCTGATGGGGAGGCTCGAATGTTTACTTGTCACGTTTGCCATTGCCGAAGACGAAGTCTTCGTCTACCAAATACGCTTGGCTTAATTAAATTTGCCCACCGAACCGAGGTGAAGTTGAAAGAAGACTTTTCGAATATTCTTTTAGCTACAAGACAAATATTTTTTTGTTATTGCATTATTTATTTTTATATTTTGTATTACGTGATTTAGTCAAACTTATTTCACTTTATGTTAATGTCAAACCTTCATTAATTCATGTGCCAAATTTGATAAAATTTACGACCTTATTGTTGTTCTAATAGGAATCTAGTCCCAGAATAATTTATTTTATTCTCTCTTTTTCATTTTTTTTTTCAATATAAGATCTTGGTTGAGTTGAAAAAGCGAGTGTCATGACCTTAGGCTGCTCTAACCACTTCAGCTATCGTGATTTCAATCGATTAGAGCAGCGGCGTATTGAGCTGAAGGTTGTGGGTTCGAATCCCGCTCGCGACACTAACTTTTTCATCTCAACGAAGACCTTACATTAAAAAAAAAGTTACAAAAAGAATAATTAATTGAAACAATTATTATGTTAAATGAGATCACTAAACATAAATGGATTATTGTACAGTTAAATTTCGGCATTTTCGCCATATTAATTTTCATTTATACTTCAAAACAGATTGTTGAAACTTACATTATGACTGAAAGTCAAAATAGTTTTAACCAATTAAAAAATTTCTAATTTTTTGGCTTTTAAAAGTCCACGAACCCTAGCCTGGCTAGTCTGTCAGGCCCATTTTTTCTCCATTCTTCAGGGGTAAAAGTTTAATATTAAAAATACTTTTATTCCGGCGAATTTTGATAGTAAAATAATATTGTAATTGCTAACAATCTTTACCCAAACATAGACAAAATATGTCTCTATTTTTATTTTTATGAATAACTTTATATATGACTATGTACTTTCTATTTTTTCTTGTTTTAATTGTAAATAAATGTATCGATTATTCTATCAGTGAAAACATCTCTACAATAAAATTTCGCATTATTGAAAAGAAAAAAAAATTAAAATTATCTTTAAAAATCGAGGCGATCTTTTTTACTTTCTGTAAGAAGGTAACGCGTCCCAAAATAGCCTGTTCTTTTCAAAATTACATGTAATGATAAGTGCAAAAGTATGTTTGAATACGTAATAAAATGTAAGATATAATATTCGGGGTGTGCATTGTACTGTGCCCTTTGGGAGCTATTGTGTCCTTCGTTCTTTACTTAAGCACGGCGGTGAGTGTTTAAGGTTCATGAAGGAATTAGGTTAGTATGCTCGTTTTGACTGGTTGAATTTCTTCATTAGCTATGTTGTACATCCCAAAACACTTCCTCCTGCAAGCTATGGCTCAACAGTTACTAGGTATGTAGGTGTCTCCTTTGCTTCTTTGCAGAATCTGCATATACCAGTCATCTTCAGGTGTCCATTCAGTCAAGAATCCTGTCATGATTTGAATTTTTCCTGCTTTCTTTGATGAATTCTTTTTTTTTCTTACAAAATTTGATAGAAGTTTGGAGATCGTGAGATGCGGTCATCTTCAGGGCTCGAAGTGTTTGTTTTCCGTGTAGATGTGTCATTCTTGTCTGTCGTGTTGAGAGCAAAGAATGACACTTCTACACAGAATACAAACATTGAACCCTGACGATGATCTCACTAAAGAACGAAACGTTGGCACGATAAAGAAAATATTTTTCTAAAATCTACGTCACACCAGACCGCATCTCACGATCTCCGAATAATCATCAACTAACGGCCACTAAACACTACACATTAGATAAAAGGATCTTGGATTGTTTATGTCCAATTGTTTCCTCATTGCCAGTTTGTCTTTTTGTGTAAGATACTCACTGATAGTATGAATCCCTACAGAAGAGCTCAAGATCATCGGTATAGCAGCTCCTTCCTTGCAAAGCCGTCCAATCTCTCGTAGCTTTCTCCTCCCATTTATCATGGGGGCCAAGCAGAGGGTAACTAAATTTGTCATACCTAATCCATTTAGTTTCGTTTTACAATGGAGCACCCTCTTTCAGCTAATGAATAATGTTTGAACTTAGTGCTTTGATGGTTGCTTGGCTATCTGACATGATAGATTCTTGTTTTTATACCCTTTGTTCATGTTGAACTGGGTACATACCTCAGTTGCATGGACTTCAGCCGGGAAGACTCTGTGTCTTTTTCCAAGAGATGCTGAGTTGGGACAAAACACTCCTGCCCCGTATCTTCCTGCGTTCCAGATCCATCAGCAACCTAGCAGATGGTGCCTTTCTCAAAGGATAGGCGAATAACTAATATTATTATCTACTGATTTAAAATCCAAAACAATCAAACTACTCAAGCGATATATTTACATTTAAAATAACTGCGGGAAAATTTTTATAAATCATAAATACGTTGAGAAAAATGGAATATGTAAACTTAGAGAGAGGTGGAGGATATCTCGATTTTACTCTTCGTGGTTTCATATGCTAAAGTTTGTCGAACTTTTTGAGTTTCAATGTTTTGTCTCTTTATAAACTAAAGTACATAATAAAGATAATTTTGAAAGCCAGGTTCATATTTGATAAGGCACACAGGTTTAATGTTCTCGACAGACAAAGAAGTGATTTTTCTCGTAACCAGTTGGGTTTTGTTTGTGTAATCTCAGTTATTATTTAATCTCTTTAAAAGATTGTTCTTACTCACGGTTCACCAAGTATTGTAAGTGTACAAACTATGAATAAGACCTATTTTTTAAAAGAGATTAAACAACATTCTCACCCAACCTTTATCATTTCTATCAGTTAATGTTTAATCGACGTTAATTATGAAGAGTTTAATTTAAAAGGTAAACTTCCGTTTTTACGGGTATCGGGTCAAGGGAACAGGGTTTAATCTCGCGTCTTTTCTCCAGTGAGAAACGTTTTCCATGTAAACGCCGACGGAAGCTGACGGAAGGACGTTCACTATGAGATCCCTGAAATTTATTGAGCTCATTTCGCCGCCGGCAGTTTACACCCTTGCGGCCTCCAGCCCATCTTCCGACTACTTCTCGATGGGAGATCGACAAGTTCGCAAACTCGTGTGATTCAAAAGCTTTTAACTTGCCACTCAATCAATGTTCGATGCTGTACGATTACGCAAACTGTGCAAAAGTTACTCATCCCTGTGTTGCCCTATTTGATGTCTGACTTAAAGAATATCGACTATCAGTACACATTTTTAAATTTGGAAATCGTTATATTGATAAAAATGTGTACATAGGATTTGCACTTTGAAGCGTTGTTTAATACATTTTCATACTAATCAACTTCAACATTTTTCTTTAGAAACTAGATAATCTAGTTTTATATTAATTCATATATGTTGAGACAATTTCAATCGGATGAAATATTAGGTAATTTCTTCCATCAACAAAACTCAAAGGAAAGGCATTTGCAATCATCCACTTCGTTAAATACATTTCAGCCCCATTTACCAAGTGGATGGGTTAAATTTTCCACTATAACGAGTTTTATGAGAAGATATGTTAATAATTTTGATATAATACTAACTGCTATGTAAAACCAACAACTGGAATGGTTCCTACATATAACTAAAAAAATCTATGAATCTATCGTCTATTCTTCCCTCATGTAATAAAAAAAAAAATTAAATCTATTTATTGTACTTAATATTTGTAGTTATTCTTTTATTTAAATGAGGAACTGTATAACGAAAAAACGAACCTAGCGTTCCTTGTATACTTGTTGTTTTTGTTGTTAACTATGCGTTTAGTATACAGGGTGTCCTTTTGAAATGGCCCGACATACTTTTCTCGAACCAATGACTTTATACACAAATACGAATTTAATATTTTTTAATCGAGTTTAAAATTTTTACGTTGTTTTCGGAGAAAAATTATACAGGGTTTATACAGGGCACATCAGGCCAAGTCCAAATTCAAAATTTCAAATACGACCGTATACATCCTGACACAATATTTTAAAGGCGCAATCGGATTTTAAATTGGTCAAAAAAATACGGTTACGGCAACAGGTTTGAAAACCGCATTTTGTTTGTTTCGTTGTTAAATATAATACAATTAATTAAGGTTTTTAGTTGAGATAAACTAGTCAATGGCACGAGCTGGATTCGAACCCACGATCTTCGGCTAGATACGCCGCTGCTCTACCACTTGAGCTTAATTGAAAGATATTAATTGGTCAAGCGGACCACGAAATTAGTGAATTTAATGAATTAAAATGAAATACACTTCACGAAAGCTCTCCGTGGCCATTTCAATTGTCGTCGAGAATCCAAACCGATTACACACATTTGAAAAATGGCAAAAGGAGGGAAAACTCATAAAGTGGGGTTGAGATGGGGAGTTGATGTCCGAGTGGATCGAGCTCAAGTGGTAGAGCAGCGGCGTATCTAGCCGAAGATCGTGGGTTCGAATCCCGCTCGTGCCATTGACTTTTTTATCTTAACTAAAAACCTTAATTAATACAATCAATACATTAATTGGTCAAGCGGACCACGAAATTAGAGAAGTTAAATATAATAATTCGTTTCTTTACTAATGTGAATATTAATTGCCTTTATTGTTTACATTCAGTTATTATTTGTCAAAGTCGCATTATGAGAACAAATCTTAATTGCTGAAAGTAAATAAATTTTCCAATAGTATCTATTGGTTACATTCACTATTCCGTACAAAATGAATCGAAGATCACATTTTTAAGACCAACAACGGGTTTATATGTATGACTGTTTTTTGATAGTGGTGGTATTGCGCGTCCAGTTGTACTCCCAGAAATTTCCAGATCGATCCAGAGTAAACCATAAAACGTTTATCTTAATAGCTCAAGATATTTTAGAAACCATACATTGAATGGTTACCAGGTTACCAGTTAATAGCTTAAGATAATTCCACAAACTATCCTTTTCAACCGATTTTGCCCAATATCGGCGTGCGTGCGTGCGTGCGTGCGTGTATGTGTGTGTGTGTGTGTGTGTGTGTGTGTGTGTGTGTGTGTGTGTGTATGTGTGTGTGTGCGCGCGCGCGCGCGCGTAGCGTCCGTTACATTACCCAAGTCGTGAGTGTGCCGTGCTCTACCATCCAATGAGCTACTCCAGTTTAAGTCCACCGAAAGTCTCGATGGACGAGAATGTAGTTGTCAACGCTTGTTTTATTGCTCCTACCACACTATGAAACTGTCATTCTACTTGTTTGATAACTAGTCAACTCCAAACCTTCTGTAATGTAAGTGTGAGCTCTGAAACCGTCAACAGAAGGCTTCGATGGAATAGCCTAGTTTCTAGACGTCCCGCATCTCTCTAGTTCTCTATACGCAAATCAACACCTCGTTTGAACATTTGAACAATGCGAGGCTGTTCTCTTCCAGATGTGCCCCGGTTTGGTTTGTGACAATCAGATGACCGGGACCGTGTGTGAAGGAGACGTGGAGAACACTGCTTGTTATGCCATGTGTGATTTACAGACTTTGCAAAGACAGTTATGGTATAAGGTGAAATCAACGTCCAAGCCCGTACAGAAATGACTATCATATAGAATAGATATTTGACTGCACTAAGGAACTTTGAAGAAGTTCTTCTCGAACCTGTGGTCCCATTCGCTCTATTTATTTAGGTCAACGTCGTGTGCACGACCGCACCTAGCTGGATTTGTCACAAATTACTTGGTGGGTGTAGGGATTACCAGAATGGTCAGAACGTTCTCCTGACATGAATCGATAGAGCACTTACGGGATTAGATTAAAAAATGGGTAGGACTTCAAAAAAGTAAGTAATAAATACAAATGTACTGCAACGTTGACCAGTTTGTTATCGTGACATGAATCCTATAGGACAATTATCGATGCCACTACACCAAAATACAATTTTCTTAAAAAATACAAGGTTGATACGAGAACGCGAAAAATGGGCTAAAAGAACACCGCCAAAGGCAAACTCCTACTGGCATACTGACGGCTCCAAAACCGACAAGTGCCTTGGAGCTGGAGTCTTCGGGATGAACGCAAAGTCCGAACATTCACCGGATAGAGTACAGACAGAAGAAACACTGTGCAGATACTGTCAGGAAGAACATTCTATGTTTCTGTGAAGGTCTATGTAGGTGCAGGTTCTTGCAACGAGGACAAGAAAAACCGCAGGCAAGATCCAACACTAAGAAGCCGCTGGCAAAGCTATGGAGGCTGATTAACAACCTGAATCTGGCAAGTGAGCTATAAAAAATAGGGTAGCACAATCTATTCAGGTTGAGATGCAGAAGGTTTTGTGGTCGCCACTTTTATCCCTATCCCTAGACATCGATCGTTGCCTCCAAAAAGCGGTTTTTTGTTTTGGTCCATTGCAGCAAGAACTTTTGACCTTTTCTTTTCCACCATCTTTACGGACCATTTAGTGTTTCCTTTTTCAATGTATATATGTAAGTGTTTATGTTGTACAAATATCAATTTCAATAATACTGAGCTGGAAATAAAGTTTTACTTCTATTTTGGACATTTACTATAAAGTTTTTTGGGTCTTCTTTAAAGCTATAAAATTATTTTTTTGCAAACAAAAATTGCAATGTTTCTTATTTCAAAATGCAGATCTGGACTTGCCCGAAAAAACATTTTAAACTCAACTTACAATTTAGACTCTGACGAAGCGTGTTCTCAATTTTTCTCGGCCAAGATTAAAACAGGTAAGAATTCGAAGCAACCCTACTTTTTTCTTTTCACCAAAGGCTGTTTTTGCGCGGTGACAAATTCCGGCATTCCGCTGATATGATGGCGGCAAGGCTGAAATTAATTTCAGAGAGATAAATATTTTTAGAACGTTGCAATCAGCTTTGGAGTGAAAGCTGTGGTCCGATATTTTTTAAAGGGAGTCCGGCGAGTTTTAAAGATAAAAAATAAAATTCTAAATTGACCCACTTCCGATTATAGACTATATTCCTAATACAAATTTTCTTCCTTATTTTGAAAAAAAGTCTATCCACGTACATTAAACTCTCGAATTGTTATGATTTTAGAGGGTGAAGTTAGATTGATTTGTTTTATTCACACGGGAACACTTTCTGAAGTCGATTGTCAGATTTCTGGGATAAAATCCGTTTTGAAATGGAATTATTGCGAAGTGGAACGGAATCGTTTATTGTTTGTAAACAAGAAAGGATGAAAAATCAAAAGAATGAAGTCGCTTACAACAGCGATTTTTTTAATTACGCTAAAAGGTCTGTCTTCTTAGATTTATTTATACGAATTGTCTTTTATTTCTAGCTTTCTATTCTGAAACATTTGTTTTGTTTCGGATAGACGGGGATAAAAATAACTCTGATATCAAATCTCTTGATTTCGTCAAACATTCATTATTATTTTTATGCTCCGCCATATACAAAGGAAACATGGCGGTAATTGCTCGGGACAGTTAATCAAGAAATAACCTTAAACCAAGTTGATGACAAAATATCAAGCAACCACCTAAAAAAATCTACTTAAATTCGGCCAAGATAATAAAAAATCCTTCAACAATAGTATAATTATTAATATAAAGTCAAATTTTTGAGAGGATGATGGCTACACAGGGTCCGTTTTAGATGGCCCAGCTGAATTTCTCTTAACCAGAAAACGTTATCGAAAAATAAAAAAATATTTAATATCTTTTCGTCTAATTGTAAATTTTTATGTCTTTTTTCAAATTTTTGTCAGGATACATCTGAGCCAGTAGAACTCTGAAAATGAATCGGTGAGTGTAACAAGGTTAAGAATTCAGTTTTCCAGTTTTGAGAAAAACAAAGAAAACTTATTGTCTTCTTGAAAAATAATTTTGGTCGAAATATTTTTATTTTACGTTCATTCTAAGCCTTGAAGGAGATATGTGAGTTGTTGAAAAAAAAAGTTCATGGTATCTATACCTATATTAAAAAACATATGTTGGAATTTTATCTTTCTTCCATTAATTGAAAAAAAAGCAAAATATTCATGTAATAAAAAATGTATTTTAAGGAATAGCTTTCTTTAAAAAATGCAAAAAGTCATTATAGTTATTGTCGTTGTCGCTCTCACAATCCTGGTTGGTACTTGGCCACTCAAAAATCTCTTGGTAGAACGGTTTAAAATCGTCAGGCTCATAATGCACCACCTTTTTGATATCTTTACTTTCTTGTAGTTGATTGGTATTTTTCCATGATAAGCTTTCAGTGAAGGTAGCTGCACAGGGGCAGCAGTTTTAGCCAATTTTAAAGTAACTTGAATTAATCCATCAATGAATTCGCAGGCTATTCGAATACACGAGATGTCTGTACTTGCTTATATTGAACTTATTCTTTCTTTCTCAGTCTGTCGTTGTTTTTTGTAATACTGCGGCCTCGAACATCCAAAATCAGGTCAGTATCAACGGTTCTTACTTCAAAATGGGAAAATCTCCAGGAATTTTATCCCTCTTGTTCTCACTAATATTTTTCATAACGTTCTACCCCCTCAGTAACTCTGTAATCTTAACCGTTTTTGACTCATTCGATAGCGCTTAGATATAGCTACAAAATGGTGTTCGTCACTCATTTCAGTCAATTATGGAATATTATCCTTGCTACACTCACCGATTCAATTTTAAACGAGAACCCAGCGTTTTAAAGGATTGTTTTCACTGAAAACGACGGCCCAATTGGATTTTAAATTGGTCAAAGAATAACGAATTTATAGCACAGAATACGAATGCCTTAATTTCGTTTTTATTACGAGGATTCGCAACAGCAGAGGTCATATCCACCCTCAGGGCGTCGGTGTTTTGGGAAAAAAATCCAATTTGTAAGTATTGTGACCTTTACAGTGATGAGCGCAGTGTCAACGCCTTAACCCTTGCGGCCATTATTAAGATTTTCAATATGTAATATCCTTTTCTTTTAAATAGGGCATTGTTAAAAATAATACCACGTGAAAAACATAAAATAACAATACCAAACATAAAATATGAAAACATTAGGGGCGGAAACTGATTGAACTGAATTTCTTGGGATGATGCTGACGGGTCTGCTAGCAGTCGGTACGCAGTTTTTATTTAATAAAAGTAGCATTATTAAAAAAATATACTCCACCCGTTTTGAACATCAATTACAACCAACAGTCAAAAGGTGTGGTACAAATAAATTCATAAAATTGACATTCTGTGAAAAAAATTTGTTATTCTTTGACCAATTTAATATCTGATTGCACCATCGTTTTCAGTTCTCATTTACAATTTTAAAGTGATACTGATTTTGAAGTACGCTGATAACAAATAATTTAAAAAATTGTTAATGTTTAAAACTAGATTAAAAATATTAAATATGAGTTTTTAGTGTTTTCATTAACGTCATCTGTTTAAGAGGAATTCAGTTGGGCCATCTAAAAAGCACACCCTCTATTTGGGTTTTTTTAGTGTTTGCGTTTATGGTAGTAGAAAGAGTTTTATGGAATTTGTGATATCTGGATTGGATGACGTATGGATTAAATAATTAACGGGAGTATTCAATTCATCGTTCACAAAGTGAAGCACCGTCGTTATTTTATTTATTTTCAGATGATGGTACCATAATGCTCACAGGTAGGGATCCTCTGACTCTTTCACTACTGATGGAAAATGCCATGGGATTGCTTTATGAGTGTTGTTGTGATACAGATTTATCAATTAATCCAGCTAAACTGGAATTGATAATGTTTAGTAGGAGAAGAACATTAGGTAATTTTAAAAATCCTAAATTTCAAGGCACAGAATGTTAAGTAGTGTTAATGGATTCAGTCAAATTCCTTGGTGGGACGCTTGACAGGAAACTTGATTGGAAAGGTCATATAAATAACATATACAGGAAAGGCACAATATCTATGGTAAAAAGTAGGAGAATTGTCGGAAAAATATGGGGTCTCAAGCCATGGGTAGCCAAATGGATTATTGTTCGCAGCTTTAGTAAGGTCGAAAGGTCTAGAAAATAAAGGGAATAGTAACAAATTAAGGTCATTTCAAAGACTAGGCTGTTTGATGATGACAGGAGCATTTTCAACTACACCCACCCAAGCACTTGAAATCATAACCAATACCACACGTCTACACATTGAGTCTAAGGCCAGAGCACTAATCAGCTGTTACAGATTAATTAGCGAAGGCAGCTGGAATCATAAGTGCAATAACATAGGTCACTCGAAAATCTTTCAACTATTGAGTAAGGTTAACGGCCAATTATTAAGCGTTAGTGATAAAAAGATTAAAACCCTTTGGGGAAAACGTACTTTCAGGTAGTCACCCCTTGTGAATATAATTGTAGTGTGGATGATGATCATCGCAATATAGACATACAGATGGTTCACTTATCAAAGGTAAGGAGAGCGGTGCAGGAATCTACATGCCTTAATTTGGAATCAGCACCACCTCCCCTCTTGGCAATAACACCCCCGTTTTTCAGGCGGAAATCTAGGTCATTAATGTGTATTGTAAAACACTTATGGAAAAATGGAAAATAAAATTAAGGGAAAAGATATGAGAATTTTTTCTGACAGTCAGGCTAGTCTTAGGGCATTACAAAAAGATTTGTCAACCTCTAGACTGGTGGAGGAAACTGTAGATCTTATCAATAGAATCTCTTCCAGATTTGAGAACAAGGTAACCCTTATTTGGATACCAGCACATAAAGGATAGGTATTTTGATGGGCCACTGCTCACTGAGAAGACACCTCTCCGTTATGGGTATTCTACCAGATCCTTTTTGCAGTTTTTGCGAAATAAAAGAATAATGGGCAAGGCACTACCTCGCAGAGTGTGATAGGTATGCTAGGTCTAGATTTGAAATCTTTGAAGGAGCGGACATCACCAAATCACTCCCCGAGATAAAATGATCCAAAATCTTGGGATTTATGAACAAGTCCAAGAGATTTATGCAGGACACGTGAGCCGACCAAGTCCCGGACCTTTTAGGGATGGGGTACGAGTCTACCCGAGCATTTAACCCCTCGGGTCTTGGTCGCCCACCCTGCGTAATATACCGTCGTTATTTTTTAGAATTCTCAATATGAAATATTTTTGGAAAAAGGCAATAATTAAATGCTAACTTTACATGTTCACAGGAAATTCATTGAGACGATAAACGTTTAAATTTACTAAAATATCTAACTTCGGTGTAAAGGTTGGATCGTTTGATCTCTGCGTCCAAATCCGTAAATCCATATTGGTTTTGACTGGTGCGTTTCACTTTAGTCGTTTGTCGTTTTAAAAAGTAAACCTGAACGACGTCCAACTCATAAGAAAGAGTATCCAAAGTTTGTTTATTTCTTAATTGTTTTAATAGGTTTTCATTTTCAAGTCAACGGAAGTCATAATATTGATAATTATTTGTTTGTTTTCTCAACCAGGCCTGAGAACTATATCGGAACTTTGCCGAATTCTCCCGTTCAGCCAGGTAGAAAATATACATAATTGACTAAGTGACCGGGTGGAAACCGGCCAAAACGTTATTTCCCTTGGCGTTTGAAATGTTTTGAAATATGGCCTGCTCTCTATTAAGCAGTTCTATTTTCTTGCTAAGCGATCCCGACCCGAAAGACATTGGCAATAAGAGAATATTTAAATACAATCACTAGAAGTCGATGGAGCGGGGACTCGGACGACCTTTGCATCATCGACCTTTCATGGATTGGCCATTTAGGAAATTATTGCCCTATAAATATTATAAATGAACACAGTCGTAAATTTGTTGATACTTTCACTCGGATACGTATCGTATGGAGAAATAATGCCTGAGATACCAATGACAAACAAACATTTTCCACTTCTTATCCATATAAATTAACAAACTTTAAAGAAGATTTCATTCTGAAGATAACTCTAATTTTTGACGTTAATAGGAAAAAATTTTTCAAATATTTAAAAAAAAATATTTAAATCATTAGGCTTACTCCATTTTTCTATATCTTTAATATCAACGCTTCCAATAAAGTTATACCAAAATAAAATATAGATAAATGGATAGATAAATAGATAGATAGATAGATAGATAGATAGGTAGGATAGATAGATAGATAGATAGATAGATAGATAGATAGATAGATAGATAGATAGAGAGAGAGAGAGAGAGAGAGAGAGAGAGAGAGAGAGAGAGAGAGAGAGAGAGAGAGACAGGCTGACAGAATGAGAGAGAATTAATAAATGAATGAATATTATTTTTTTAAGGAAACGTCGAATTTCGGTATCCGACAACCTCAGATGCNTATATATATATATATATATATGTGTGTGTGTGTGTGTGTGTGTGTTTGTGTATGTGAGTGTTTAATATTTTTACCCTTCAAAATTATGTTAATTCACAATATTTTTTAATTGTAGTTATTGTAAATTGAAATTATACATTGTTTATAATTAAATTAAGTTAGATCATATACAGGGCGTCCTTTTTAGATGACCCAGCTGAATTTCATTTGAACCAATGACACTATGAAAAAAACGTATTTAATATTTTTTAGTCTAGTTTCAAATGTTATGTTTACCTTTTGTGGGGAACAATTATAACATCGTACCTCAGGGCCAGTTCAACTTCATACTTTCAAATACGACACTATACATCCTATTAAAGCATTTTAAAGGATTTTTTACGCTGAAAACAATGGTCAATTTGTCAAGCAAGCATTCAGATATAAAAAATAATTTAATGTTGTTTGCTGAAAACAATGGCGCGATCGGATTTTAAATGGGTCAAAAAAGATAAAGTTATGGCAAAAAGTTTGAAAAAATGGGGTTGCTGGTTAATTAATCGCATTTCATGTTTCAACTACCTGCATTGCGAAATATTTGCTCTTTTTAACCACTCTTCACTGGTGCTCAGAGCGGTAGAGTCAGGGGATTGACAAGCATTTTCTATACTTTGCCGCAGTTCTTCTACTGAGGTTGCTGGGTTATGATTGGCGTAGACACTGTTGATTAATAGCCCCACAGAAAGTAGACATGTGGAGTTAAATCGGGTGACCGAGGAGGCCAACAGAACGGACCATGAGGTCCTATCCACCAACCCCGTAAGTGACAATTCGTATAACGTCTCACTTACAAAGCATTGCATGCGGAGCATCCATCAAGCTGGAGAATCATTCTTTGTCGTTGTTGCAGAGGAACATGATCTAATAGTGTTGGTAAGACCTCCCTCAAAAAATTGAGAATGGAAGAACCCTTCATTCAGCCTCCCGAATGGACATTTGTGCAAGGAACGTTAGACGCCTGTCATAATAAGAGTCCCGAAGTCCGTGGTCAACATTAGAGCGAAACGGCTTAAAATTATAAGTCCGATGTACATCTCTAATTTTATTTTTTGAAAAATCTAAAACCCTTCCAACATTTTGGAGACAGGAATTGGGATTTTAGCGAGCATACAATAAAATATTGCGCTCCTCGTCAAAATTATTGTACCGGTTTCTTGGTGATGGAACAGGAACAGATCCGTGTCTTCTCCCATTGCGAGCAACACGAATAAACGTTTTGTGGTTTACTTTTGGGCGATCAGGGAATTTCAGGGAGTACAACTCGACATACCACGACTATCAATAAAACAATCGTACTTCAACTCCCTGTTGATCGGAAATACGTACTCTTCCGTTCATTCTGAATGTAACGACGAAAGGGTACTAATATAAAATTTATTTACTTCCGGGAATTAAGATTTGTTTTCATAATGCGAGTTTGACAAACAAGAACAGAATGTAAACAATTAAGACAATATTAATACTTTAGTGAAGAATCAAATTATTGGAATTAACAGTGAAACAAACGAAATGCGTTTTTTTTCCAAACTTTTTGCCATAACTTTGTCATTTTTTGCCCAATTTAAAATCCTATTGCACAATTGTTTCAGCGTAAAAAATTAATAATTATATTCTGTTATTCAATCATTTTTATATCTGAATGCTTGCTTGACAAATTGATACAAGGTGTACCGATTCTTACCGGTTAGGTATGCCAAATATTCCTGGAAACCAGTTTGTTCATAACAAACCATTTTAATCTGAACCCTTTTAGTATTGGGCATGTCCCTCTAAAATGATATTTATTTTCCATCTCTCCAGTGTTACATAAATCACAACGCCTTTTTCCCCTCTATATATTTGTTATTAAGGCCCAACAATTCACCTCTTGATTTTAAAATTATTGAGAAATGTCATTTATATAATGATATGCACTACCTAATTTAAAAGAAATGTACATTAAATTTCAATTTAGTTCTAACTATGAGTTAATTCAAGTTCAACTTAGTTATAGTACAACTTGGTTAATTATTACTGAGACGAAACTTCGTTGACCTTTTCTATATTATTTATTCACTTTGTTAATTAACTTATTTACCTCACTATCACGATTAGGAATAATTAATTTATCCTGAATTGTCGAATTTTTTCCGAAATCGAATTTTATTTACATGGATATTATCTTAAATGGATATTAAATGTTAGATGGAAATTTCAATTTTGTTTTTTAATTTCTAATACTAAATGAGATACGTTCACTAATTCACTTATTAAATAGTTATTATATAATTACATATTTTTACTGTTATATTTTTTTTCTTTTATTTATACACTTCAAGATTTCATGTTTATACACAATATTTTTTAATTGTAGTTATTGTAAATTGAAATCATACATTGTTTATAATACAATTAAATTAGATCATATACAGGGTTCCTTTTTAAATGGCCTAGTTGAATTTCATTTGAACCACTGACCTGCAAAAGGTGACAATCTCTCCAAACAAACCCAAATTTTAAGCTTTGAAATTGCTCTAAAACACTCATAAAGCATTCCAAAATCATACAGCTAAAACCGTAAACCTTCCTCCCCTGCACCTCTGAGATGGCTCCAAAAACCCTACCTTAGTATTTGGTCATTGACTGTTTTTGCTGCAATTTTATTCCCCCAGATTTTTTCTGATTGCTAGATTATGTTTCCATTGAGACGTTGCTTCCCACTCGAAGATGGTATGGGTGGCTATTTCTTCTTCTTTATTACATAATTTGCAGATACATGCGCATGTTATGTAGATGTTTTCTCAGATGACAGTGACCTATGGAAATGTAGTAAATGGACTAACACATCTGAGTTTAGCCCTGTCTAACTGCAGCAGGGAGTTTGATTGGTGAGGGTTGTTTTAGCATCAGTTTACTGTGTCTCGCGGCGCTAGAGTTTATCACTTCTCCTTTTGTTTTATTTGGATCCTTTTGGGTATGGAGGGCCTGTGTATGGTCTTGTAGATCCTCTTCAGGCCAGTGTGTCATCTTTTCCATTACCCAAAATTCCTTTGCACCCTGGCACCAAATATATCACCAGGTTGTGTTTTCCCAGGTTTTGGAGATTTTAGATGCACCTAAATTCACTTTTCAGATTTTCTAGCGCACAAGCATTGATGCCATTTATTTCTGCTTGAAAGACTGAAGTGAACGTTCCTAATGACTTTTATTGCTCAAATTTTGGGCTTGTTCGGAAAACGCCTGATCCGGTTCCTTCGATTGTTTCGAAGCCATCTGTATACCAGCCTGTTAAGACTTTATGCGAGGTTATAAAGAATGTTTCCGGGATCATGTATTTAATCCTCTTTTTCACGAATGGGTGCTTGATTTTGTTAATTATGGTTCTGTGCTCGAATTTCTTAGTTCCCAACCAATTTGATTGTTTTTGGAGCATAAATGAGGTTTTACTAGGTGCTCCTTGTATGGATATTTCCCGTGGAGGTAGGTTTAGCAGAGTTTCTAGTGCATTTGTAGGGGTTGTTCTCATTGCCCTGTGATCATAAGTTTGCTAATCTTTGTATGCTGCCTAGTGTTTGGGTAGCTACTTTCTGTTGCGCTTTGGTCTACTAGATTAATGATCCATAGTATTTTTGGGTCTTACTACTTTCGTGTAACAACAATAGGCCATTTTCGGTTTTAATCCCCAAGACTAGTCTAGGGTTCTTCATTTTGTTATTAGCCAAATGTTTCTATTTGCTATTGTATGCTGCAGGTGAGGGTTCCTGGTCAACCTTTTATCAAAGATTTTTCATAGGTACTTAACCTCATTTTTACCTTGTATTTCTATGTTTCTTTTCTTGGTGAAAGTAATTAGGTTAGTTGTTGAGGGGTTTGCTTTAAGTCCCTTTCGTGAACACCATTGTTCCACTATGTTTAGTGGTCTTTGAGTGAGGTCTTTTAATGTTGAGTCGAATTTTCATATGACTAGTATGACAATGTCATCTGCATAGCCTTGGGTGTAGATTCCGCTTTCATTTGCATACGAGCTAACGATGAAAATGCAAAATATGACAAACAAGAAATGCGAAATATGAATATATTTGAAAACTTGGAAATGCATAAACAAAGGTAACACATATATTGCTAAAACGAAAACTCATAAATACACAAATTAACAACATATACATCGTGTACACCATTAAAACACTATAATAATTTAAAAAAACACACACTCAACCATTGTGAAGATTACAGAAATCACAGAGCCACACTGCGAACAGCCTATATGATAATGTAAAAAAATAATATATTTTTCTGAAGAAAGAAAAAAATGTGAATGAGAGTCTACCACTTGGTTTTTTGTATGTGAGGCTAATGTTGAGCCACGGTACGTTATATACCTTGCTTAATAGTGAGTTTATGAATTTATCAATCGAATAACAAATAAAAAAATAAAACAACATTGAGTCATATCTATAGGGACAAAGACTGGTTACAAAAGTGTAAGTAATGCGTACAACCTTGACCTCGGACAAAAGGAAAAATCAGGTTCAAACGATCGTCTCCTGATTCGCTTAATCCTTTCGGATTTCCAACTCATTACCGCTTTTAAGCGATAAAAGCTCGGATCCCTCTGAGAATATTTCATCACTAAACTCCTCGGATAGATCTAGCGTTGGATAGCGCTGACGGGGGCCTTGATAGCTCGTAAAATATTAATGCAGACTTCTCTGTCCCTCTCGTTTTCAGTCTTTGCCCCTCAAGAAAAGGAACAACGGGGAAAATAAACGTTCTACCCTATCAAAACACGGTACTGACGTTACGACCGGCACACCCATTAACACCCACGCTAGGAATAAATTTAATACATAATAAAAACACAATTCTTTACTCGATGTTAAAACGAATGAGACTTTATAGGGTCAGATACGAGATACGGTCAAGTTTTTCCTTTTTTTTAACAGCCCTAATAAAATTGCCTTATCACGATTAAATTTTTTTCATTTACATTCATCTTAGAAGTCTATTTCTGAATATTTTCTAACATAAAAGCATAATTGCAGAACATTGTATGTAGTTTTGGGGGTTTATCAACCTGCAGCAAGTTAAATTTGGGTGATAAGATCATAAAACATATGATCTCTAAAGAATATAGACTGTTGTATTCAGTAATTCAGAGAAAGATAAATGGCTACTCATATTTTCATCTAATTTTAATCTTAAAATTTTGTTTCTAAGACAAAAGATAAGAGTTTATTGTCGCATTTTTTTGCACGTTGTCTTCAGATGGATACCTTTGTGTGGATACCAATGACTAATATTATATGATATTTGTAATAATATAAATCGTATAATTTTACACAAAAAAATCACAGAAAGAAAAAAAATGTTCTTTCGTCTTTGCCTTCTTTATTGTCGAAGGAAATGCGTGTTTATTAAGAGTATAATGTATAAAAAAAACATGACAACGCAATAAAAGACCCATAATTATTTCAAAATCACGACCGTGGAACAAAAACTCGATACTCATCATGATAACCTTTTTGAGATAAAAAAGTCAGTGTCGGGATTCGAACCCACGACCTTCGGCTTGTTACGCCGCTACTCTATCACTTGAGCTATCGTGACTTCGATCCACTCGGGCACTAACTTCCCATCTCAACCCGACCTTTTTGAATTTTCCTTCCTTTTTGCCATTTTTCAAATGTCGTGTAATCTATTTGATTCTCGGCGACAAATGAAATGGCCACGGAGTTCTTTAGTGTATACTTCATTTAACCCATTAAATTCACTAGTTTTCGTGGTCAGCTTGACCAATTAATATCATTCGATTAATTAAGGTTTTAGTTGAGATAAACTTTACTTTAATGGAACATACCCTATCTCTACATCCAAATGCAGGTGGTAACAATCGCAAAGCACCATGGAAATTATTAGATATAAGCTCATAAGGCATTGTGTCAGTTCGGTTGAGTACAATGGTTTTTACGACCGATGCTATTGGATAAGCGAGTGGTAGATGTGCTGACTACTATGTCATTTCAACCTCCAACGAATGTATCTTCAATTAGCACAAAAATTACTAAAATAGAACGTTAAATCAGTTGGTGACAGAAATAAGCTTTAAATCTGTCAAGCTGGCGAGGGTGTCAATTTGAAAACCAAATTTCCCTAAGATTTTTTGCAACAGGGCTTATACAAAAAAGGGCATTGAAAATAAATGTAAATATATAAAAAAAAGAGCACCCTCTTTGCATAATTTCGTTTGCGTTTTAACGCTATGTGCTTTACCTTAATGAACTCAACATCCCTCCTACATAGCGCCTTAAATTAATATGCTTCATTATTTTGTAAATAAATCACAAAGGAAGAAAATAAAAATGTAACGTTAATTTGTTGAAACGTTAATTTAATTAATATTCCCTTTGATTTGTAGAATTTCTCATATAATTTAACAGTGTTGACGCCTATGATAAAAGAAGCAAATAAACATTATAGGTTTAAACAAGTAGTTTTTCTCTGATTGTCTGTTCATGCCTAATGACCTGAAGTGAATGTGCTAGTAGATTAGTTAAAACAACAAATGAGTTTGCATGATAATAGATGACAATTACTGGTTTGTTTTGTAAATAGTTATAAACCACGTTTACATTGGCATCGCTTGCATTTTAAAGAAGCTTTGTAAAGTTTTTCTATTATTCATAGCAATAAGTGCTTTTTTAATGTGCCTAATATGGGAATTCTATAATAACAGTAATGTTTTTATGAGATTAATGATGTTGTTCCAGAAACAATATTGACAATTTTTTTTTACTCAACAATGTTCATTAATGAATTATTTATTGTGAAAGTTTGTAACTAAAACAAATCGATCATTATTTCTATTCCCTTATATTCTATGCTAGAAACTATTAGAATTTGGTAATTATTTTGAGAATCTACACAAAAATACGTAAGGAGTTGATTATGATTTTGAGAATTTATATAAGAAACTTTAAGAAATTGATCATGATTTTAGGAATCTATAGAGAAAACGATGATAAATTGATCACGATTTCGGTAATTCATGTAAGTAACTTTTAGATCATGGTTTTAAGAATCTATAAAAGAAACTATGAGAAATTAATCATAATTGTTGGAATATACACATGAAACTATGATATTTGATCACGGTTTCAGAATTTTCTACAAGAAACAATAATAATTTTATCATTATCTTGGGATTATACAAAAGAACCTTTTAGAAATTGATCACCAATGTTTAGTCTATACTAGAATCTATGAAAAATTTATTATGATCGGGATTCTGTACAAAAATGTATGAGAATTCGGTCATCATTTTAGGAATATATAAAAATCCATGATCATAATTTCAAGAATACATACATAAAAGTATGAGAAATCGTTCAGGATTTCGGAAATGTACGCAAGAATAAGGAAAGTATGAGAAGTTGATCATTATTTCTGGAATATACATGAAACTGATAAATTGATCTTGATTTCGGAAATCTATACAAGAAACTATAAGAAATTGGTCATTCTTTTGAGAATCTATGCCAAATGTCATGAGGAATCAACTATAATTTCTGGAATCTGTACAATAAAATATAAATAATGGATCATAATTTTATGAATAGATACATGAAACTAGGAGAAATTTTTCAGGATTTCGGAAATGTACGCAAGGATGAGGAAATTATGAGAAGTTGATCATTATTTCAGTAAAGTATACATGAAACTGATAAATTAATCACGATTGCGAAAATCTAAACAAGAAACTATAAGAAATTGATCGTAAATTTAGAAATTGTACTAGTTCGATATTTATTTCGAGAATTTATTCAAGAAAGTAAGAAATTTGTCAGATGATATATTTCATATTTTAATTGATAAGTTTTGTGATCTTCCTTATATTCTACATATTTTTTCAGGTTGACGATTTATAATCCTTCCGATTTCGAAAAAATACTAAATGTTGAAAAACTGACTGCTACGGGCTTAATCTTAGTAGAATTATAGAACACCCCAGCACGGTTTCCTAAATTTCTGGAACATAAGGCGGCAGTCACGGAAGAAAAATGTCCCTTATCTATTGAATGACACAGCCGCTTTTCCTTGATAAGGAACATTTGGCCGTTCAAGTCAACCACAGTAATCTTTGTGACGGTTTCGTTTTCAGGAAGCAATTCGTGGCATTTGGCAAATGACTCTTCAATAAGCCAACCATGCAGCTCGATACCCGAATCCAAACATGTTAAAATTGCTCGATGGCCAAAATCAATTTTCTTTTCATAACATTACTTTCACATGATCGAATTAATTCAGGCGATATGATTAAAACAGAATAATATTAAACGTGCACGATAGTAGCAACATTTTTGTCAAATAAATCTAATTTAAATTCCACGTGTTTATCCAGTTTTTATCTGCCACAGCACCTTAGCATATAGAGGTTGTATTGTCGTTAGAAAACCTGCCTGGCCCTCTTCTATTTTGCCTTTCAATGCATCCAAATTGACTGTGGAATGAAAGCATGTATTCATAGCTCAGTAAAAACGTGCGCGGACTTCATTTTGAAGTTGAAATTGTTGAGCTGGCTGTAGTGTCAGTAAGGGGCTCTTCTACGTGTTGCTCAAGGAAATAATTCTAATTGATATTTTTGTAAAAGCAATTTGTCTAATTGATGTTGAAATAGAAAATTATTATGTACGTTTATGTACTGATAATGGGACAGTAGTTTGGGTGTCCGACTCATATTTGTAACGCTAGCGGATCTGCGTTTCAATTCCTGTTTCCTGTTTACTGCTCATTTACTTATATCCTAATACCATCATTACAACTTTACTCCTTTGATACTTCAATCACTCAGATCGAATGCCATCCAGGCCACGTCCTACATCCAAGAATATCTTGGGTAAATTAATGAATATTGTCCAAAATAAAAAACATGTCAGGCCGAAGAAAAAAAGCACACAGTATTTATTATACTCAGGCCATAATATTATTTAGGTCCACAAGTAAAACACTTCGGGCTGTACTTGGATTAACAGAAGACAAACACAACACAACTACACGGAGGCCTGGTCTAGAAGAGGAAGGGCTTACCAGGCTACGCATAGGTCATACTAGGCTTACACATGGACACTTGCTGGCGGAAAGAGACCGCGCCGCTATCCATTATGTATCGAAAGATTAAGCGTTGAACATATTTGCAATGCAGAAAACTAGAAGCCTACAGGATAAACTACGGAGTACCTGCTGACGTATGCGTAGCTTACGGATCGCTGTTTCCGTACCTCAGAGCTATAAGAGTTTTTAATATGTA
Organism: Cimex lectularius; assembly: GCF_000648675.2. NCBI lineage: Eukaryota > Metazoa > Arthropoda > Insecta > Hemiptera > Cimicidae > Cimex > Cimex lectularius. The sequence goes on along the minus strand of NW_019392765.1, from coordinate 263,388 downwards.
GTATGCTTTTATCTGTTGCGTTTTATTTGTTGTGTGTTACATGTTGGTGTGAATGTTAATTATTATCGTAAAAGAGAGGATTATCCCCATCTTGAAGAATATCGAGTACTCTGGGGTAAAAGTTGTCTGGAGAGTGAAAGTAATTTATTAGCGCGACTGGAGTGTTTAAACCCGCCTTTCTTATTTTTCTTGTTCTCTTAATGACAATGTGTGGTAATTAGTGACCGTTAATCGATAATTATTCAGAAATCGTGAGATGCGGTCTGGTGTGATGAGGTTTCAGAAAAAACAATTAAAAGTCAACTGGCACTCTCGACACGACACGCAAGTATGGCACAATTACACAGAAGACAATCACTTTGAGCCGTGAAGATGATCTCAATAAAGATCGAAACGTTGGCACGATAAAGAAAATGTTTTTCTGAAACCTACATCACACCAGACCGCATCTCTCGATCTCTGAATACTTAATGACAATTTGAAATCTGAGGTACCTTTGAAAAAGACGCGAGGAAAAAACGAAGAATTTTCACTTAAAGCTCAGAGGGCCGGCGATGACCACTTGAAGTTTGCCGTCCCATAAATAATTAATAATAATTCACTAGTTTTCGTCGTCCGCTTAAGACGCTTGAGATCAAAAAGTCATGTCGAAGTCACGATAGCTCAGGTGGTGGAGTAGCGGCGTATCTAGCCGATGGTCATGGGTTCGAATCCCGCTTGTGACTTTGACTTTTTTACCTCAACTAAAAACCTTAATTAATTGAAAGTATTATGGACAAGGGACCACGAAAACTAGTGAATTGAATAAGTTAAAATGAAGTATATCTTCACTAAAGCTCTCTGTGGCCATTTCAATTCTCGCCGAGAATCACATAGATTATACGACATTTGAAAAATGGCAAAAAGGAGGGAAAATTCAAAAGGTGGGGTTGAGATGGGAAGTTGGCGTCGGAGGGGATCGAAGTTACGATAGCTCAGGTGGTAGAGTAGCAGTGTATCTATCCGAAGGTCGTGGGTTCGAATCCCGCCCATGACAGTGACTTTCTTATCTTATCTAAAAATCCTAATTAATTGAAAGATATTAATAATAATAATAACTTCATATACTTCTAGGAACGAGACAGCCAATGTACCGTGTCCAATAATTCCAAACGAATTGTACAAATTTATCACGTCACTGACTTCACTACCCACCATGACCTGAACATTCCTGTAGTCCTCAACTGTCGTTCCATTTCGAAGCACCCAACCATTCTGCTTTATACGTTTTTATACCGAGATGCACGTCGATTTTACATACTTCGCACTTCCCTCACATTGAGTGCCAGCGTTGGCATGTCCTGGGTTCAATGCTGGCTGTAGTGTGAGTGTTTTGAAACAAAAAATTCAAAATGTTGTTATGTGACCTATTAATAGATTACGAACAAATTAATAATTTTAAAAATCAAGCTTAAACTGAGATTTTAAACAGCCTCTTCGTGGACATAGTCCTATTTTAAAGATTATTTCTTAATATGAGAGATATTTATACTTTTTTTCAAGTACTTTTTGGGTTTCCGTGGGGGCAAACGATGATCCATTACGAAAAAATACCTTTGGTAGTTATCCTACTAGTCTCACTGTTTATTCTCTAAATACTTCTCCTAAAACCCATGTACTAAGTTTGTATGCATTAATTTTGTACTCATCACTTAAGGAAAAGTTCATTATTGACTTAGCGGACAGAATTGGTTTCATCGGAATGCGGTCGGAGTAGCTGGTGAAATGTAAATTAGTCGATTAAGTTTAATTGCGTAATAGAGTAATCTCCCCATGAGTTTAACCGTCATGGTCATGGCATCTTTTTCCTCATCGGACTGAAGAATTTCTCTCCTTTCAAAACCGGAATGAGCATTTTTTGCTCTAAAATTGAAACTTTACATACAGGAAAGTTAGCCCGCTCGTTGTTTCGCCGGCCGTGTTCGAAGCGGTAGAAACAATCGAGGTAATTACTGGGTCTGTGATGATTAAGTCATAACGTCGGCTTTTTGCCACGGGCGTACGTGAAAAGCACTTTCGTGGGTGTCACAGGCGAAATTTATAATAAGTGTGAGAATTAAATATCTACAAAAGCAAGATAAGCCGAACCGAATAGCTACACGCGAACCGTCGTTTCACTACTTCCATAGTAAACAGAGGCAGAGAGTGAGATAAGAAAAAAATAGCAAAGCCATATATTTATGTTAAAATGCTTTCCTTTCAAATCATCGAAAGCTGCGCAAGAAGTTATCAAATATTTATTTGGCGTTCTCTGCTTGTCCACACATGTGGTACAGTTACAATTTCTCTTTTCGACAACTCTACAAACCTAAATCTTTTAAAATTATTTTTATCGTTATCATTTTATGGTTTCCCAATTACAAATGTGTAATAAAAGTATTACGGTTAGAACTGTAGGTAAATTTAAAAATGTTTATAATAAAACAATAAAACAATTTACAATGAATTGAAACAATTTGAAATATGAATTAAAACTAAGTAATTATCAATATTAATTATAACTTCATTATAGTTCGTGGTCCGATTGACCGAAAGCATTTTTCAATTAATTAATTTTTATATAAGGCATTGGTTGAGATAAAAAAGTCAGTGTTACGAGCGGGATTCGAACCCACGACCCTCGGCTAAAGACGCCGCTGCTCTACAATTTGAGCTATCGTTACTTCGATCCACTCGGACACCAAATCCCCATCTCAACCTACAACCTTTCGAATTTTCCCTCCTTTTTGCCATTTTTCAAATGTCGTGTAATCAGGATTCGATTCTTGAAAAATGGCAAAAAGGAGGGAAAATTCAAAAGGTTGTAGGTTGAGATGGGATGTTGGTGTCTCAGTGGATCGAAGTCACGATAGCTTTAGTGGTTGACCAGCGGCGTATTTAGCCGAAGGTCGTGGGTTCGAATCCCGCTCGTGGCACTAGCATTTTCATTTCAACCAAAACCTTACATAAAAAGATTAACCAATTATTAAATTTTACTAAGGGATGTTATTAACTCGTAAGCAGTCAGAATCTGAATTAATTTTTAACAATATTTTTAAATCATTTGCGTAAAGCATGGTCAAAAGAGTATAAAAATAGGGTTTTATAAATATTTAGAGAAAACATTTATAGAAAATCGTTTGTATATAGCTTTGTTTTGATTGAGTAAGATAACAAATTGAACATTTTGAAAGCCTGTTTTGAATTGTCTCCAAACGTCTTTCAACCTGGCGAACGAATCCAATTCGTATAAACGTTTCTGTAAATTTCCATTTGTTTCCAAAGCCCGACACGATGCATTATTCATTGGAGAGTCAGGCGTTTCCGGCGGGTCCTTCAAGGGCGAGCATCCACCAAACGATTTGTGCCGAAAGATCTGCCGCGTTTGCGACTGGATATGTCGATTAGTATCAACTGCCACGGACTGTCAGGATAGATGACGAATGTCAACAGTGAGATGTCTCCACGCTCGTCGTACCCTTTGCAAGCTAAAGCTTCTCCGATAAGACAAGAAGCATATTACATCATCATTTTTTATTGTTCTCTACAGAGAAGAAAAACCATATTCATTCTAGAAGAAAAAAAACTTATATTTCGGTCATACATGATAAGCAACTTGATGACATAAAAAATTGCTGGAAAATGTAATAAAAACCTTCAATTAATCTATTTCATATTTTTGGCTTCACTAATTTATTGTACTAAGTAAATATTTTCTTTATAGTTGATTTGATTAGGTAACTGGCAGAAGTTCCTGAAACCTGATCATTAATTACTGCAGAGATCTCTGACTCCGTTTTCTTCACACAGAATTATAAGGTCGATTGACGGGGGGGGGGGTTGCTATACGGTATCCTTCGAGAGATATTCGTTGTTTACACGTAGTACTCATCAAATTTCACACGGTTACATTGGTTGAATTTCTCCCATGGTTGTGTTTTGGATCCCAAAACACTTTCTCCTGGAGAATAGTACCACAAACTGAAAGTACTTGTGTTCGTGTTTCCTCTACATCTTTGAACAGTCTATTAATTCCTTGTTGGTTGCTGCCAGACCTTCTGAGACGCTCATGGAGTCAGAAGTCCCCGTAAAAAAACTCTGCCTATTTTCGGAGTTACTCATGGAGTAAGAAGTGCCCCATAAAGAAACTTGTTAAGTCGTTTTTTTTAAATGTAGTAGCATTACGTAGTAACTCACTCTCTCTCTCTCTCTCTCTCTCTCTCCCTCTCTCGCTCTCTCTCTCGCTCTCTCGCTCTCTCTACCTATATCTCTCTCTCTCGCTCTCTCTCTCGCTCTCTCTCTCTCTCGCTCTCTCTCTCTCTCGCTCTCTCTCTCGCTCTCTCGCTCTCTCTACCTATCTATCTATCTATCTATTTATCTATCTATCTATCACTATGTTTCTCTCTATTTTTTTATCTTTTTGCAAATAGATTTATTACTTGTGCTGTCTGTTGTTCATTGTTTATTCACTCTCTTCCTGTCTTGTCGTTTTACATGTTATTGTACACATAAAACGACGTGTTTCACAATTTACGGAGTATTTTGGGTTGGAATGATTTGGGACTTGGAGGTCTTATAATCATCTCGTATGTTAACATTTTTTTTCAACGCCTAATTTTGATCATAAGTCATACAGTTTAATTAATAAATTGTGTTTTTTTCGACAAGTTAGAGTATACAAAGTTAGTCGTTTGTCTCAAAATTAAAATAATTGAGAATAAAAGGATTTAGATTCAATGGAGGTTCACTACTCAACAAGATAATGTTTGACTGTATCATGCAAATGGAAAATTTTTAAATAAACAATTATTTTTATTATATTGAGCGTCAGTTCACTATTACTATTATTATTTTGATACCCCGTTTTTGAGCTAATTTGTCAGTGCCCGGACCAGGATCGCATTGACGTTGAACCGTAGGAAGTCATCTTTCATGATAATAAATTATTATATTACTCATGATTGTTAGATTGTCCTCGTTTCACACAGGCAGATAAATGGTTTTGCCGGTCTCCGGGATCGAAATTGATCACCCTGCTTTTACCATTTTCTCAGTCGCTCTTTCACACCGGGTTGAAAACATTAGAAATCGCAAGATGGCGATGAATCGGCCAGGTGTGTATCACGAGGCATGTGTTCTTTGGCAGAGAACCATCTAAAAGTATTTTAAGGAAAGTTCCATAACGAAAAAAGTATTTTACAAAGGTTTATGACCTTAACAAACACTTTTTATATATGTATATTAAACAATATAAATACAATTGCGAGATTACATGATGTGCGGTTGATGGACATGTATCTTGTTTCGGACCAACCAGGTCCGCGTATCCTCGCTGTTTTGTCCTGTCAGACTAGTTTCGGCAAGGATGATCGGAAACAACCAAAGGACGAAAAAGGAGTTAAATTATCTCGTTCGTTATATGATTTATAATCACCTCCAGTGAGTAAAATAATTTTAAAAAATTCACTAGTTTTCGTGGTCCGCTTGACCAATTAATATCTTTCAATTAATTAAGGTTTTTAGTTGAGATAAAAAGTCAGTGTCACGAGTGGTATTCGAACCCACGACCTTCGGCTATATACGCCGCCACTTGAGCTATCGCGTCCTCGATCCACTCGGACACCAACTTTCTATCTCAACCCCACCTTTTGAGATTTCCTTCCTTTTTGCCATTTTTCAAATGTCGTGTAATCGGATTGGATTCTAGGCGACAAATGAAATGGCCACGGAGAGCTTAAGTGAAGTATAATTCATTTTAAATCATTAAATTCACTAATTTCGTGGTCCCCTTGACCAATTAATATATTAAACTTAATTAAGGTTTTTAGTTGAGATTAAAAAGTCCGTGTCACGAGCGGTATTCGAACCCACGACCTTCGGCTATATACGCCGCCACTTGAGCTATCGCGTCCTCGATCCACTCGGACACCAACTTCCTGTCTCAACCCCACCTTTTGAGTTTTCCCTCCTTTTGCCATTTTTCAAATGTCGTGTAATCGGATTGGATTCTAGGCGACAAATGAAATGGCCACGGAGAGCTTTAATGAAGTATACTTCATTTGAAATCATTAAATTCACTAATTTCGTGGTCCCCTTGACCAATTAATATATTACAATTAATTAAGATTTTTAGTGGAGATAAAAAAGTCAATGGCACGAGCGGGATTCGAACCCACGATCTTCGGCTTAATACGCCGCTGCTCTACCACTTGAGCTAACTAATAATTTTTCCCATCTCAACCCCATCTTTTGAATTTGACATTTGAAAAATGAAAAAGATCGTGGGTTCGAATCCCGCTCGAGACACTGACTTTTTATCTCAACTAAAAATCTTAATTAATTGAAAGAGATTTTAAAAAAATGTTAAAGGTGCGTCCCTCGTATTTCTTTCGTCGTTCGGGGTGCCGGGGCTTCCGGATTCATTCGACTTATGTCAACTTACCAGTATTTTCCACTGTTGGGTTATTAGGCCCATGGGTAATGGGAAAACCCAACTCCATTAAAAAAAGTCATAATTGAATTTTTATCGTTCCACTTGTCACAGAAATTCGTAATCTATCAGGTAGGAGGACCTTGAGTACGGTGACGTATTATAGCGTGCAGTAGACACGCACGCAGATTTGTATATATGATGTATGTACAGGTGAATAAATAAAATAATTTTGTATTTAGAAGATGATATAATACGCTGATCTTGCCTTGTGCTGGATCAAAAATGGACAAAATTTATATAAAATTAACCAAAAGAAAATATATTAAATTACCACATTTATAGTATAAACCAGTGTTTCCCAAACTTTTTTGTGCCATGACCCACTTAGACTTTTTCAAATCCCTTCAAACCCACCCCTCAACCGAACGTACATAATATATAATATTAAAATGCTCACGGAATAAAGTAAAAAAATTATTTGGAAAATCAGTATAGAATAATTGATTTAAAAAAGTAATCAAATTCTTTTAAAACCTCGTAATCCATATTCCGCGTTTAGGGCGTTGGAACTGATATCAGAGTTAAAATAATTTGATCTGGAACTTATCTTGTGATGTTCTTCAATTTTTAAAATAAGTTACACTCCTTTACCCTACCGATATAAAGAGACTGGTAAGATCGAATCAATAAGAATTTTTTATTTTATTTTATTTTTATTAAATAGCGGTCGTTAGTGGTCGCTAAAAGGTTGTTAGAACGCGACACCTAAGATTCAAGCCCAAAGTACTTTTAGAAGGGGCATGTGATAGTGTACTTCATCTCGAAACTGTTGATTTTTACACTTTAATAGGTGCATCGTTGAAAAATATTTGCTGGGCATTAAATAATATCTAATGTAAAAAATAGTAAATTTTAGTGAAGTCAGTAGATCTGATAAAACGTTATTTCTCGAAAAGAGCAAAAATCCAATGGATTTGGTTGAAATTTTTAAATTTAACAAAATGTCAGATAAAATGCAATTTTCCTCATGTAAATTATAATTTTAGAAAGTAATACGATTCTCGGATTGTATTTTATGCTATTTTTTTATTGAATATTTATTTTCCTTTACCTGAAAAATCAGTTATACGAGACCGCAATAGCAAAATACTAATTAATATTTCATATGAAATATTGCTATGTTTTTCAGTACGAAAATCATGTCTTGTTTCGATCTCGATTATCAAGTGTCGTGCGATTAAAGAGTTTTGTCCTCCTGTAACGAACCCAGAAAAAAAAATAGCTGTAGTTGGTGGATGCTAAAGTGTTTGTTGGAACACCACACCTGAGATTCAAGTCCAAAGTACTCTAAAAAAGAACATCTGGTAGATCCAAATTATACTTCATCGCAAAATGGTTGACTGTTCCCATTTTAACAGGTGCATCGAAGAAAAATATTTGCGAGGCATTAGTTAATATCCAGCAAAAGTAAAAAGTCAATTTCAGTGAAATTCGTAGACCTGATATAACCTTATTTTATCAAAAAGAAAAATCTTCCTAACTTCATTGGTATTTCCAAATTTAACAAAATATCAGATAAAATGCAGTTTTTCACATGTAAATTTTTGTTTTAAATAGAAATAAAACAATAGAAATAAATTAACAATCCGACAAAGTTAACTATTTAGGACTTACATTTGATAGAAGACTAACTTGGAATCCACACACACGATTAAAAAAACAGACACTGAACAAACGATTTAAAATTCTTTATTACCTACTCAACAGACAATCAAAATTACCATTAAAATCAAAACTTTCGACATACACATACCTACTCAAACCAATTTGGATGTATGGGTGCCAAGTATATGGATCGGCCAAGTATTCCAATATTCAAAGATTACAAAGTTTTCAATCCAAAATTTTAAGACTAATTGTTTCTGCCCCATTTTATGTAAACAATAATACACTTCACAGAGATCTTCAAATCCCAACAGTTTTTTCATCCATCAAAACATATTACAGACGTTTTCATAGTAAATTACAAAATCACACCAACACACAAATACAATTACTCCATTCCCCACAATTACCACGTAAACGTCTGAAAAGAATATGGATAAGAGACCTCTTAAATGATTAATATAATTTCATTAATCCAGAGCGGCTGCCAATGGGTAGCTTTCTCTATAACGCCCATAATGCCAAACACACAGTCTGAAATCCAATCTGCTGGTTGTATATCATGCATGTACAGTTGTAGATATAAATAAATGAAGTCAAAAAAAAAAAAAAAAAATAGAAATATAATTCTCGGAATGCATTTCATTCTATTTATTTTTATTCGCCTCATAAATCAATTATATTAGTTCGCAATAGCAAAACGCTAATTAATATTATTTCATCTGAAATATTGCGATGTTTTGTTCAGTAGGAAAATCATCCTTTACGTTTATCTTGATTATCAGGTTTTGTGCGATTAAATAGGTTTATTTCTTAAATTATGGGTCTCGGGCTCATAAATTTCATTTAACATCAAACTTTTGATACAAAAAGATACCGATTATAAATTGCACAGTATTGTTTGTATATAAAAATCGAAACGCCGCATATTGATTTCAATTCGTTGCTTTATAGATTTAGAGTAAACTGAAGAGGATGTCGATGTGCAAAAGCCAGTGTAATATAAGCCTATAACATTACATTTATGGAGTTATTTAATATTTATTAAAATTTTAGTTTTAAGTTTGTATTTTTCCTGTTTAAAATTAAGAATAGCTCGTATAAATCTGCAAATTAATATTAACGCTAAATTATAAAAACATTTTTTTTTTTCATTATTCTAGAATTTGAATCTTTACAAACTAAATTAATATAACTTACCAATTTAATATACATTTTATAATTTATTTGGAATTTTAATAAAATATACTATGAAAAAGAGAGACTTTAAAAATATTTTGACGAACCATAATTTAAATTACTGCAGCGATTTCGATAAGCCTTACTTGAAACGCCGTGAAAATAAGATACCGTCAGTAATAATTACTTGGTATTGAAAAATAGCACAAAATGCTGAGGATCGGAATAACCAGAGGTCCGACAAATAAATTCAGCTATTTCATGGCGAACAGAAGCTACTATATTCCATGATTTTTCAATAAATGATGAATGAGAGTCGGCAAATAGTTGACTAATAATCTAAAACCTAATTCCTCCCCCCATGGGTCGTAGGTCCCACGTTGGGAAACACTGGTGTAAAGTATTTAATATCGACACTCATGGGTTACTTTATATTTGTTGTTATATTGTTCACTATAAACATAACACACAAATAATGTTATGTTTAAACATAGATTAATGGACGTTTTAGACGGGGTGTGTATTATACTGCGCCCTTTAAGAGCTTTTTATTCCACGTTTTGTGCTTAAAGCACACGGTAAGTCCTAGTTCATCAAGGAACTTGATTAGTAGGCTCGGTTTCAGTGGTTGAGTCTTTGTACGGTTACGCTGTACGCCCCAAACTTACTGCGGGCAAGTGTATGTTTAAACATATGAACATTTTTCTTTTTGTGAATGAGTAGGGATGCCTTGGTAGGAAAAGCACAAGTACAATAAAAACAAAAGAAAAATTATTATTTGGAGGTCATGAGATGCGGTCTGGTGTGACGTAGGGTTTAGAAAAACATTTTCCTTATCGTTCCAAACTTCCAACGTTTCGATCTTTATTGAGATCATCTTCAGGGCCTGGGATTTATTAACATTGTTTAACTATTACAAATACATGTAGGATGTGACAAAAGTGAATTTATACATAGCTAGAAATTTTAGACTCAATCAAAGTATTTGTACTCACTCAAAGTGTTAGTGTTCTGTGTAGATGTGTCATTATTGTGTATCGTGTTGAGAGTGCGATGATGCCCTGAAGATGATCTCCATAGACATCGAAACGTTGGGACGATAAAGAATATGTTTTTTCTAATCCCGAAAAAAACATTATTTGACTTGTTATTTGCACAAAATTATGTGACGTTTAAAAATGTAAAAGACAATAATGCCATATTTGGTGGTTTTAAACATTGATCTAATGAATTAGACATGATTATTAATTGCATTTCGATATAGATTATTGTTTATTCTAAGTAAAACCACAAGTCTGTCCTGGCGAATTAATTATGTTATACATATTTGTGTGGTCCGCGACAGCGTCGAAAAAAAGTCACAAATCAAAGGGTAAAACGATGCTATTTTTTTAAACATCTAGGTCTAACGACCCGGAGAGGCGCAGAGGTGTGTCTGACTTTATCGTAAAAACTAATATACGAACGGAAATTAAGAGAGAACATCCGTCAACTGCAGTCATAAAACCGTGTTGTGTTCTGGACACGGGCCAAAGCGTGGGAGGCTGGCTACTCGGTGTTACCGAAACTTTAATATAACCGACGGTTGACAGGTGTTCAAGGATGGGCACACCCACTTCTAGTAGTTTTCCCTAACGATATTGGTGTCCGGTCTGTGTAATGAAGATGGACCGTCCTACATTCGAGGAGAACACTCTCGCTGAGAAAGTACGTTGACCCAACTTATTCAATAGGGGGATATGGATTTCGCATTTGTTTTCCACCCTTGGTACGACCTCTCTTTCGTATATAAACGGCCGAGATGTGGAAACGTTGATTAAATACCGATAAATAACAGCCATCTGTGGTCTAATAAAATATCAATATAGACAATGTTAATTAGTATGCCTATATTTTATTTATTTCATAGGTTCTTTAAATAATGGGTCGCCAATTCTCGCTTTGTTATAAGGCTGACTGAACCATCTCAAGTGTTATAGATTAATATAATTAAGATTAATTTCAACAGCTACAACTCAACACTAACACCATCCACTATTACAAATAATACTACATCAAACCTATCAAATGCAAATAAACCATACATTTCCATGCCATTCATTCAAGACCTATCACATAAATTAAACACATTTCTCTCTTCTGATAACTTTAAAATAACATTTTAAAACTATAAAACAATTCACGCACTTTTCCAAAATTAAAGATCCCATACCAGTTACAAATAAGCCTTAGGTAATTTACAAAATCAATTGTTTAAACTGTCTGGCAACTTATATCGGTCTTACATCCCAATATCTGGATAAGAGAGTAAAGCAACATATCTATGACTGCAAAAAACCCAAGCAAAATCCTACAGCAGTCGCTACCCACCATTTTGAAACACAATTTCGAATTCAACAATCCAAAAGTATTACACAGAAAAAACGTAATTTTTTAGAAATGGTTTACATCAACAGAGATAAACACAGCATCAATTACAGAACATACACATGTAAACTTAGTCGCAGCTACGCCAATAACATTAATCAAATTCAATATCGATAATACACATATATCATCATATCGCACAAAACATATAACATATAAAACATTCATTGCATTCCACATATGAAACATTTTTACATAGTCTAATTTTTCTTTTTCCTAATTATCCCCGTCTGTATAATCCTGAAAGGATAATCTGGCCGAACCATTACCAACGTTTTTTCCCATCGTCGGCTCTTTTCACCTCAAAGAAGCCGACTCCTCACCTAATACAAAAATGTCTTTCTATACTGGCTTCGTTCCCCACCCCTTCAAAATCCAACGTATATAAACATAAAACAGCAATATCTCACTGGAACTCACAATACGACACGCAAGAATGGCACAATTACACAGAAAACAAACACTTTGAGAGAATAGAAACACTTTGATTGAATGTAAAAAATATTTTTTGGATTGTGTGGTGATTAGTGACCGTTAGTCGATGATTATTCGAAAATTGAGAGATGCGGTCAGGTGTGATGTAGGTTTCAAAAGAACATTTTCTTTATCGTGCCAATGTTTCGATCTTTATTGAGATCATCTTCAGGGCCTGGGATTTACAAACATTGTTTAAATTTAACAAATACATGTAGGATGCGGAAAAAGTAAATTTATACAATGCAAAAATATTTTTTTTATATATTCAATCAGGATAATCTGGCCGAACTATTACCAACGTTTTTTCCCTTCGTCGGCTCTTTTCAAATCAAAGAAGCAGACTCCTTGTACAAAAATGTCTTTCTATACCGACTTCCTTCCCCACTCCTTCAAAATCCAACATATATAAACATAAAGCAGCAATATCTCACTGGCACTCTCAACACGACATGCAAGAATGGCACAATTACGCAGAAAACAAACGCTTTGAGTGAGTACAAATCCTACATGTATTTGTTAAATGTATGTAGGATTTGTAAATCCCTGGCCCTGAAGATGATCTCAATAAATATCGAAACGTTGGCACGATAAAGAAAATGTTTTTCTGAAACCTACATCACACCAGACCGCATCTCACGATTTCCGAATTATTATTATTATTATTATTATTATTATTATTATTATTATTATTATTATTATTATTGATGTAATACTGAATAGTAAACAAAATATACAGAATTGTTGATTTTTTTTTCGTTTTAGTGTTCAATTGACCAAGTTAATTCTTTCAATTAATTATTCTTTCTATGTTAGGTCTTCGTTGAGATCGTTGAGTATAATAAAATTGCGGAAAAAGTTCAACAATAAAAATCACAACTCAACAAGGTTTCATACCTTGAGGAAGGAAGGTAAGGAAAACCTTTGTATAAGAATTTCACTGATTTTATACACACTTACCTTCTCTCAATACGCAGTTTTTAAATTTTATTCTCCCTTTTTAAAAAGGCGTCGCCTAGGAGACGATAAATCAAAGGATAAATTGTGAAAAAGAGGAAAAACGAAGGTTTGAATTTTTCACAACGGTGGGGTGTCAATCTACGACTCAATTAACGAGCTGGTCCGTGGAGCGGAGAGAATCTTCGAAGAATGACTCAGTCCAATTGATGATTAAACAGGGCTTTGAGTTGAAATCAGTGAAGAAACCCCGACTTTCATTCAGAGAAGCCCGGTTAAGTCTCATGTCAAGTGATGCAGAAGTTTTTTTTTTTATCAATGCCGGGAGTCAAAGAAGTCCACCGGGACTCTCAATTCACCAATGTATTTAATTGTAGCTCGAATTTCACCGTTTTATATTTAAATTTTGCACAGAAAACAAAATATAAAAACAGCCCCCAATACCAAAGCGGCAGTAATTGACAATTATCCATTTTACGTTTTAGTGATCAATTGACCAAGTTAATTCTTTCTATGTAAGGTCTTGGTTGATATAAAAAAATCAGTGTCTCCAGCGGGAGTCGAACCCACGACCCTCGGCTAAATACGCCGCTGCTCTACCACCTGAGCTATGGTGACTTCGATCCTCTCGGACACTAACTCTCCATCTCAACCTACAACCGTTCGAATTTTTCCTCTTTTTTGTCATTTTCGAATGTCGTGTAATCGGGATTGGATTTTCACCGACTTACGAAGTGTCCACGGGGAGCTGTTTAGTGAAGTATACTTCTTTTATTTATTAAATATTAATCCATTTTACGTTTTAGTGGTCAGTTGAGCAAGTTAATTCTTTCAATTAATTATTCTTTCGATGTAAGGTCTTGAGTCAACGTCTTATTCTTTTCTATGTAATAATTAATTGAAAGAATTGACAACTATCCTTAACACTAGCATTTCCTTGTAAAAAAAATTTAGTTCTTTGTGAGTAGAGATTAGTGACCGTTAATCGATAGTAATTCAGATATCGTGAGATGCGGTCGGGTGTGATGTAGGTTTCAGAAAAACATTTTCTTTATCGTGCCAACGTTTCGATCTTTTATTGGGCACTCTCAACACGACACACAAGGATGGCACAATTACACAGAAGACAAACACTTTCAGCCCTGAAGATGATCTCAATAAAAGATTGAAACGTTGGCACGATAAAGAAAATGTTTTTCTGAAACCTACATCACACCCGACCGCATCTCACGATATCTGAATTACTATTTAGTTCTTTATAGAATTTAAGCTTGTTTTTTCAAAAATGCACTAATGAGCAACAATTTGTTTTAAAACCATTGTATTCTGTTTTTTAAACATTATGCGTATATATATTTAAATACAGTTACATGAAATGCTCTCAGTAATGACCCCTGGCACCCAGCATATTTTCTTTCATCCGCTCGTATTCCGATTTTTTCTCTAAATTTTGCAATGAAAAACATCATAATTTTATTTCCTTATTTAATGTACATTTTTAATTAAAAATCAGCGTAAACTAAGCGCGTACTAAGCTGGCCGAGCTTGTATATATATATATATGTAAGCAACGAATGCCTCATTCGTCTGTATTTGGTCATTTCCTATTCAGGCTGACTAAAAACTTGAATCTTCCAAAGATTTGCTTGTGCAGATGTAATGATTGAAAGGAAAAAAATCTGGTTATCTGGTAGTGATTTTTATGATTCAAAACATGGGCATCAGAGGGTAGTTTATGTTGACCTCAATCAAACAAGCAGCTTGGGAGCATATTCTTTTTCTCTCTTGGCAAATATAGTAGTAATCTTTCGAAGTGTTGCTATTCTAGATGTAATTTATGAGGAAGATAATTTGATAGAGAAACATAGTCTTGAAGCATGTAACTGTATGGATATCTGGAACTATACCGAAGGTTATCTGGTAGTGATTTCAGGATTATTTGTGACCAAAGTCTCCTCCTCTTTCACTGGAACCCAAAATATATATTGCGGAATTAACTCTTTATTCCCAAGCCTCGAAAAATGCATTACTGAATTGTTGACCCCTAAGATTACCTTTGCGCTGAGGATGTACCGGTCCCGGCCAAAAACATAGCCGTCAAAAAGGCCGTGTTATGTCTCTGCTTCGTCATGACAGAGTCTACAGGTTTCTGTTTTTGCTATTTTTAAGGTGGTTTTTGTTATTAAATGGGAACGTGTCAGTATTGTTTTTATCAATTCTTGCATACTGAGGAGAAGTAGATTTTTGTTGTGTGGTTGAGATGTTGAGATGTTGAGAAATTTTTTTGATTGTTTTGAATTGTGAATTTATCCAGTGTGGTCATTTTGTTTCCACCCATTGGTTTAGTTCCGCTTTACCTATGCCTCGAGGCGGGCCAATTTGCGGTTCCCGTCCAATGTGTGTGAAGGCACTAGGTCATAAATGTAGCTCTCCCTTTATTAGTTTAATAGTTTTTATTTTTTTAAACATCCCTTGTTGTTATTTTCATTTCGAAGGGTCTGGGAAAATTGTTTTGTATTTTCTTTTTGTCAGTCATATTTTTATCCATCTCATTTATTTGCATTTTCTTATGCAATCCTTTGGAAGTATGTATGGAACGGTTTATTGCTGAAAAAACCAATCATGCTAATGTTCTACATATGACCAGAGTTAGTAGACTCTTTTTGGATTTATACCCTATATTTTACGACAAAATCTTTGACCCCGCACTTGTTACAGCCTTCGCTTTTTCTATAGCATTTTTTGTATGTTTCTTCTAGGTAAACTCTTAATTAAATTTATTCCGAGATATTCCTGGATAAAGTTATAATTTTTAAATAGGGTCCTTTTAGATTAAGCTTCCTTCTACTTGTAAAAGGTATTAGGGTGGTTTTGTTGTCTCACATTTTTTTGTAAATTGAGAACACTTTGCATGAAAGAGAGAGAAAAGAAAAACAATTTCATCATATTTGCTATTTATTATTACTACTAGGTCAATCACATAAACTACGGTGAGGATTTCACCTATTTAGCTCTACAATTAGTTCAGGCACGACCAACAAAAATAAGACTGGCGATAGTACACCCCCTGGGGGACATCCTTGTTGTGGTATTGGATATATGGTTGACCACGAACAAGTGCTTACTTACATCTTGCGAGCATGTTAGTTTTCTGTCTTCACCTAGATACTAGAAGTCTTTCAAAGTCTTGCTATTCCAGATGTAATTTATTTTTTATGTGTGGTGATTAGTGACCGTTAATCGATAATTATTCAGAAATCGTGAGATGCGGTCTGGTGTGATGTAGGTTTCAGAAAAACATTTTCTTTATCGTGCCAACGTTTCGATCTTTATTGAGATCATCTTCAGGGCTCAAAGTTCTAGGTAACACAGAAGACAAACACTTTGAGCCCTGATAAAGATCGAAACGTTGGCACGACAAAGAAAATGTTTTTCTGAAACCTACATCACAGACCGCATCTCACGATTTCTGAATATTTATTTTTTATACTAGTATTTTATCTATTTTTTAAACGCAACAGCAGAGGTTATATCAACCCTCGGGGTGCCGATGTAAAAAAAAGCCCATTTGTAAGCGTCGGGTTCGATGCAGGGCCGCTGGATTCGAACCCGGGACCTTGACCTTACAGTAATGAGCGCCGTGTCAACGCCCAAACCGTTGCGGCCACCGACCCCCCCCACCAGTTTATAAAAGTTCAAATTTGCTATAAAAGCCAAAGAGACGTAGATGTAAAATATGAGGCCTGCCAAAGAATCGGAAAGTGGATCTGGTCATGATTTATATGAGCAAAAACTTTACATGAACCGCTAGTATTGTAATTTAGATTCACTAGGAACATGCGCTGCGCCTGCGATTATATTGCTTTTCTACCTTGGTTAAGGCAATAACGCTCAGATCAAACTCAGATTTATCTATTATCGAGAGGTCAAAAATAGAACAATATCAAACAATTTGAAAAGCTAGCAGCAGTGTTTCAAGTGTCTAACAAATTTAGAGTAATTTTTTTAATTTTCCATTTCGCTGCCCGAGAGCAAATTTATCACAATTTTTGACAAAGATAAAAAACGTATTTAATTGTTTGTGGATTGGTATTGTAAAGTTGTTATTGATATTATATAAAGTGTATATTACAAGATAACTTTGAAAATCATAAACACAGTTTCGTGCAAAACTTAAGCCCAAAATAAAATAAAAATAAAGCCCCACTTGGCAATCATTTTAGAAACGAATAATGAAATTGAGTGTGTCATGCTTTCATTCGCAAAATGGCCTATATGGACAGAAAAAACCAAACGAATGGACGAGAATTCTGTTTAAGCTTGAAAAAGACATAATTATATATATTTATAATTAACATATAATCATATAACATATGTATATGATAATGTGCTCCATTTATGAATACTTTTCGTTTGCTTGCAAAATGAAATGAATGTGATATAACATGCGGCTGTGAGCCCGTTTGCGGAAGAGGGCAGTCCAACAAATACATTGTCCGCACTGCCGAAGAAGTCCTTTGTTCTTGGAAAAAAATAGGGGTGGATCGAAGCGCAATTAGCAAACAGGGCGGCTTACGGTCGTAGTATGCTGTTATTGTGTTATTACATATTGTATACGCTCATGACATATTTAACGTTTAATGATTATTAAAACCAGGTCATTCATGAGAACGAAACATTTATTTTATGGCACGCTTTCGTTTATACAATTTAATAATTTTGTTCCTATGGTTTCCTCATAATCATTATTTATAATTCATTTACGTTTTAGTGGTCAATTGACCAAGTTACCAAGACCTTACATAAAAAGAATAATTATTTATAATGCGGGTCGATATCTATATTTAATGTTTATATTTTCAAATTTTGTTGATTTTTACTGTGCATGTGGTATATCATTTTACCGATAAATAATTACGTTAGCACTCGACGTGTCGGTGTGTTTTCTTTTACATTCCCTTATTTTGAACAATATATAGCAAGGAATTCTTAAAGGCCTTGTGTGTCACAAGAAGAATTCATCTTCTTCACTACACCAGCACGCAACTCTCACCATGCTAGAAAATCGATATAAAATTTTAGTCACTATTATTCTCACACATCAGTTATAAATGAGAGACGTTTTCTTCATTATATGACACGTGTTTATCACATCAACATCCTGTGAACGATGGTTTTCTGGAGGGCAACGTGGAATGTTTTGTTTTGAATTGATTCGATTTGAATTTTTGCATAATGAATGCATAAAAGGGACAACATTGAATCAATTACCGTTCTAAAAGCATAAATTCAACATCGTCATTTATTATGGCATGTCAACCTGTGTTTATATTAAAAATGTTAATATACTGATAATATCAAGCTGTATATTATTAACGATGACCATACTCATTATTACATAACTTTTATAGTAATTTGATTTACATCTTTGAGTTTTACGTCTTAGCCATTTCCTTTGCAAAATTTCACATTTCTTTTTATTTTCAAATTAAATCAAATATAATAAAAGTCTCGTTAAAAGATTGAACAGAAACCAGGCAAATACGCACGCAGGCTTCGATCCTTGTGAACTGAAGTTATATAAAGAAAAACCTCTGCTTTTTAACCCTAAAAATTCCAATATTTTTGATCATAACGCATATTATTTTACTAATTCTCACTCTGTTTTTATCACTTAAGGGCAACTATCTTTAAAAAAAACCATCATGGTTTAGTCGATTAAAAGTAACTTTGTTGTTTGAGGACAAAAGAGCGTGTTTCAGTAATTCTGGTCACTGGTGATGGGATTGAAGTTTAATGGAGCGGACAATAGAGTTTCCTTGAGTGGTTAATTGTTGTTAAGCCGCCTTATTCAAAGCAGGTCTATCTGATTTAAAGTCTAAAATGTATCCAATTTGGTTGATCTGGGTCAAAATCAGCCTAAAATTACTTTTAACCATTTTAAAAATTCAACAGTTAATTTAAAAAATCAGAATAGAGGCGAACTAAGCACAAATGAAACCATTTAAATATATAATTTTATTTTACATAGAAAATATATTTCTTTTTTATTGGCAAACAGAAAGTCATAGCCGGCACTCAATCAGGTTTTCCACTTGTTTCTATTCTGTATTTTTTATATTCTAGATTATTAGATCTGGGACACTTTCCTTACCCCCTTCACATATTATCACGTGGCATCAACATATCATTCATACAAAATAAACAAGCATACTTTGTGACGGACTACCATGAAAATCTGTATCAACGAAAACCTATGGTATACCATTCGTCATTCTCGCGGATGAATATAGTTATTTGTCAATCTTTCACACTAATTTATACTTATTTACAATAGAAAAAAAATATGTGGCCGTCAGGGTATTCAATATTCTGGTAATGGCATTCGTTATTCGTACCATAAGCCAATAAATAAACCTTGATAACAGGGCGACTTCGTACAAACCCATTCAACCAACATTCTCGCTAATAAATACATACATCCATAACGATAAGTCTGCAACATGTGGCAGATTAAATTAAAATATATGCATTCATCCCTCTCTTATTTTCAAATAAGTTTTCCGGATTATTACTGCAATATAATAAGCCTTTTTCATATGTTGGTAGGCCACACCGTTCTCATTTTTTTTTTTAAATTGTTGAGTCTGTTAGATGTTTAATTCAACGATTTCATTTCTTCTAACGTAAATCATTAATTTTAAAAATAATTTAAAGCTAAACATGAAAGAACCAAAATGTAAAAAAAACACACAAGATTAAAACCACCTTTACTTTATTTGTTCAAATCTTGAAGGCGCAAATCAGTATTGTTTTATATATTTTATTATTTTTTGATAATAAGATTTTGCAATTGTTTTAATACGAATGGGAAGATGATAGGAATGTAACTTTTTTTTTAAATTAATACAATATTTCTCATGTGAAATCAAAATGAAATGATCCAATTGTTACTCATGACTACAAAATTATTTTGTGATTATTCAGAAATCGTGAGATGCGGTCTGGTGTGATGTAGGTTTCAGAAAAACATTTTATTTATCGTGCCAACGTTTCGATCTTTATTGAGATCATCTTCAGGGCCTGGGATTTACAAACATTGTTTACATTTAACAAATACATTTAGGATGTGGAAAAGTGAATTTATACAATTCAAAATATATTTTTATATTCAATCAAAGTATTTTTACTCACTCAAAGTGTTTGTCTTCTGTGTAATTGTGCCATTCTTGCGTGTCGAGTTGAGAGTGCCAGTGAGATTTTGCTGTTTTATGTTTATATACGTTGGATTTTGAAGTGGTGGGGAAGGAAGTCGGTATAGAAAGAAATTTTTGTATAAGGAGTCGGCTTCTTTGAGGTGAAAAGAAACGACGAAGGGAAACAATGTGTTGGTAATGGTTCGGCCAGATTATCCTTTCAGGATTATATAGAAAGTGATAAATAGGAAAGGGAAAGCTAAATTGTTGGACAATTAGACTATGAAAAGTATTTCATGTGTGGAATGTAATGTAATGATATATGTATGTTAACTAT
The DNA here is from genome assembly GCF_000648675.2 of Cimex lectularius. Classification (NCBI taxonomy): domain Eukaryota; kingdom Metazoa; phylum Arthropoda; class Insecta; order Hemiptera; family Cimicidae; genus Cimex; species Cimex lectularius. The sequence goes on along the minus strand of NW_019392765.1, from coordinate 242,702 downwards.
ATTGGATTTGATTAATGATATTGGCGTAGCTGGGACTGAGTTTACATGTATCTTTCCTGTAATTGATGCTGTGTTTATCTCTGTTGATATAAACCATTTTTAAGAAATTATGTTTATGTTTGTTTTGTTCTGTATGTAACATTTTTGGATTTTTGAAGTCGAAATTGTGTTGGTGTTCAAAATGGTGGGTAGCGAGTGCTGTAGGATTTTGCTTGGGTTTTTTGCAATCATAGATATGTTGCTTTACTCTCTTGTCCAGATATTGGGATGTATCTCAACACGACACGCAAGAATGGCACAATTACACAGAAGACAAACACTTTGAGTGAGTAGAAATACTTTGATTGAATATAGAAAATATATTTTGCATTGTATAAATTCTCTTTTCCACATCCTAAATGTATTTGTCAAATGTAAACAATGTTTGTAAATCCCAGGCCCTGAAGATGATCTCAATAAAGATCGAAACGTTGGCACGATAAAGAAAATGTTTTTCTGAAACCTATATCACACCAGATCATATCTCACGATTTTTGAATAATTATCGATTGACGGTCACTAATCACCACACATTATTTTGTGATTTACACAGCCAGATGTAGTAGTAAATAAAAATTATAGAATATATAATCAATTGATTTTTTGTTAAGAAATTGGCTGTCTAAACTGCTTTTACTTTGAAGTAAATAAAGTTCTTGCCAATTTTAGATGTGTTATATTTTAAGCGTCGGTAGAAAATAACTTAAAACGCATCGACATCGCGCTTCGTGCTTTATCCACACGCTTAATTTTTTTATTAAGGGCAAGCCCAATAGACATTTACGCCGATCGTTAACGTGTTTAATTTCTTATTGATTCGTCTCCCATCGATCATCAATAGAAAACCCACTCTTGTACTCCTGGGAACATGTGTGTTTGAAATTACTAAATTTATTATGTATCTGTTTTGTGATTTAGTATTAAAAATCTGGTGAAAAAGACCAATTTGAGAGAATACGTTCGAATTTGAAGATTATGTCCCACTTTCATCGCGACTGTGAAACTATTATTATTAATTTACAAGGTTAACAAATATGAACACTTATTTACATTATCGTAACTTATTGTTGGTGTGACGTAGAAAAACGTTTTCTTTATAGCGCCACGTTTCGATCTTTATTGAGATCATCTTCAGGTCCTGGGATTTATAAACATTGTTTAAATTATACAAATACATGTAAGATGTGAAAAACGAATTTATACAATGATAGAAATTTTAGACTCAATCAAAGTATTTGTACTTATATTAATTACTTAAATTATTTATAGTTATTGTTTAATGTTATATTTGGTGTGATCGGAGATGTGGTCCAATGAAAATTATGGTATTGAAACTATGCCAGGCTTTCGGTGTTGATTCCACCTTCTTCCGTGTTCTACAACGAAGTTAAACATTTTGCTTATTCAGTTTTGTAAGTGAAAATTAACAATTAATCTCTGTGACTAGATAGATCTTGCAGTCATCGCCTCTTTCGGTGAGGAGGGTTTACGGTAAATCGTCGGGACGCTACTTCATGGATTTGAGGATTTATTTGGTTGGGAGTATTTAATAAAATTTTCGGTTACGGGGGCATTAAATCTCGGGAAAAACGGAATATTTAGTTTTTCATGGGTAGTTTAGTCGAATATATAAAAAGAAGGATCAAGAATTTTTCTGAAGACTATTGATTGGGCAGTTTGGACGCGACGGAATTGGAAAGTTTTGGTCGAACCCGATTTTTCCAGTCCACAAGTTCATATCAGCTTCACTGAGGTTTTATAAAGGAGCCTTTTTTTATGAAATGTAAGTTAGAGCGTTTATCAAGAAGTTGTGAAAGAACTTTGCATTTTTTTTTCAAAACTTCTTTACTTTTTAGTTTTCTCCTGGAATTCCACGACTGATGTTTATCGATGTACTGTCCTATATACTAGGTACCGCTTCTTGTCCACAGTTGGGGGCGGGATTTTTTGCCTGGAGGTTATGTGGTTGGACTTTTATTGGTTAAATTTCAATATTATCCCTTCAAATCAATACTCGAGAAATATATTGTCGAAGGTGTGGAGAGGTATAGTCTGCAAATGTTAGGGTGCTGATTTAATTGATTTAAGAATGAGATGGAATAACACCTGTGTACATCTTGTAAATGTCTGAGCCAAAACGCACCATGAAGCACACCAGCAAGAATCAAGGAATTGAATTTTACATCGAACAAGATCAAACACCCCCCTACTTCATGTCAGAAATATATGAAATGTGATGTATTTTATAATAATAATTTTCAATTAATTAAGGTTTTTAGTTGAGATAAAAAAGTCAGTGTCACGAGCGGGATTCGAACCCACGACCTTCGGCTAGATACGCCGCTGCTCGACCACTTGATCTATTGTGACCTCGATCCACTCGGACACTAACTTCCCAACTCAACCCACCTTTTGAATTTTCCCTCCTTTTTGCCATTTTCAAATGTCGTGTAATCTATTTGATTCATGGCAACAAATGAAATGGCCACGGAGAGCATTAGTGAAGGTATACTTCATTTAAACTTATTAACTTCACTAGTTTCGTGGTCCGCTTGACTAATTAATATCTTTCAATTAATTAAGGTTTTTAGTTGAGATAAAAAAGTCAGTGTCACGAGCGGGATCCGAACCCACGATCTTCGGCTAAATACGCCGCTCCACTAACCCCTTGCGTTATCGTGACTTCGATCCACTCCGACAACAACTCCCCATCGCAATCTACCTTTCGAATTTTCTCTCCTTTTTGCCATTTTTCGTGTAATCAGGGTTCGACTAAAGATTTTATAAAAGGAGAGTGATTACCGTAACATAGAAAGAGACTTCCGCGGATCAACTTGCAAATCGCGCGTAAGGTCGTCATCGTGTTTTATCGAGGTGACCGGTTGGAGAAAAGTGACGACCGGACGGACAACTAGGTTAAATTTTCACGCCATTACGGACCCCAGCCTTTCCGAGGTAAATGAGCCGTTCGACAGGGAGGCGTCTTTGATGTCATGCACGTCTCATAGGGAAAATGCTGACACGACACTTTTCCTGAAAACGGGCGTAGTTCTAACCGCGGATATTCCTGCCTTTCCCCCTCGTTTGTCTCATCCGCCGGATCCGAACAGACAACGGCAGATAAAAAAGAGCTGTGATTTTATCGACGGTTCGCGACGAGAAAAGTGAATTATAAATTCACGTTAGAATGAAAAAATATGCCGATACTTGTTTTGGAACGAGACGCCTTTTCTTGAACGGCCGAATGAATTTTCAACCCTCAACAGGTTGTCTATAGTTCCAGCGCCGTTTCGGGGTTTATTGGCAAACAATCAAATGAACCGGGTTATGATGCAGCGTGCAATATTCCGTTCCGAAATTGGTTCCAGCAAAAGAAAGCCAACAAGAAGAAAAAGTTCGACTTTGGTAGTTCGTCTCAAGCCAATTACGTTCCGTTTCAAGTCGGACCTCGTTTGGCAAAACATATCTTCTTTGTTTTTTCTCGGTCACTCAGCCATATATAAATTTTCTTCTAGTTAAAGAAAACAAATATTATCCAATTTATTGTATATTTTGTTCAGTAACTCGTAGAAAACCAGTACGAATTACAACGTAAATAGCTACATAGGCGCATTATAGCTAATATAATGCCTGCCCAACTCATTTGTTTCTTATTTTGAAAGGATAACCATATAAACCGTTGGTAGATTATGACCAGCCAATCCACTACAAGAATCGGGGTCACCCGAATATCATAATAGGGGGGAAAAAAGAGGATAAATATAGGCTGAATAAATGCTGCTGGAATAATCACGCGAAACAACAAGGACTAGAATTGATTATATAGACATGATGACAATGTGGCATTAAAAATGATGCATTTATGACAGTCAACTTCCACTTAATTCTATTTAAATAAATTTTTTTTATTGACCAGGCAAAATTTTTAATGACAATTTTAAAAACAGGATGGGATTAATATAATCCTCAACTTGGAAAAAGCACACTCAGGATTACAATTCAAAAATTGCAAGGATTCAAGGCATCCTTCGCAACTAGTCGGCTTCTTCATTTCCTTGTAATACTGCGTGTGCTTTTACCCTATTAACCTTTTTTATATGGATTCTAGGACGTTTATTTACTTTACGTTAAGTTTTTAATAACAATTTTAAAAACAGGATGGGATTAATATAACCCTCAACTTGGAAAAAGTACACACAGGATTACAAGGAAGTGAAGAAGCCGTGAAATGAAGAAGACTTATACGTCTAAGTCCATCATATGGTCCTTCAAGGCATCCTTCGCAACTATCTTCATTTCCTTGTAATCCTGTGTTTGCTTTTATCAAGTTGGGGGTTATATTAATCCCATCCTGTTTTTAAAATTGTTATTAAAACCGTAACGGAACGTAAATAAACGCCCTCGAACCCATATAAAAAAGTTAATAGGGGAAGATAGAAAACAGTGGGTCACTATATGGAAGCACACACAAAAAGAAGCACAGACAATAAGATTTTCCACGACGGTGACAAATAGAATTAATAGTTCAATTCCATTTTCAGGTATACTAACATTAAAAAAAAAAACAAAAAAAAAAAAAAAAACATAATTCTGGTCGGTTCATGGGGCGTGTAAACAATTCGAAATATCCCCCATGTGTTCGTGCGATTCAACAGCAGTACAGGATATTCACCATTTAATATACAATAAGTCTATATTTTTGGACAAATTTCCGGAGTTTTAATAAAATAGATTTTGTGCAACGGAAGAAACGGGTCTATCTCCAAGTTGCAACTTGCCTCAAAGGCAATACTGATTATTTATTTTATTTGTAAAAAAACGAAGATTTAATAGAAATGAACAACTAAATAGATTTATATGCATTAGACAAGTTATTAAAATTCTAACTTTGATTTTGTTTTTATTCATTTAAAAAAAGTGAAATTATTTGCTATTTTGTAAGTTAGTTAAGTGTTAAAATTACTAATTTCTTTGTAGTTAGTTGTTATTTTCTTTAATAAATTGCAAGCAATATAATAATGGTGCATTCAGTTATTTATATATTTATAAATACACAGTCTTAAAAATATGAACTGCAATGGGCCAAACATATTTTAAACACAGCGGATTTAGTAACCTTGATTATTATACGTTGATGATACGTGATACGTTTTCAAAAAGAAAAATATTCCTGCAAATCTGTAAAATTGATAAATCTTGACTGTTATTGGGTCAGTTACATTTTTCAATGGTTAATATCACACAATGATGTTCTTAATATTATTAAATCCTTAATATTTTCTTCTGGATTTGAAATTTTTTTTTCATTCAGTGCAAATTATAATTTGCAAATTATTTTTTACAATCATCTAAATTCGTAATTTATTGGCAGCAAAATTGTGCCGCAAGTCAAAAATGTCTTATTATTCTAGTGTGGAAACCTAATTTTTATATTTTTTATATGTGTGTTGTTTAGTGATCGTTAGTTGATGATTATTTGGAGATCGTGAGATGCGGTCTGGGGTGAAGTAAGTTTAGAAAAACTTTTTTTTTATCGTGCCAACGTTCGATCTTTATTGAGATCATCATCAGGGCCAGGGATTATAAACATTGCTTAAATTGTACAAATACATTCAGGATGTGAAAAAAATGAATTTATACAATTCTAGAAATTTTAGTCTCAATCAAAGTATTTGTACTCACTCAAAGTGTTTGTTTTCTGTGTAGATGTGTCATTATTGTGTCGCACTCTCAACACGATGCAACACGAACAATTGTACAAATTCATTTTTTTTCACATCCTACATGTATTTGTATAATATAAGCAATATTTATAAATCCCAGGCCCTGAAGATGATCTCAATAAAGATCGAAACGTTGGCACGATAAAGAAAATGTTTTTCTAAGCCTACGTCACACCAGACCGCATCGTACGATCTCCAAATAATCACCAATTTTTATGATTTATTTAATTTTTTTGCTTTAAAATCAACATTATTTATTTATGCTTATGATAAATTTTCAAACACTTTTGACATTAAATTATTTTACTACTAAATATTATACAATATATTATAAAAGTATATGTAAGCTTAGCCATTGGTCGATTGACCTTCGTTTATGTTCAAGCTTAAAGTGTAATCAATATTTGTTCTAATTATAAATATATAATATGTTTTATATATTGGATGACGTCATCGTTTACTATTTAGCTTAACTTTAATTTCGCGGTGGCCGAGTGGTTAGGACGTTCGATTCATATTTGCAAAGGTAGAGGTTCGGGTTTTGAAGCCCAGCAGAGCTCAAGGTTTTTTTAAATAGATTATAGTGTAAAAAATGCATTGTAAGGTTGTATGACCATTCATCCGCGACAACAACGGATAGTTAGACGTTAAGCCATCCTATGAAAGGAAATTCTTTTTTTTTTACTTTTTACTTTTACGAGAGTTCGCAACAGCAAAGGTTATATCAACCCTCGGGTTGCCGGTGTTTTTGACAAAAAAAGCCCATTTGTAAGTATGTCGGGTTAGAATGAAGGATCGCTGGATTCGAACTCGGGACCTTTACCTTTGGGTGATGGGTGCAATTTCTCCCTTTATCATCCAACAAGACTTTTAAAATAATTTTATTTATTTATTTATTGTTGCGATGGTATTTCAAGTATAACGGGAAATTAAGCACTCGGGGGGCTGGTTTTATGAAAAAAAAAACATGAGCACGATTTAAAAGTAAGTAGATTATTACTTTATCGTTTTTTTTTTACAAAAGCAATGTGTACAATTGGACAAAAATTTTATTAGGCGGTACTTAAACTAACTTTAAGACGCTTTAACAGAAGGTTTGCATGTTTAATTTTTTCGTTTTTTTTTTCTACATCGTGTTATACATGTTAGGCTTGTTTTTGTAATTGTTGAGGGTCTGAAAAATTAAAAGAGCTAGAATAGGCAGGCCAGGCCAGGATGATAGTCTATAATGTTTTTTTTTTAAATACTAATACCATGTTAATATTATTTAACTTTTATCACAAGAATTGTTCTTTTCATGCTTTTACATGGACGCTTTTACATTCCGGCCTCCTCGTTTATTCGAAAAGTTAACGAATTTCTTAAAAAGCGGATGTGGGAGTGAAAAATTTTCAACTTGCCTGGTGATTAAACACCAATTAAAACAACCCTTATAACTTACTTCACTGATTAATTATCGTAGTTAAAAGTTTAACGTGGGCCTCTACTTGTCCCATCATAATTTCTTCCTCCGTTTTAATTATAACATCTGTGCGAGTTTTCTTTAAACAATTACATTGGCACAAGTATTTAAAATTACATAGTCCATATATGAAAAGATTACATTATTATATTTTACTTTGTTTCTATACAGTACTTTTAAAAAGTCAATAAAAAAGATTATTATGAATATAAACGTTAACATTTAAAGTACAAAATCGTCACAATAACTAGGTCATTTCCGATCCTTTTGGTCACCCTTTTCGCCAATTTTGAAGTATTAAATCTGGGTTTTTCATTTTCTTTCGGTTAGTGCCGAACAGTAAAAATTAAATCACCCTAATGAAAGCAAATTTCTCACTTAGGCGACATGCCAATTAATAATTTAAATCTTTATATTATATTTCACGTCTCATTCATTTTCGAACCTTAGATCGAAGTATTCTCATGTGTTAGGCTGCTTAATTTCATCAATAATATTGATCAATGTCTCAGGCTTAGAATTACTTTAGCGGATGAATAACTTAATTTATTTAATTAACTTTATATTACTTGTTGCTTTCTTCGCTACCAAGAAGGTTTTTGTAGATCAGATTTGACTCATTTTTCACAACATTTTTATTTGTTATATCTGTAATTTTTCGCTATTATTTATATGTGAAGTTGTAACAACAGTGGAGAGATTTACAACAACTAAAAATATAGAACTGAGTCAAATATTTTACTTGCATTTTTCATAATAATGAGAATGTAGATTTGAATAGATAAATATATTCAATAAATTTATTTATTGTTTGATATACCAAATTAGTAATGAAATTCATATAAAACTTAAAAAAGATAAATAAAGATAAAACTTAGGGTTTCATTACGTCAGATGAAGTCGTCTGTCTGATCAATCAAAACGTCAATTCATAATTCATTTTTGTGATGGTCTTTTTAACAACTTCTTATCTCACCATGACAAAAATGTGGGATTTCATGAAGTTTTCACTCCGTGTTTCCATCGTGGGATGTTCATGCGGTCTTTGAACATATTCCTTTGATGAGGATTAATCGTTGATAGATATATTGAGACGGGACCCTTTCGGTTCATCGGTTCATTAAATTGCCACCTCGACCGACAACCCCTGAACCCTATACCTCCGTGGTAAATTGGGAAATTATATTTCCAATTTTCCCGACGCCAAATGGGAAACAATGTTTTCCCGACTAGTTACTATTCTGAGTGCAGCTTGAATTTTTACAGGTTGAGTCACAGGATGAATACGTGCTTAACGTTTCTAACTTACAAATAACAAACAAAACAACCTGTTGCCAATTGTATTTTTTTATTTATCTATTTTTGACAAAGTTTGGTAAATTTGAACATATATTAATTTTATTTTGCAAATTCTCTGACAGTACAAACATCTTTGATTTGTCATAATAATAATTGACAATTATTGTCAATCAATTTCAAAACACATTAGATAGTATGGTAAATAAATGCTATCGTCTTCTCCTTAAAAAAAGTATTGCTCGATTGGATGGGTGGGTTTTGCAGCATGGGCTGCTTTGTGAACCCCAACCTACCATTTCATTCTTAAGTCCCCCGAATGTCCGGGCAATGTACAGTTCTTCCTATTGTACGATCCATCCTGTCCATGCAGAAGTCTAAACTTTAATTAATATACTCTGATGACATCCCTAATCATCCCAATAATTTCCTGTTCACATTTCCAGATAGCAAGGCAATCCTTTCCACACAAAATGATCTTGCTTTCTAAAGTTCCATCTTAACCATTGAGCCGTGGATTAAGAACTGGAGTATGAAAATAAATGGGAGATTTTTATTACATCGGTCAACAATATCTTGCCAAGCAACAGCAACAATTTTGATGCTACATTTTGGTCTGCGATTCTTTGAAATCGTGCTGAACCACCTAATATATCATAATCATGAACCAAACACAATATAAAAAGCATGAAGAAAAAGATAAAAACTCAACGTATTGGAGAATTGTGTGGTGATTAGTAACCGTTTGTCGATGATTATTCAGAAATCGTGAGATGCGGCCTGGTGTGATGTAGGTTTCAGAAAATCATTTTCTTTATCGTGCCAACGTTTCGATCTTCATTGAAATCATCATCAGGGCCTGGGATATACAATTTTTTTGATTGAGTATATCAAAAAAAGTTTATTTTCATTGAATAAATTCACTTTTTTCCACATCCTACATGTTTTTGTTAAATTTAAACAATGTAAATTCCAGGCCCTGAAGATGATTTCAATAAAGATCGAAACGTTGGTACGATAAAGAACGTGTACTTCTGAAACCTACATCACACCAGACCGCATCTCACGATTTCTGAATAATCAAGTACTTGAGAATCTAGATATGTACAAACAAATAAAACTAAAAATGTACAAACAAATTCATATGGATCAGCTTTCACCACTAAAAACACTACATAGCCAAAACGCAAAAGTTCAGAAGAAAACAACACCGAAACAAATGTAAAAAAAACTATCTTCACACAAATAATAAAAATGGAAATATCAGACATCACGCCCGACCAACGAACACCATGACCCCCTACCGGAATGCCCCTAGCGACTATCGACGACTTACAAAGCCCAGTCAGACAAAGTGGCAGTTCCTCACTGCATTGTCGAAACGCGTTTGAGTTCAACAAACCCGCGACTGAAGACAGGCCCAATGAGTGACTCACTGTCTGTTCAACCTGAAGAACAATTATATTATTCTCTTCACGACTGTGCTCGGTAGTTAGGGGATACGTTACACATGAATTTCTCTTTAACGACTATCTTTGATAAATATCTAGGATCCGATAATTCCGATCTATAACTCCTTTCCTTGCTTGTGTCAACTTTAACCCTTCATGGCCTCAACACCTGACGCACTGGCCATCCATATAATCCAGTAACCCAGGTTTCCTCATCATCATGATTTAACTGCCATTTTATCTGGAATGCAAGTTTCTACTGATTTTATACTTTTAACAAGGTTTAGAAATACTAGAAATACACGTAACCAACACTTATCAGTGCCGCAGGAGTGAAAATAAATTCTTCGTGTTAAAAAGTGTAATTAAATAACCTGTAGTACACATTTAACAAGGAAAGTTTAATTTATTGTTAACTTTCCGTTATATGTAATATGATAAATAATTTTGTAAAGGAAAGCCAAAACAAAGTTTAGGGGCTTAAAAGAGGAAGAACTTGGAGAACTCCTCAACACGGCCGGCATTAGCGTCTAGTTAACGTCTGCCCGAGGGGAATTTGAGGATTAAGGGAAAAACAAAAAATAATATCCAAGGAAAGTTACAATTCGGAGCGTTTTTTTTTAAAAGAGGAAGTTTAATTAGGTAATGGAAAAAGTGCATAATCGAGTGGGGAACCGCAACTCTTCAAAATTAGGACTGTGGAGATATCCGACTACAAAACAAAAACTGACAATGAAAAAAGAGAGGAAATAGAGCTCATTATCGTAATTAGAATATTACAGCAGGAAAGGTTTGCACAGAAGTTTTCAATAATGATTCCATTTCTGTTTTGTTTCAGGGGCAGCTCTGTTGGCAGCTATTGTAACGTAAGTTAATCATTGGTATCAATTATTTATTTATTTTCCCGGTACAGTCTGAAATTCATTTATCCGACTGGTATAAACCAGGAGAATCGAATCAATCATCAATATATCGATAAATGACGTCAAGTTTCTTTCTCAAAGTCATACGAAGACCACATAACAACATTTATTTCAGACTAATTTTATTTAATTTTTGAGCATTAATTTTTTAAACGAGTAAACATAGACAACAAAGTTAGCGTGGGCATTACACTTCTCCAAGCTTTTTGGAGAACTTAATTGGAATGCTTTATATTTATTACTTCATTACCCTATACCATACTATTCTGTCGATGAAGTTCTTAATGTTACACGTCCGCCCTCTACATTCATGCTAATAAATACATTATTATATAAAATAAACTATGCATTTTATGTAACTAAATTGAAGACCCCCCCATATGATACAAAAACTCGCTGATGTACTATCAAGTACGTTTTTAGATAGGGTAGCATTGCCTACATTAAATCACATACGCGGGCTGGCCAAAAAGTAGGTCGCGTAAAGCTTATTCTTAGTATGTTGTGTATGACCTTTTTCTTCTCTTGTCCTCTAAGAAAAAAACATGAAGCAATTGGCGATCTGTCGATATGCACGAACTACATTCTCTGACTTCAGCAGAAGCTTATATTATTGTATATTATGGGTAATATAAACAACAAACTTCATAATTTGATGATTGCTTGACTAATGTGTGTTATTAAGTACGTTTTACCCCGAGACATGACATTAACTTATAAAAATGTACGGAACATAAACGTCTGTAACTAGTTTAAAATTAGTCAAGATATTCGACTGGTTTATATTTTTTCGTATATATGCACGCGGTTTATCATCCCTGATCATCATGGTCCGTCTATTCTCGCTGTTTCGGAACCTTTCACTAATTCAATAGTTGAGCCGATCTCTGTTTTAAGCATATTTTTAGAGGGTGTGGTGAAAGTCAAGCAAATGTAGGACTGAAGATGTCTTATGTTATGGCAATTGTGCTTGACAGACCAAAACAGCAAGAAAAGGCAGACCTGGATGGCCGGAAACGACCAATCAACAGTTTCACCACCCCTGAAAACTTCAACATGATATCTACAACAAATAACTAAACGAAAATCAATTACGTTTAAAACATAATGGTAAACAATATTTCCTTTGAAATTGATTCACAAATCAAATCAGTTGTGTAATCAAATCTTTTGCCCATTCTTGGTCAAGCGACGAATCGGCGATTTTGAACTATTAAAAAGCGGAAATTCGTATTGGGATGTTGTTGTTAACACGGTCAAAGATCACGGTAATCCCCTGGATCATGGAGGGGCATTAGCCAGTCGTCAACACTGCTGGGTACTTTATCTTCAACGGCATTTCACAACCAAAACATTTCGTAGATTTTTCAAACATTATCGGAAAAAAGATCTTAACACCTAAATCTTTAAAAAATAAATAAATAAAACATTTCTGTAATGTAAGATTGGAAGGATTCATTATGTTTAGTGGCCTAATTGACCAAATTTTTTCTTTCAGTTAATTATTCTTTTTATGTAAGGCCTTGGTTGAGATGAAAAACTCAGTGTCACGAGCGGGGTTCGAACCCACGACCTTCGGCTCAATACGCCGCTCCTCTAACCGCTTGAGCTATCATGACTTCGTATGAGGCGTGCTGAGCCAAAGGTCGCAGGTTCGAATCCCGCTCGTGGCACTAACTTTTTCATCTCAATCAAGACCTTACACAAAAAGAAAAATTAATTGTACAGATTGTTAAGTGCACTGCAAGTGGAATGTTAAAAACTATAAACATTGACGAACAGTAAAAAGAATAAACTTCTAAAGAAAAACAAATTAAAAAATTGAAAGATTATGGGAAATTTATTTATTTATTTTATTTTTCCACGGCAGAGAGGTAAAATTTAAAGAAAATGATGGTAACTCATGGAAACAAACATCTCCTTGGTATTACTGCATTGCTGGAATAGGTGTGTCGTTAATATCAAACAAAAGCCATATAAAGCCGATTCACTAGGAAATGAAACTGTTTGCAAAAGTGACAATATTAAAAAAAGAAAAACAATAGAATTTCAAAGAAAAATGCTAAATATTTAGAACATTTCTGACCTATCATTAGTCTAGCTTATCGCGTTTTCGTTGTTGTGAAACTTGACTTTCGGATATACGTCTCCAATTATAGCTATCCTGAATTAATAACTTTTCATTTCTATTTTTTTTAAAGAGTGAGGAAAATAATAATTTAAATAGTAAAATATTTTGTAGATTATAACTTTGACATTATTTTTATATTAAACAAAATTGTTAGTTAATTCATTGTGGTAGTAAAAAAGTTTTATTTTTCAATTTCTATATAATTACTCCTACAGTAAGTTATTAATTACTAACAATTACTGTAGTGATGGTTCGGTATATATTTATAATTATTCAGAAATCGTGAGATGCGGTCTGGTGTGATGTAGGTATCAGAAAAACATTTTCTTTATCGTGCCAAAGTTTCGATCTTTATTGAGATCATCTTCAGGGCCTGGGATTTACAAACATTGTTTACATATTACAATTACATTTTGGATGTGGAAAAGTGAATTTATTCAATGCAAAATATATTTATATATTCAATCAGAGTATTTCTACTCACTCAAAGTGTTTGTCTTCTGTGCAATTGTATCATCCTTGCGTGTCGTGTCGAGAGTGCCAGTGAGATTTTGCTATTTTGAGTTTATATACGTTGGATTTTGAAGGGGTGGGGATGGAAATCGGTATAGAAAAGAAATTTTTGTATAAGGCATCGGCTTCTTTGAGATGAAAAGAGCCGGCGAAAGGAAACAATGTGTTGGCAATGGTTCGGCCAGATTATCCTTTCAGGATTATATAGAAAGGGATAAATAGGAAAAGGAAAGCTAAATTGTTGGGAAATTAGACTATGTGAAAAATATTTGATGTGTGGAATGTAATGTGATGATACAGGTATGTCATTTGTATTGAATTTGATTAATGATATTGGCTTAGCTGCGACTGGGTTTACATGTATCTGTTCTGTAATTGATGCTGAGTTTATCTCTGTTGATATAAACCATTTCTAAAAAATTACGTTTATGTTTGTTTTGTTCTGTGTGTAATATTTTTGGACTGTTGAAGTCGAAATTGTGTTTGTGTTCAAAATGGTGGGTAGCGAGTGCTGTAGGATTTTGCTTGGGTTTTTTGCAATCATAGATATGTTGCTTTGCTCTCTTATCCAGATATTTGGATGTAAGACCGATGTAAGTTGCCGGATAGTTTAAACAGTTGATCTTGTAGATTACGTTAGATTTATTTGTTATTGGTGTGGGATCTTTAATTTTGGAAAAAAAGTGTTTAAATTGTTTTATAATTTTTGAAAGCTATTTTGAAGTTATCGGACGAGAGAAATGTGTTTAATTTATGTGATATATATTTATATTTTTGGGTGTCATGGAGATCTCTAGATTTTCGTTAAATCGAGGCAGGGTCAGGCGAAAACACATACTTTGTTGTACGATCGTGATTTTGTGGGTTTTAGGTAAACCGGTTCTGTTAATACGTGTTTGAAGTTAAATTGGATTGGACAATAGAATTTCCTTGAGTTATTGTTACATCGCCCGAGGTTTAGTGCTACGCGTTTATTCGAGGCAAATTTTATCCAAACCTCTTAATGGCCATCCGTGGCTAAAACGAACGTGGTATATTTTAATCTAGATTCAAAGTACAAAATGAAAATAATTAACCAGTTGTAGGTTCTAATTACAAGAGCAGAATGGCTTTCTAGACTAAATATCATCTTTTAAACTATTATACTGTATAATAAAATGAAGTAACCCAGGTTTTATGGATTTATCGAGCGTTGATTATTGTCGCTAATATTTGATCGAACACAGGAAGTGACCCTACCAGTATGTAGAATTTGTGACTCCTCATTAACTTAAACAAATGAACCTAAAAATCTATCCGTTTTGGGTTGTGTCCATTCGCTTACTACTTTCGCAAATTACTCATCCTTGCAAGCAAAGAATCCCTTTTTTTCCTACTGCCCTAGTAAAAATATGGCAATATCAAATATCTACGTTCTTCTAAACCTTCATAAACTATTCAACACTGTGAAATTACCCAATTTTTTAAACTCTAAAATAATAATGTCTTAATTATTTAGCATATTTTCCCATTAATGGCCTCCAAAAAACTTGGCCTTTCTCTACTGACCTTCATAGAAGTACATGTTTAAAATTCAATCCGCATTTATGCTAATAATAAAATATTATTTAATACAATATTTTCTGAGTAAAACGTTGGACCGGATTAGCGGAATCAAGATCAATGTTGATGGATGGCCATCGGAGGATCTCATTCCTAGAAGAAAAGTCATCCTCATCCAATTAAGAATAGGCCATGCCTGGTTGACACGGGTTACTTACTTTTGGGCCAAAGCCCGCGAATGTGTCCGGCAAGTAAAGAAAGGCTGCTCGATGGATAAGAATGCCACCCGACATGAAAATTGTCCTTGAGTGAGAATCTTGGCCCACTTGTGATTCTTGGAGAAAATATGATTGTTTTATTGTGTACAGTAATGATAGTTTTATGTATCTAGCATTAGTTGAGAATAGATATATTTATTGGCGAGAATGTGTAGTAGGAAAGGTTCGATGGCGGAAGTACATCATCGATCCTCAATTAGGTTAGTTATTACTAGGTGAAAAGGGTGATGGAGGAATGCCGAATACTCCACCTCCCTAACTGATTGAATGCTATCTAAATAAGAAAGAATGTATTTAAGAGTGAGTGGGAGAGTAAAGGGTTTGGCATTTCAAATCTGATTGAGTTGGTGAAATTACCAAGTTGGCCTACACAGGTGATGGTGTTGGCAGTCCGGTTTGAGGTCTGATTCAGCTAGCCGCCGAGGTTGGGCTTCAGGGGCTGCCGACAGCTAGGTCATTTCAGCTCCCAACGTACATGAAAACCCATTCACATTGTATCTTACTCCAAGAATCGGAATAGAGCATCCATATCTTACAAATCTTGGAGGAAACAGGGACGTTTTATTAAGCAGAATGATAATTTTGAACCTCTAGCGTGTGTTAAGAGTAAATGTATTTATTGGCATGAGTGTATAGTGTGAGTGGATTGATGGGTGAATATTGAATCAACCATCAATTGGCATAAAGTTCTCCATTACCCTAAATGAGTGAATGGTATGTAAATAAGTACGAAGAGTGAAATAGTGAATGGATTTACGAACTGATAGCGATGGTGCTGAAATGATTAGTTGTCGACCGCCAACAACTAGGGTGGGTGATTCTCGAGGCCTGCCTGTAATTTATTATAATAAATCACAAAAATTGATATCGCCGGTAGACTGCGAGAAATATCGGCTTAACCACTGCCTACGTGTGAGATTAAATGTAAATGCATGTGCAATTAAGCTAAATCAGTAATCAGTTCTAACTAAAGTTTTATTAGTAGTAGTTCATCCTGCTCGGCAATTTTCGCTATGTCGGTCTGCCAGTCAAATTATGTCATCTTCAGTGTGTCCGTGTGATTTCTGTAAAGTCAAGTATCTCAAGTGTCAAGTGTGCGTGTTATCTTTGTTTGTAAGTTTGGATTAAGTCCGGGAACCTTTCTTTTAATTCTTCCGGTTTTTCTGACCATTGGTTCTTTCACTTTTAAATTTTTTATTGTTTTGGACAGTGTAAATAATAAATGTGATTTTTTTTGTTTGTGGGTTTTTAATGTTAAATGTATTATGTATCCCAAAGTATTCGAATATGTTCATTTTTTGTTCCTTTGGTACATTGGGTAGTAGTTTCATGCTTGCTTGTAGTTATGAGGATTCGTGATGGTTTTGCCTGAGGTAAATCGCGTAATTTGATTTTCCGTCATTGTCCCCTAAATGGTGTATACAGTTTTTGTATTTAGCTTTTATTGAGAAACCTCGGGATAAACTTTCATTATTACATTTATGCTAATACATATCATCTACATATTTTTATATGCATAATGATGTTAACAGCGTAAAACTTACTTTTTTAAACGAGACTTGTGACCTTACTTTAAATTTCTTAAAAGTGGAAGACTTGCTGTTTAGAAATGGTATATACTTTATTGATTTTCGTTACATACGGAATATATTACAGTACTTGCATACATAAAAGGTCAATTAGTTAAAAATAAAAAAACTGCCCTAAATTTCTATAAAGAATTTTTATTTACGTATTCATTTTCTTCAATGTCCAATCCACATAAGTATTATAGGTTGAGATTTCTAGTAATTTTTTACAGTCAAAAGTGAGTTTTTGATCATTTTCTTTAAATGCTGTTTTTGTAAACCAAAAAATACGATACTGCGTTCAATAATTTAAAAGTGGTTTTTGGTATTTGTCTGGAAACATGCTTGAAATATAGGTATTACAATTGAATTAGGTTTTTTTGAAGGTCTAGGTTTTTCTTGTGAAGGCTTTATAAGCTTCATGAAAACTTATAAAAGTGGTTATCATCCTGGCTTGTAAAACCAATGAATACAATTTGTCAAAATGCTGTTAGCTTATACATTAATTTTAATGCTTTTTACATCGTCGTATGTCTGCATTTAAATCTAATTAATACAATATTGCCATAGTTGTGTTAAATTGACTACAATTTAAATTTACTTAGATGGTGGAGTAAGTGTGTTGTTCAATCTTTTTAAAAAGATAGTTTCTACCCACAGTAAGAAAAAACTCGAAAAACTTGCAATTACAATTGATAAAGTAATTAAAACTCACAACAACTTCAAACCTACATTCGGTATTAACAATTCTTTAGAATTGATAAAAGAATTAAATAACATCAATATACCTAAAAACTGCGTTTTAGTGTCATTTTATGTCACTAATTTATTCACAAATATCCCCGTTGAAGAATGTACGAAACCCATAAAGGAAAAAGTTACAGAGAATAATTCTATTAACGAATTTTTAAAAATGATATAATAGAACTCTTAAATATATGGCTACTATCTAATTATTGTAAATTCAATAATAAATTTTATGAAATGAAAGGGTTACCAATGGGGTCTCCATTATCCCCGCTTTGTGCCTAAATATTCATGGATAAATTTGAAAAAAAAATCTTTTCAAATGAAACTACAAATTAATTCTGTTCTTTTCTGGAAACGCTATGTAGACGATATTTTATGCCTATGGTCGGAAACATTGCAGGATCTCAGAGAATTCCTTCAACTAATTAATTCTCTACACCGTAATGTACATTTTACATTGGAAATTAATAAAGATGATTGTTTGAACTTTTTAGAGCTAAAATTGTCCATATTGAACAACCTATGATACCAGGGGATTCTTTTCACCCATGTGCCCAAAAAGCTGCTGGTTTCATTTGGCTGACATACCTATGTTAAAACTTCCATTAACACCCGCGAACTATAAAAACATTATAAACTATTAAAACCTTAACACAAAAACAAAAAAAACTTACTGCGTGTAGGAACTAACTTTTTAAAAAGATTACATAGATGTTTGTAGATATGCTGTTGGTAGATCGGTCATTTCCGACCCTTTTGGTTCATATATCCTTGCAGTGTCAACTGTCAGATGTACTTCGTGTTTCTGCCATCATCACCGTGTTTTTTCTTATAATTTTGTATTTTTGTACATGTATATATTGTTGCGTCTTTAGGATGGATAAAACTGGATACGCCCTTAATAATCATTTTTACTCAGTTCTTCAAAGAATTTGTTGTGAATTTGTATTAGCAAGAGTACCTACCTTTTTTAAATAAGAAAACAATAAAATATTATGCCGTTGATGTGATTAGAATTTTATCGTAGAAAGGGATTCCTATGAGTGGTAATTGATGTTAAATCGCCTTATTTACCACATTATCTGATCTCTGTTAAGTGAAGATTTATCCGATTCGCGTGAGCTGGGTAGGAAATCAACGAGATGTCCCTTTTAGCCTAATTAGGAGGGCGCCTAATGGAGGGCGAGTGCGACCGGTGAGAATCTGCGCAAGGTGGCTCTGCGGTCGCAAAATTGGTGATATCACTTACTGCTTTTATGGTTAACGCGTTTGGCAGCAGTGCCAACTGTTGAAAATGTCGCGATTTCCTTTCTATCAAACTAAGGAAAAATTAATATTTCCCCTTCTCATTACTGTCACGTTGTACTGCCGGCAATCATGAAATATGCGTGTCGAACACCTGTTGCAAAAGGAAATTTGTATTTTTTCTATATAAAAAAGAAGCAAAACTGGCGAGAACTGCACACGCCTTTAATTAAAATTCGGGTTTAAGGAGGGTTTTTCCAGAAATAATGTTTATGATGTCCCAAAGCAAACATTACGATTTATGTTGTTTTGCAGATAAAGCTTTTCCGAAATCGATGGTGTTTGCAAACTTCATCGTTATTCTAGCGGTGGTAACCACACAAACTTTTTATCTTGTTTTGGCGATACACTTGTGACTGACTTGCCGACGAATCATTCGTAATAGTGCACCAACAATTTCCCAACATGATCGCGGATCGTTCAATCATGATCTGTCAAATTTATTTCCTCATTCGACATATAACCATGTAATAAAAAAGGTATTAATTTAATCTGTAATAACACATTATTTATTTTGTAAACAAATTATATTATAAACATAAATATGATGATACGGCAATATTTTCTTCGTCAGATACTTTGTCAAATTTTATTTCAGACAATAGGAAACCACGGAACCATTTTTAGAGAAATAACAAGCGATTGACCCGTGCAAGATTAAGTAATGTTAAGTAATGAATAAATTTTTGGATTGGGATTTATATAACCTCAAATATGCACAGCTCTGTACATGTACAGAGTTGAGTCTATTACTTCCAGTATTTGTAATTTAGAACCCACCCTGTAATTCATCCACCTGTGATGTTGGCAGTCCGGGGTCAGACCTGGGCACTATCCGTCCAGCTACCGAGGTTGCTGTTGACAGCTAGATGAATTCAGCACACAAGGCATGCAGTCTATGTATCCAACACATTCACACCCTTCTTCTTTTTCTTAACTTCTTAAATACATTACCTCCTATTTACATTCACCAAATTAGGATGGAGGAGTACTAGATTTCCTCCATCACCCTCTACATATATTATATAACTAACCTTCCATTGGGTACTGAATATTCCGCCATCAACCCTCTCACGCTAAATATTTACGCTAATAAATACATTCCCTCTTAACACATGATAGGTACACCAAACTATCATTGCTATATGCATTCAACAACCTCGTTTCGTGATCAAGAACGATTCGGGTTGCAATCCTACCCGCTCTCTTTATAGAGCTAAGGCATTGCACGCATCAAGTAGATGGGTCGCATCGAGCCACCTTTTTGTACATGTCGGACACATAGCGGGCTTTGGCCCATAATGAATAAATTAATAATGTCAAATATATGAATAATTACAATTAATTAAGGTTTTTAGTTGAGGTAAAGAAGTCAATGGCACGAGCGGGATTCGAACCCACAATCTTCGGCTAGATACGCCGCTGCTCTGCCACTTGAGCTATCGTGACTTCAATCCTATCGGACACCAACTCCCCATCTCAACCTACAACCTTTTGAATTTTCCCTCCTTTTGGCTATTTTTCAGTGGATAGAGAAGGGGCGTATTGAGCCGAAGGTCGTGGGTTCGAATCCCGCTCGTGACACTATCTTTTTCATTTCAGCCAAAACCATACATAAAGAGATTAATTAATTGAAAGAGGTAATTTGGTCAATAGACTACTAAATATAATGGATTTAATACGTAAAACGAAGTATAACTTCACTAACAGCTCCCCGTAGCCAATTCATATTTCTCCGAGAATCGAATCCCGATTACACGACATGTGACAAATGGCAAAAAAAGGTAAAATTCGAAAGGTCGTGAGTTCGAATCCCGCTCGTGAGAGTGACTTTTTCATTTCACCCAATACCTTACATAAAAAGATTAATTATAAATAACTAGTAAAAATGTGCATTACAGAAGAAATGTAATCTTAAGGTGATTTAGTTTTATAGTAGTTTAATTAATCTCTGTAGTAACATATTTAATATGATGTAACGGTGTTTTTTCACCGTCACTTCTCTTTTCTATGCTGGCCGATATGTCACATTTAAATTTGTTGGTGTTTTTTTTTCAAACTTTACTTTCCTTTCTATTTTTTAGTGTAAATATAATATTCACTATTTAACTACTATTATTTTATTAATTTTTATTTATTATTATGTCTACGTTTATCTTTGTTAAGTTAAGTATATTTTTTAAAAATAACTTTATTTGTGTAAAAACATTATAGTTATAAAAATCATTTGTTGGCGTATTTTATCATGTAGATTGAAACTTCATACAAGCTAAATTCCGAATATCTCTTTATTTTTTCATTGGCATTAATCCCTGGTGCCTTGGATTAATTAAACACTCAAACAGAATGTAAAACAGCACGAATAAACTGCTTCCAAAGGTTTTAATTGCTGTGATTATTTTTATCCATATTCTCTATTCTGAACCTACTCTCTAACATATAACACCACCCTAATCATCCCTAACCCGCTCTCCCCTTTTTAAAAATAAGGCAATTAGTCAAAGAATTTGGCCAAAGACTTTCTTGTTGGACATATTGTTAAAACAATTTCAGGCAATATGAACAACCCTATATTTGAGAGCATCTGATTAGTTGAGCATAAACTTGGGTTTATTAAATTCTTTTTTATGTATATTTTTGGTAGCACTATTCTCGTTGAGTTGTATGACCCCCAAGGGCATAATTTAATATTAAAATCCAGTTATTTTTTAGGTTATTTTAACTAAACACTTCATCATATTATTTGCTGATTGATACCGATTGACAACGGCACCGGGGTAGGAAGTTCTAAAGAATTAAAAACTGACTATACCAAGAGTGTAATTTTTTTAAATGTTGTTATTAGTTTCCAAATTTCTTCTTACTCAATCTTTACAAATTCCATAATTTTTTAGCATTTAACTTGTCAATCATTGTCACTATTTTTCCTTTCTTTTATACAATATGTGCGCATTGGTATTATTTAACCAGATAATATTTAGTATATTATTATATTAGTATATTATTATATTATATTAGTTACATAATAAATCAATCGTTCTACTTGATGTTTGAAATAGATTGTAAAATGAGGAATATCAATTTGGTCTGAACATTCAATATTTTTACTTTATTTTTACACTGTTTTAAGATAAAAGTAGACAATGAACTACGTAACGATATTAATTGGGCTGATTATGAAAAATATATTTATAAAATTGAACTTTAATAACAAAGTAGAATAAATGTTAATAGATTGAGATGCGTTTACTTTTTTTTAATTACAGAAAACTGAAGGACAATTTTAATTATAAGAAAACTGGTCTAACGTTTGTAAATGCTAATTGTAGTTGTGCTGGAAAACATGAGCCAAGAGTTTTTACAACAGCTTTATTATTAATGACATTTTGGTAGCGGTACGCCCCAAAGTTATAATTTAATTGTAAAACCCATTTATTTTATTTTTACTATTCAAACTAAACATTTGTTCTAAGAGTTTTAAATATTATAAATCCTTCGAGATGTTTTGTTGTTGGTTGAAATCAATTCAGAACGGCCCCAACATCTGTCAACCCTCGGGGTGGAAATTTCTAAAGGATTAAAAAAAACTTACTGGCCCAAGAGTAAAGTTTAATTTGTTTGAAACATGTTTTAGCATTAATTTCCCTCTTTCTTGTAACTCAATGTTTACAATGTCCATAATTTTTTTTATGTTTAACGTGTCTATCGTTAACATGATTTCTCAATTTGTTTTATAGAGATGTGTGCATTGGTATTAAGAATATTAGTGGTTAAATCAAATTATTAACTTGGTGACTGAAACTGATTGTACAAAAGGAAAAATCGATTTGTTCATTGCATGTTACTTTTTGTTTTTCAACCGATGGTTTTTAAGTTCATTTAAGTTTTAAGTTTAAGTCATAATTCCCTAAATTCACTAATTTCGTGGTCCGCTTGACCAATTAAATCATTACAATTAATTAAGGTTTTTAGTTGAGATGAAAAAAAAGGTTCGAATCCCGCTCGTGCCATTAACTTTTTTTCATCTCAACTAAAAACCTTAATTAATTGTTTAAGTCATAAGTTAAAAAACACTCATAAAACAAACACACAAAGTAAGTACAAATATTTTGATTGAATCTAAAATTTTCTAGCATTGTATAAATTCATTTTTTTTAATCTAAAATTTTCTAGCATTGTATAAATTCTTCCTTTTTTTAAATCTAAAATATTCTAGCATGGTATAATTTTTTTTCATCTAAAATTTTCTAGCATTGCATAAATTCATTTTTTTTCACATCCTACAAGTATTTGTAAAATTTAAACAATGTTTATAAATCCAAGGCCCTGAAGATGATCTCAATAATGATCGAAACGTTGGCATGATGAAGAAAACGTTTTTATAAAACCTACGTCACACCTGACCGCACCTCACGATCGCCAAAAAGTTACAAGTTAATTTAAATGTCAAAAGTGGCAAAACTCGTATGTAACGTTCAATTAAAATGTCGTTAATGTTGAAATATTAATTTATTTTATGTAATGGAACATAACTTTGGCCAGCCGCAAACTCTTTATAACACAGGGGATAGTGCTGACAACTTTGAAACCATGTTGGATTGCAGAATAATAAGGACGCATAATAATATATTTTGTTCAATATTTACAATTTAGTTAATTGGTTTGGTGGTTCTTGTAACGAAGAAAGGTACAGACAGGTGCCACTGACATTTGTTTGTTGTAAGTAGCGTATTGTTTATTTATTTCAACCAAAAATGTAGCTAGTTCTTTTTTTATGGTTTGTCGTTCGTTTGCTTATGTATTGTTGATCACTTGCTGCTCTGCATAAATATTGATTTTGTTTTAAGTAGTGGATGCTTCTGAGATTTATTGCGTTAATAAAACATGTCATATATTTAAATTTGCTCAGAATAAACATCAAAGTATACTTAAATCTGCAACTGTCTCCGAATAAACTATATCAGTAGTAAATGGACAGCAGAGTTGTCTCAATCCATAAATCTGTTTTTTTATGGCTCTGCTGTAAAGTTTCACTTGGATTGAAAGAAATCTGCAGGTTAAGAGTCAAAATAATGAGAAAATAACGAATTGAGGCTGCGTGTCGGATGAATAGTTGAATCGTAGGGTTTCAAATGGCGAGTTTCCGCCCCTTGTGAAAATTTTCTCCGGCTGAGTTATTGAACAACGTCGCGGGTAGTGTTTCCCCGAGCAAGGTACTGCTACGCTCCGAATCATACGACTTTTTATCCTTTTTGCCCGCTCATAAATATGCCTACACTTCAAACAAATATCATCCAGTCAGAATTCCGGCTGTTCAACTTTTAATCTTTGAAGGCAATTTAATACCGTGCTTACAAACTTGCGAAATATAGTCCCCGACGGAGCTTTAAACAAGTTACATACATAATCAAAAGGGTGGGATGTTGAACTGTGAGATGTAGTGCTTTAACCATATTGGACTTGACTCAACTTGGAAGATTAATTCTAGAAGAATAATTACTTCCTGTATATAATAAATTTGTTTAAGTTGTCGACAATAAAACAAAACTGAAGAAGGTAACTGATATAAAACTTGGACAAATCCAAATCCAACAGGTAGTCCTTGCCAGTGTAAGACAAGAAAGTCAATTAAGAAAAATGATGACGTAAAGATGGGCAAATTTTAAAAAGACTATCACAGTGTATAAATAAATGTTAAAACGTATTGAAACATTGAGAATTAATTTTCCAGTCACCTTTTGGCCCTGTGGAATTTTTAAACCCGACGTGTAACAGGTGTTGTCTGTAACTGTCAGTGATAAAACCGGGATTAATCAAAATTATTTTAAAAATCCAAAAGATTAATGAATCCCTTGGTTGATATTAATTAAACATTCAGAGAAAATCTCTGAAAATATTTTAAATCTAAATTGTAGTCTTAAACAAATCCTTCCGCGTACTCTTTGCCTAATATTTCTCTGTTCCTCTCTCTCTCCCTCTCTCACACACACACACACACACACACACACACACACACACACACACACACACACACACACACACACACACACACACACACACACACACACACTTTTACCCTCTTATTCTTTCTCCGTCTGTCTAAATCTCTCATTCATTTTTCTCTTTATTTCAAAATCTTTTCATTCTCACGTGGCTGTGTGTCTGTCTGTCTGTCTGTACCTCTTTCTCTCTCTCTCTCTTTCTCCCTCTCTCACTCTCTTTCTCTTTTCTTTATATGTAAGAGTGGTCCTCTTGAGAGATTATGTAAATAAAGCGACATCAATCAATCAATCTCTCTCTCTTACACACACACACACACACACACAGAGAGAGAGAGAAAGAGAGAGAGAGAGAAAGAGAGAGAGAGAGAGAGAGAGATTCAGATTCACTATCTTTTTCTCTTTCCAACTGTTTGACTCTCTCTATCATTTTTATCTTTATTTCAAGATCTTTTCATTATTCCTCTCTCTCTCTATCTCTTTCTCTTTCTCTCTTAAACATCTTTCTTTATATATTCAAAATATTTCGGACGAATTAATATGCTCATCAGAACCAAACAGTGGACAGAATGCCGCTTCAAAAGAGTTAGGACCTGGCGTTAATCTACGAATGCGTTTTTTATATGTAGTTTTTTGGTACTACTGTAATAAATTTGAATCGTATACACATGTGTATTTTGTTCCCAATAATTTCCATAATTACCATTTATTTATATAAACCCGGGGTCGATAATTCAGCTTCCCCTTTCCCACACAGTTTTGTTGATGATTACATGTTTACATAAACCGGTTTTATATAGATAAAATACCCCCATTTTCTTTAGAAATGGAAAACAAGGGAAAGCAGTAGCCTGCCTCCCTGCTCATGATCCATTATCATATCGAGTCGAATGCCTTTACTGCATGACACTTCGAGTACGACGATTATTATAACGTTTATTGTCATAAAGTCGTTTTAGAGTTAGAATAATTATTGTAGAAAATATAAAAGCAAAGATAAAACTCAGGAACATTAGAAATATGTAGTTTTTACCAAATGTAGTCAATAATATTATTTGGATATGTCGTTTTGAGGTCTGCAGGGTGAACTAGATTTTGGTAAAAATATGCGTCGAATGCAATCTTTAGTTATATTTTTGTTTATTATCACATGGATGCAGCGAGGGTGAGTAGAAAAACCCCTGAAGTTATATAATTATTCACGATTAATCTGTACTTCGATATGGTCTGGATGAAAAAAAAAATAATATATAAATATTGTTCCAATGCTTTCGAACTATCTTAAAAGCATCATTTATATCAATTTGTAGACATCTTTAAGATTGTTTTGTATGATCAATATTGTTATATTGATTGCTAAATTAACTGTATTAATATATTTTCTTAACTTGTAATTAATATAGACTCTGATGATGACCTTAAAATGGGTAAAAACCTTGCTAGGTAATGATTGAATTTGTTTTCTCATCTAGACCATAACGAGTTTTGGTTTATTAGCGAGTGAAAAAGTGGTTGATACATTTAAGCATTTTCTGAACTATTATAATACGTATTATGAACTAGCACATATTGTAACTAATTCACTAGTTTTCGTGGTCCGCTTGACCAAATATCTTTCAATTAATTAATCTGTATTTTAGGTAGTGATTGAAAAAATGGCAAAAAGGAGGGAAAATTCTAAAGGTTAGGTTGAGATGGGAAGTTAGTGTCCGAGTGGATCGAAGTCACGATGGCTGAAGTGGTAGAACTGCGGCCTATCTAGCCGAAGGTCGTGGTTCGAATCCCCTTTGTGACACTGACTTTTTTATCTCAATCAATACGATAAATACAGATTAATTGTAACTACTGTTCGAACTTTCCATTCTTTTTTATACCCTATTTTATAATAAATAGGTAATGTTTTGCAATATTTGTTTTCGACTGAACTCTTAAGTCAGATCCTTTTTAACCCACTTCTGTTTTATTAACCTATTAATCTTCCAGGCACAAATTTCGTGTTGTTCTTAACAGGCAAAACTATGAACTGCTCTGAAAAGTTTGCTGCAGTTCTACAACAACAACTCTAAATTTATTTAGGAATTAATTTCCCAACGCTACGATAATTTTACCTTGAACACTACAGAGGAAATATTACGGTGGGCGAATGGAGAATTAATAATGATAAATTAGTTCAAAGAGGTATAATTTTACTTAGAACTTCTTGGGAATTTCGTACGAACATCCTCCAGTGAGAGCTGTTGTTGTCCGAAAAAGGAATTCAATAATAATAACACAAAAATAAAATAAAAAACGGAAGGAGAACGAGTATTACAGACGAATTGTTAATTCTTAAAGCAACAAGAGGAAAAACTCAAGGCTGTCGCTGTTTACAATATTTCAGCTTTTAAGAAAGCCAGCACGAACTACACTTTCATTATTTGATTTATATTTTGATTATTACGTAAATTTTTCGACTATATTTTAATTTTATTTTTGTTAGATATGAGAACAATCGATATCGCATGTAGGCGTCTTCTTTTGAGATAGAAAGTATTGTTAAAATTAATGTTTGGATCAATCCCTCTTTCTCTCTCTCCATCTATCTGTCTGTCTATCTATCTATCTATCTATCTATCTATCTATCTATCTATCTATCTATCTATCTATCTATCTATCTATCTATCTATCTATCTATCTATCTATCACTCTATCTATCTATCTGTCTGCCTGTCTATCTATCTATCTACCTACCTATTTATATCTATCTCTAACTATCTATATTTATCTTTCTATTATCTAACTCATTTCCCCTTTTTTTCTTATATTACTTCAGCGAAATTCTTTTATACACTAGCTCTTCATTAGGAGGAAATTAGATACAAGGTGCAAAAACAAATCAAGGAACTGCATCAGGCGTTTTCTATATAAGGATTTTTTTGGATTAAAACTGAAAATGGCCCGTTGTCTATACACGGCAACAATAAGACCCAAAATAAGCTATAGATCATTAATCTGGTGAACTAAGGTCAACAGAAACTAGCTACCCAAACACTAGGCAGCATACAAAGATTAGCAAATCTAATCACATTGGCAATGAGAACAACCCCTGCAAAGCACTAGAAACTCTGCTAAACCTACCTCCACTGGAAATATTCATACAAGGAGAAGCTAGAAAAAAGCACATTCAGGGTCCAAAAACAATCAAGTGGGATGGGAACTCACAACAACCTGATGGTACCAGGACAAAGGGGAATTTTGACCAACGAAAAAGTACACACACATTGGCCGGAGTATTTGAAAGACCAAGGCCCCGAACATATTTTTGCGATAACAAAAACAAAGACAGAATCCACCATCACAGAATTGACTAAAAAAGACAAAAGGAGAACTGCATAAACTGTAGAGGTTCGAGATGCAATAAGGTTATGTTACAACAACTGATACAGAGGGCTAAACTCAAATGAGTGATAAGTCTATTTCCGAACACTGCATCTGAGAAAACATACATAGTATGAGTACATTGAATGAAGAATATTTGTAAGTTATGCAACGGGAAGGACCCATTTCTTCTTCGAATGCGAAGCAACTGCTCAATGGAAACATAGCCTGGGATATAAAGAACCTCACCCCATCGACCTAGCCATCCTTAGAAGATCGTCAGTCAACTGAACTGAACGAAGGAACTAGGAATGTACAATCAGCCAGAAGGATGCTTGGGACAACAAAATCCGACTTTCTACTATTCATATTTATCAGCATCAATATCAACTCTTTATCTCTCGTTTATTCGTCTTTTCTTTCTTCTTCTGTCTACCAACTTGAAACTTTCTTTTCTCCAAATGATCTTTCGATCTATCTATTTATCTACATATCTATCTCATGTTATTTTGTGACAATATCTTTATATTCGAAAGGTTAATTCAGTGAACAATTTACGTTATAATTATCAAATCCGTCCTCGAATCAATAGCGAAATGCCAAAACGTTTCTGACCAAGGCATACAGAGATCAAGGTCAGGTGGTATTAGACAGCCAACAATAAAAGGAGATTCTCCATTGAAGAAGGTGATGCAATTTTTATCTTCTTTGTTAGTAATCTATTTGATTCCGAGACCACCTACTGCGGGTGCGAGGAGGAACTAAATTGATCACAATAACTCACGCGCTACCCTGTAAAGCAAACAGCGAACTGGCAAACAACCGATGAGAAACCGGGAAGAAAAACACATTTGGACCAGTTAAAGTGAGCTCCGAACTTACCTCTGGGAGATGGATTTATATCGCCGATTTGATTCCAGTGGAAATGGGATAAATTGACATTCGTATGTCTACATTGATTGTATCATATATAAACTTCACATTTCAAAGGCATATGATGTATTCTTCTATTCATAACCTTTTATATACTATGTTAAAAAAGTTTTATTTATTTATAAATTATTAAGGATATAGTTCTTTTTTATTTGAGATTTTGTCGTTAAATCCTTGACTGTGTGTATTTGTTTATTTGTTTGTGTGCATGTTTTGTAAACGTTTGGGATTACAAGTTAACCCGAACCGCGTCTGGCTTCAGATTAACAGGTGAATAAAAGATCGGCTCTCTACAGCTTTCAAATTTGAACTAGTTTTCCCTCAAATTAATCGTGTCCCGCTGTTTATCTTCTTCCATCGTGAATGTCCTGAGTTCACCATAAAAAGAAATTGAACACAGTCGAGCTACACAATCCTTGATGACTGTTAATCAAGGTTTTTCCACCAAAAATATACTTTTTTAAAGCTTTAGATAAGTGCAAAATGGCTATAATAACCGAAAAATAATGAAGAAGATGATGTCTTCTCAGTCCATCAGACAGAAAGAAAAGGCCAACTTCGTACAAATTTTCTCCCACTGATGCATTTGTCCTAAAATTATATTTTTTATAGCTCTGTTGATAAATAATCAGTACATGAACATATTGGTTCTGTAAGACATTATTTCATATATCTTTTTTTAAGTTATTGCAGTAAACAGGGATTATCATTATATATTTCTCTTTCTCTCTCTCTCTCTCTCTCTCTCTCTCTTTATCTCACACACACACTCTCTCTCTTTCTCTTTCTCTCTCTCTCTCTCTATCTCACACACACTCTCTCTCTTTTTCTTTCTCTTTCTCTCTCTCTCTCTCTCTCACTCAATCATTCACTTGTCTCGCACTGTCTCTTCCATCTCCCGCTCACTGGCTCACTCACACGTTCTCTTTCTTATTCATATTTCACTCACTCCCACTTTAATTCGCTGGCTCACTCACACGCTAACTCATTCGTTCTCTCTCTCTCACTTACACTCTCTCTCTCCCTGTCTTCTTCTTCCTTCCTTTTTTTCATCCTTCCTCTCAATCGCCTCGCATTCACAATTTTCCATTCACTCTCTCCCTCCCGCCCTCTCTCACCCTCTCACTCTCTATCTCTCTACCTATCTATATATATATATCACACTTCTCTCGCACTCACTCATGACTTCTCCCACTTGCTGGTACACTCACACGTTCTATCAGTCTCTCTCATCCCCTCTCTCGCACATTTCCACTCTAATTCGCTGGCTCTGTCACACGCTATATCGTTCTCTCTCTCACTCTCTCTCTCTCTCTCTCACTCTCTCTTTATTCTCCTCCTCCTCCTCTTCCGACCTTTCTCACTTTTCCTTTCACTCGCCCCGCACTCACAATTTACCATTCTCCCTCCGGTTCACTCATATTATTTCTCTCTCTCTCTCTCTCTCTTTCTCTCTCTCCTGTCTCTCTCTCTTTCTCTCTCTCTCTCTCTCCCTCTCTCTCTCACTCTCTCACTCTCTCTTTATTCTCCTCCTCCTCCTCTTCCGTCCTTTCTCACTTTTCCTTTCACTCGCCCCGCACTCACAATTTACCACTCTCCCTCCGGTTCACTCTTCAGTTCACTCCCTCGGTATATATTTCTCTTTCTCTCTCTCTCTCTCTCTCTCTCTATCTATCTATCTCTATCTCACACAATCTCTCTCTCTCTCTTTCTCTTTCTCTCTCTCTCTCTCTCTTTCTCTCTTTCTCTCTCTCTCTTTCTCTCCTCTCTCTCTCTCTTT
Organism: Cimex lectularius; assembly: GCF_000648675.2. Taxonomy (NCBI): domain Eukaryota; kingdom Metazoa; phylum Arthropoda; class Insecta; order Hemiptera; family Cimicidae; genus Cimex; species Cimex lectularius. Next base: position 211,652 of record NW_019392765.1, on the reverse strand, counting down.
CTCTCTCTCTCTCTCTTTCTCTCTCTCCTCTCTCTCTCTCTCTTTCTCTCTCTCTCTCTTTCTCTCTCTCTCTCTCTTTCTCTCTCTCTCCTCTCTCTCTCTCTCTCTCTTTCTTTCTCTCTCCCCCCCCCCTCTCTCTCTCTCTCTCTCTCTCTCTCTTACTCACTTCCTCCCTCGTCCCGCACTAAGTCTTTCCCTCTCTCATTCGCTGGCTCACTTACAAGATCATTTACTTTCTCTCACTCACCCCGCATTTATTTTTTCTTATTCTCACACTCTCTCTCCCTCTCTTTGCCTACCTATTTATCTACCTATTCTCCTTCCTTCCCATCCCTCCTTCCTTCTTTCTCTTCGTATACTTCGATGTTTTCTCACAGAAAAAATTATGGATTTTAAGAAAAATGAAAAGTTAGACTACTTTTGTTTTGATGTAACTTATTTATTATTTACACACAAAAAGATACAAATAATCCCACTTAGATTGTTAATTAATTTATTTATTTTTAAAAGTAAAAGAAGTTTCCTAATTTAGTCTGGACGCATATGCATGCATTTCGGGATTATTTTAACAAAATGATTTATCATCATGATGGCCGGTTTCTTTTGATAGGAGTGTCTCCCCACATCGGGGGTGAAATTCTGGGTCGTTGGGCTGATGGAGGGACCGCCGGGAACGCTTCCTTGTCTTCAAAATCTCACTTACACCCCAACGACTTTCGTAATCCCGACTTGATTCTTAATTAAAGGAAAAAGGGGCTTGATTTTCGTCTGCTTATTTCTCTTTTAATCTAGTTAAAATTGGCCCCTCATAAGGAAAGAAGCCGCGCTGACGTTTATATCAGTGAAGTTTTATATCGGGATTGCTGGGAGAGAGAGGACGGTTGACAGGTATATCTGCAAAGCCTGCGTCATTCTGACGCACAGATACGGTGCCGCCTACAAAAGTGATCATTCACAGCTGATTTTTACAACGCTAAGTCGCTTCCTGCTTTAATCTCACTCCGTTTTTATCCCAGTACAAACAATGACTTAATAGTATATACTTAACTGTACTTTAGAATGTAAGATGCACAGGTAATCGTGCCATCCTTTCCAAGCATGTATTTATTATACCGAGTGACATTTTCGAGATATGATCCGATAAAATCAAAGCTGTATTACAGATCAAAGCATTAACATTATTGACTTTGAACTGGCATTGATCGCCGACGTTCTACCGGCATGGTTTCTAGGTATGACTAATTCGGCATATCTGGTCGTCTGGTATTTTGGTATGTGAGTATTGGGTGAATTTCCTAGCCCTTTGATTATAGGTTAAGCCGATAACTGTAAATAATTAAATAAACAACGCATGAAAAACTTTATAGAATTCAGTTCTGATTCACCCATGCTCACAAATTTATAAATTTATTATTTCAAAGACTAAAACAGTGTCAACCAAAACAATGAATGTTCTCATGCTACAAAACCATACACCACACAAAGCTTATTTAGATTTCTAATTGTTAATTTACATAATGGATTATGTTAATAATGTTGTACAATGTTGTACATATAATTACAAAGTACTCGCCCATTAGACATTAGATTAGAGACATATTACAACTATTGACTTAAAAGTATATCATTTTATACTGAGTGAAAATTTTTTTTTTTATAAAACAATAATTGCGCCTCTTTCTTTTTAGTGTATTTAGTCAGATCCTCTATTTATCTATTTCACTTTATCTGTTTCTCTCTCTCTTTCTCTCTTTCTTTTTCTATCTCTTTCCCTGAAGGAATGATTATCGTTTTCTTATAAAACGGTGATTTGGCCTCTTTCCTTTTAATGTATTTAGTCTGACCCTCTAATTATCGGTCACGCTTTATCTAATTCACTCTCTTTTTCTTTCTCTATCTTTTTCTCTGAAGGTATGATTATCGTTTTCTTGTATAAAAGGTGATTTTGCCTCTTTCTTTTTAATGTATTTAGTCTGACCCTCTATTTAACGGTCTCACTTATCTATTCACTCTCTCTTTCTTTTTCCCCCCATCTCTCTCTCTCTCTCTCTCTCTCTCTCTCTCTCTCTTTCTTTCTTTCTCTATCTCTTTCTCTGAAAGAATGATTACCGTTTTCTTGTATAAAACGATGATTTCGCCTCTATCTTATTAATGTATTTAGTCTGACCCTCTATTTATCAGTCTCACTTTAGCTATTTCATTCTCACACTCACTGTTTCACTATTTCACTCTCGCTTTCTTTTTTTCTTTCTTTCTCTATATCTTTCTCTGAAGAAATGATTATCGTTTTATTGTATAAAACGATGATTTCGCCTGTTTCTTTTTAATGTATTTAGTCTGACCCTCTATTTATCTGTCTTGTTTTATATATTTCATTCTCTCACTCACTCACTTTCTCTCTCTCTCACTCACTCACTGAATGAATGAATATTGTTTTTTATATGAAAATCTCGCCTCTTTCTTTTTAATTTATTGAGTCAAATTCTCCATTTATCTGCATATCTGTTTCACTCTCTCCTCTCCTCTCTGAAGGAATGAATATAATTTTTAAAATGAAAATATCGTAAGAACTCTCTGTTCATTTGTACCTCTTTCTCTCCTCTCTCTTTCAGTCTCATTTTTTCTACCCTTATTCCCTCTGGCGAACTTGGTATATTTACAATTTATTTTGATGCACGTAACTTTCTTTTGAGTAAGTTGCCTAACTTTGTTACCTGAGTAAGATGTTGAGCGTTTATTTACAATTTATTGCATGACAAAATGAGACAAAACCTTCCTTTTATGTCTACTCCTGATAAATTATTGAATAGTCAATGGTAAACGATCAGGTGAAGTTTTGCCGGGGTATTTTCCCTCTGATATATTTATCACTTTAATAAGTTCAAAAGGGTCCATTGTGCCGTTTTATCATTTCATACCGGCGACCTTAGACGGGTATGAAGGGTTAATGTTTTCAAGCTTGAAGGGACATTTCCAAGGTTTGCTTGAAACGTTTGACAAACAAACAAAAAATTTGCCTTTCAAAAGTCTTCATCACTTTAAGGTTTCGTGATGACAAATATAAACCTAGTAAATAAAGTAGAATTGACCGCACACAAACTGGAAAAGAAAAATTTTTTCAAACAAAAATATTGAGTTCTATCTATGGCTGATTTAGAATGATATCTCGTCAAAACTTCTTTTTTGGTTTTTATCGATTCTCAAGTCTTTTATTATCAATTATTATAACTTAATTGTTAATTAATTTATTTCATACCGCAAGAGTAAGAGGTACTCTACTACTCATTTATAATTAATCATCGCTGCTATATTCAATCTTTGTCGTATTTTTATTATAAAAATACTCTATGATAGAAAAATTTTAGTTTATTATATGTATAAGCAAATTCTTGAAAAGATTACATTTAATAAATGATATATACCAAAATCTATATTAATTAATGTTAACTGTTTAATCGCTTCATCATCCATTTTATTTTCTATTATTTTATCCACTTTTATTCCATTATTTATTTATTTTGCCATTTATTCTTTTTTGTTTGCCGTTATATACATTTACTATTATTATTCTTATATTTTTGCTACTAACAGATAATTATAGTGCGTTTGGGATCTGGTTTCTGGTCAGGTAGAGAAAGACGTAGACTCTGTGTGTGTCTCTCTCTCTTTTGGCCTTTATAAGACCATCATCAGGGACTTAATTAAAAAAATGAAGGTCGTAGTTTCAACTGACAAAAAAAATCAACCCTGATGATGGTCTTATAAAGCCCGAAAGCATGGCAAGTGTTCAGATTCTACTTCTTTCTCTACTGACCAGAAACCAGATCTCAAACACATTAATCGTCGTGGTCGATTTCTTCATCAACATAACTTATAATTCACTAATTTCGTGGTCCGCTTGACCAATTAAAACATTACAATTAATTAAGGTTTTTAGTTGAGATAAAAAGTCAATGGCACGAGCGGGATTCGAACCTACGATCTTCGGATAGATACGCCGCTGCTCTACCACTTGAGCTATCGTGACCTCGATATACTCGGACATCAACTTCCTATCTCAACCCCTTGAAAAATGGCAAAAAGGAGGGAAAACTCATAAGGTGGGGTTGAGATAGGAAGTTGATGTCCGAGTGGATCGAGGTCACGATAGCTCAAGTGGCAGAGCAGCGGGTATCTAGCCGAAGATCGTGGGTTCGAATCCCGCTCGTGCCATTAACTTTTTTTCATCTCAACTAAAAACCTTAATTAATTGTAATAACTTATAATGTTAAAACTTTGATTTCTTTATTTTTCTTCCTCTCTCTCACTCTCACTCTCTCTCTCTCTCTTTCTGTTGTTGTTATAATTTTACATTTTTATTTTAAAAACGACATTCGGCAGACCAGTTGTAATCCCTGCTAAAAACTTAACAAAAACAGAAGAAAACATATTATAAAGAAGTTTGACCTCACGTCCGCAGCATCCAACGGATTGGACGTTAAGCACTCTCATGAAATAGTAATTATTTTTCTATAATTTAATATAAAATTGTGAAGGTTTGTTTTTTGGTCGGGTAGTTGGAGAATATTGGTCAGCATGAATCAGTATGATTTATGAATATTATTGTGTTTCATAAACTCACATGTTCAGATGATAGTTCGCATGCTCTCTCCCAATTGAGCCCTTTACAATACTAACATCATTTAGTCAATATCAAACGTCTTATAAACATCAGAATTATTTAAACAATACTTTTTTTAATGTTCACCTACGTTTCAAATGGACGACACATTTGCAAAGAGTGTATTTCAAAAGTAATTCAGAATTACGAGAGTCCGGCTTGCCTTCTTGTTCAGGGTCGTAAATGCAAATTCACACCCCTCAGGGAATTTGTCGCCGAGTACCATAAACGCAAACAGAGTTAATTGAAACAAGTGGCAGTTAACGTTTCCATTTTGATATAATTGCATTTTCCAATCGGGGGACAGATTTCTGTAATCATCCTTAAAATGGTCCTGTAGTTTCAATTGAATCAATAGTCGTTGATTAACGTTAACAAGGCTTCGTATGTTGTTAATGTACGCACAAACCGATATATATATATAACTTATTATGTAGATTATCGACCAGCTAATTTTTAACGTTTAATAATTGAGTCTTTCTCTGAAAAAGTAAAAAGAATGTGTAAATTGCTAAGGAAATGGAAACAAATCGAAAAAAAAGGCGGGTAGATAAAATTTGTTTAATTTTGTTTTAGATTTTTAATTAACATTTCAATATCTTGCCTTGATTACATTTCGAAGACGCCTCGACATACTTCCTGCCAGTCTGGAAATGTCTATTTGCTGGAGGTTAGACCATTCTTCACGACAAGATCTTTCAAGAACGTGGAGTGTATCAGGAAGTGATGGACGTGCACTTTTTCGCCTTTTGAGGCTATCCCATAAATGTTCGGTGGGGTTTAAGTCGGGAGAACGGGCTGGCCAGGGTAAGGGCCTGATGTTATGCTGTTGAAGGTACGTTTGTACTATTGTAAATTAGAGTAGGATTGTCGTTGATTTCATCGAGGATAGGCAAATCATGATGTTCCAAAATTTCATCCATATCCGTCAAAGTCCTCCACAAACAACAGCCAACTCTGTGCGACTCTCCATTGAAATTCCCACCTACACCATCACTGAGCTACGTTGAAAAGGTTTGCTCTGGGAAAAATTACAAGCTTCGTACCTTTTATTTCGCCTTCTCTACACCCATCTGGAGATCGTAGAACAAATCTACATTCATCTGTAACAAGTACAGCAGGCTAATCGTACAACGATCAATGGCAGTGTTCTCGAGCAAATGCGAGCCGTGTAATTTTTTTGTTCAGGTCATTTCTGGTCCTCTTACCGGGCAAAAGTCATCATATCATACTGATTTAGTCTTCTTAGAGTGGTGCATTCCGAAATTTGGACACCTCGAACTTCCTGCATCTCATGAATCACATGTACGGTCGTCCTGTGCTTCTGTTACTCTAGTGCATCCAGGACCGGGCCTTCTGTGGTAGGACCCAGTTTCTCGAAAACGTCTAACGTCATCTCGCAATAGCCACATACCTGATAGAACTCATCAATCATACCACGCGGCATACAGTTCGATGCTTAATGTGCACCCCACCACTCGGAAAGGGCAAGCGGTGAGCGAGGTTGTCTTGGCCCCTCGGGGCTGAGCTGCCTCTACACCAACGCTGCGGCAGTAACACCATTCTGTCGTATGCGGAGGTACGTCAACTCTCATCTTGAGAATCAAAACGTCCGATAAGGCCGAACGACTAGGTGCAGACGTTAAAGATCCTCATTGACCTTTTAATGCCGACCGAGTATACGGGAAAGCAATGTCGGGGTTTGGATTCCTGGTGGCCGGGGCGTCCGTCACGCCTGCAAAATCGCTGTGGCCAGATATCCGTAGATACGGCAAAAACAGTTCTTTTGGAAAAATGGGATTCTGTATCACAATTTTCACAAATTTACTCGATGCCATGAGGCCTCCGCAAAACTAGAGGAGGTAATACTCGTTAACTAGGTTTTAAATTCTTGTTAAATTTTAATCTATCACGAAATTATTTTCTAGTGAATTTTTTTTCAAACCATGATAATTAAATAATTGTTTGAAATAAACAACAAAACACAAAAATATCCGCGTGTATCTGTAATGGGCGTAACGTATGGTGACATGAACTTTTAAAATATGTTGAGATGATACAAATTGAGATGATACAACGGCTGTTCTCTGCCTAGTAATCTACAATCGTACTTTTTTTACTCAGAAACATCAGAAACAACAAAAAAGCTTTGTTTACTTCTTTCTTAAAAATTTTACATTACATATGAACGAAATTATTGCATCAAACTATAGATAGCGTAACTTAGGCATAAGGTAGAATAAAACATAAAATATCCTGGTTAACCACAGCTGGTTGTTTTTCATTATGCCCAATTAAATAAATGGCACTGACAATTAAAAAGAGTGATTAACTTATTATCTGCTAAACACCTCCATTATGAAGTTTTGTACGTGCTGGGTTTGAGTAAACTTATTACTTGTTATTATATTTTATTATTTCCAACTGTTTTACGATTATTTTATTTTATTTTTATTTTAGGATCGTAAAACACTGTTGAAAAAAACGTAATGAGTTTATTCAAATCCAAACAAAGGTGAAAAACATGCAACAATAAAAAGAATAAGAATCAAAAAATTATATCCGTTGGTTTGTACAATAGAAGATAAATTACAGATTTTTTATTTAACTGAAAGTTATACGGAATGTTATAGGGTATGAATAGCAAAATAAATTCGATAGAGATATTTCAGCAAGGATGCGGCGAAAATCATGATTAATGGCCGGAAGATCTATCAAAATTTATTGGCGACGTAAAAAATGAATGAGGACTACATTGAGCTAGGTGTCACAAGAATATCTAAGGAAGCAGTGAAAAATTAATTGTAAAACGGTTTCTTCAGAATAATTAGTGGGTTAATAATTGATAATATAATGTAGTGCGAAACTATCAAACTGCTGATAAATGTTCTCCGGCTTGCAGGCCATTAAACGAAACATCAGAACCGTAATTTCTCTTTAAACAAAACACTTACAAATAATGTACAAACTGTAAAACTGTAATTAATTGATTTATTCATCTTATCTTGTTTTTGTTTTGGTTTGGTTCAGTTTGATTTTATATACAGTTCACATGACGTTTGATTTCCCAAGACGCCTTAGATGTGATAACATATGGCATTCAATTTGGTTTCGCCTTGGAAACTCAATTATTTGCCCTTTACGACTTATTTCAGATACTTATTTTGTCCTAATTAAATGAGTTATTTTTAAATTTAACATAAAATGTATTCTTTGCAACGTACAACAGACGCAATTGTTCAATCATATTAATCATAAAGATTAAACAAGGATATAAAAAAGTGGATTTACTGTTATAGAAAACTATACTGGATTTAATTTATTTTGACATAAAGATTTGGACAAAACCACTTGAGTTTTATAATTAACGTCTTAAGACAATTTCTATCGTAAATTGTTATATGTTGCTTTTATTGCCTTAACAATTGGCTTTCCGAAATTGTTGTTGTTGCTATTACACGTATGATATATTTTGGAGGGTGAACAATGGTCCGACGCCCTCTCGCCTGTATAATTTGCTTGGCCCTTTTCTGCTCGATATCTCTCCCGCAGGCCTGCTCTTCTTCTGCGCCCCCGTTTTTTCCACAAATCATCCGAAAATCTAACAGTTTATCGAGCGAGGCGGCCCGTAAAATCCGATTCTCCACTTCTGGCGATTTCAATCTCTAAGGTAGAGCAAACATTCAGCGAGATGAAAGTTGTTCGAAGCCCAAAGTTTTCCTAATTCGCAAAACTTCGGCCAAAAAAAACGGAACAGCGAATCAATCGCGAACTCTGTTATCAAATTTAGTATAGTATGGTAATAAGGGACCCAAAAATTCACAATTTTTATATCGATCGGCATTCCTGCTTGCTCCCTATACGGAACTATGGAATGACATATATAAATTATGTGGAGCACATTGAACAACCTTTCTTTGCTTGTCGGACAGCAAAACGTGGGCTTATTACTGTCTCTACGTCAACCACCTATGGCCAATTCTGAGTCGACATCATAATTAATTAAAAAATTACAAAAACTAAATTTAACTAAGGATAATTAGCTTAAATTTGAACTAATTAATCTTTTTATGTAAGGTCTAGGTTGAAATGAAAAAGTTATCACGAGCGGGATGACACTAACTTTTTCATTTCAATCAAGACCTTACATAAAAAGATTAATTAATTGAAAGAATTAACTTGGCCAACCAGACCACTAAATATAATGGATAAAATATGAACCTTTACCCTGGTAAAAAAGAAAAAAAATACCACTTTAGAGAGGAGTAAGTTCTTTACGATTTAAGTTTATAAATTAAATTTCTATACAAGTTCATATCTGTACAGCCAGGCTTGCTTACATACACTGTTTTCACTCCTTAAATTCACTAGTTTTCGTGGTCCACTTGACCAATTAATATCTTTCAATTAATTAAGGTTTTTAGTTGAGATAAAAAATTCAAATTGGGGATTTGAACCCATGATCTTCGGCTAGATACGCCGCTGCTCTACCACTTGAGCTATCGTGACCCGATCCACTCGGACACCAACTACCTACCTCAACCCCACCTTTTGAGTTTTCCCTCCTTTTTGCCAATTTTCAAATGTCGTGTAATCTATTCGATTCTCGGCGACAAATGAAATGGCCACGGAGAGCTTTCGTGAAGATATACGTACTTCCTTATACGAATGGATCGAGGTTACGATAGCTCAAGTGGTAGAGCAGCGGCGTATCTGGCCGATGATCGTGGGTTCGAATCCCGCTCGTGTCACTGTTCTCACTATTCAAACTATCTACTTGTTTTGATTTTGCAACTGTAGATCCCAAGTGTAACCATCTTATTTCACCTAATATATTGTATTGTATACTGTGTTATATAATATACATATGCATTGTATTGCAATAGTACATTTTGCCAAAAAGTGGAAGACTTTCCCGACTTTGTGATGTACACAATGAGCACAACCCATTCTCTCCTTGTAGCCAAATAATAAAGTTTAAATGCATTTCTTCTCAGTCTGCCTGAAAATTAAATACCCCAGAGTATATGTTTATACAAGGTTAAGTTTATGGAAGTGCTAATTCATCCAGGACTCGGAGAAAATATGAGAATGCGAAACTCGTATATTTAATGAATCTTTCTACATAATAACAAACTTCAGGGAAAATTCCTCCAAAGGAAAAGGAAACTCACTTATTACATTTAATAGTGAAAAATCTCAATAATGATGTCATGTTTCGTCAAATGTGTTCGATTAATGGTCAACATATTAAACAATATAACCCCTATTAAAAAAGCGATACAGATTTAAACCAAAGCTAGTGATCTGTACTTAAATTATATACCGGACGAAAAAGACAAAATCATGTATTGTAGAAAATTTATTGAGTTTTAATTTTTTGTGTACATAATTTGTACCTGCATATAGAGTTGCACGAAACAAATTATATAAAATATGTTTATTGACCCAATTAATAATGAAAAAATTATATATATAAAATCACAAATTCAAATAGTGTGAAGTCTGGAAAAATTAAGCGGCCCATGACGACCTAACCTAGTTTGTTAGTAATTCGGTTCCTGGCCCACTGTCCTTTTAAACGGCGGCTTGAATGTAGCAAGGAAATAGTCAGGATTTAGAAGTACATCGACAGTGTATATTGTATGAGGACCTAGGGATACTTGCGGTCCCGACAAGGAAGAAATACGAAAGATCTGCATCTTGTCTGACTGGTTAATACCTATAGGTTAGGTAGCATCTTAGGATCAGGTAATAATTCTGAGGGTAGAAGTGCCTTTAACTTGGAGAGAAGCCCCGGGTGCCAGACTCGATCGAAGACATGTGCCACATCAAGAAATAAACCAGGGATTTACTTCCTCGCTCAAGGCTGGAAGAGACGTCTACAACTCGATGACCCTGTTGAATGAGTTGTGAAAATAAGCCAAACTGGAAGTTTGGTGTTATGTTTATGAAGAGGATTTTCTCTAAGTCTTTAGATAGAAATGAAAGTAAGGAAAAAGTCTATATGAATGAATTGAAAGGGTTGTTGGATCATAGTAATTATTTTTAAAAAATGAAATAACTGTTTTATAATTGACAATAGATCAAAACCCATTATATTTAGTGATCCGATTGACCAAATAACATCTTTCAATTAATTAACTTTTATGTAAGGTATTGATTGAGATAAAAAAGTCAGTGTCACGAGCGGGATTCGAACCCCACCACCTTCGACTTAATACGCCGCTCCTCAACGACTTGAGCTATCGTGATTTCGAATCCCGCTCGAGACCCTGACTTTTTTATCTCAACCAATACCTTACATAAAAACTAATTAATTGAATAGATTAAAAATTAAATGATGTTTTTTAAGTACGCTTATGTGTTTGACTAAACACTCACAAGATTATAGTTTAATCGTTTAGTGAATGGATTTTCATGTTAACTGGGTAGAAGATAATTTTAAGATTTTTTGAAAAATATTTCGGACCACGTGCAATACAAAGGTAGTTAGTTTGGTGTTTCCAGCAAACTGGAATATATTAGTACTTACTTACTTTCTATTAGAAAATACATTTCTACAATCTAATTTTTCCCATCTGAAATTACGATTTGTAGCTTATTCACCTGTTACTTGGTTACGTCTTATCGGGAATCTGTCAGTTCCGAATTCTTCTTGTCGAAACGGAAAATCATAGCCATTCTTCAAAACGTAGTTGGCCCTTGCCCAGCGACTCTCATTCCTTTGCGAAACTGTCATTAAAAAATATAAATCGCACCTGAAAGGCGATATAGAACCACATCACGTCCAATCGCACTCCTAGGAATACAATATAGAAAAAAATCGACTGTTTTTAATGCATAGAGCATTTCTTGCTTCATTGTACTGTTTGTAATATTTAAAACGGTCCTTGACACGAATTTCTCGCCCTAAATTCGTTAACTATAATTTTTTAAAACTGCCTTAAAACCGCATATTTGTAAATATTGTTTATTAGCTCTATCGTTCTCGATGGTTTACAACTTCATGTATATTAGAGTTTTAGTGTGGTTTTTAATTTACAATATTAGACCATTCAGAAAACACCTCAGTATTTAATATACGCTTTTTTAAAAATAAATATGGGCAAATTATTTGTCACGAGAATTCTTGTTTACTCACAGAACAGATATTAATGTCAAGGCACTGCTGGGCATATCGGGAAATTAATTTTGTCAGATGTGTTACCGAGTCGAACGTGACCAAGCGACCGCCATCCGTCACGTAACCGAGGATTCAATTTTGAGCTAAGCCGATCAGTAAAAAAAAAGTTGGAATTCATGGATTTGAAAAATTATCTTTAGCTACTTGTATGTTCTCGCCCATCTTCTCATTTCTGCTTCGGTCTATTTGGATTAATTTAAACCCGCGGAAAAGACAGATTTAGCCTTAGTTTTATTTTGAATTTGGCGTTGCGGACCACTCATCCTCGTCTCTTGAGCGGAAGCAATACTGCATGGTGGTCTTTCTTGACATGAAACAAGCGTTTGATCGCTTGTGGCATGAGGGGCTCCGGTATAAATTAAAATATGTCCTTTCAAATACCTTGGACCTAATTTTTCGTTCCAACATAGCAGAACGATTTTACCGAGCCAGCAAGGGTTGGACTACTGCCCCAATACTGACTACTGCTGAATATTGCCCTCAGGGAAAGGGAGTGCCTTAGGGCAATGTGCTCAGGCCATTCTTGTACCTCACCGTTTATCCCGCTGCACCTTTGTAGGATTAATTCCTTTGTCACAGCTGAGTAATCCTCTCAGTCTTATCCTGAAATTGGGAGGACCTCCAGGCCCACCTGGACACAGACGCTTCGGACTATACAAATTATTACCAAAAACATCACACGTATCAGCAAAAACAAACTAACACTTTATAAGACACTACTGAAACCGATTTGGATATACAGATAAATATGGGCACAGCTAAACATTCAAACCTTCAAACAATACAGTCCTTCACATCCAAAGTCCTGAAAATCATTGTCAAGGCTCATTTCTGCGTTTCCAACAATACCCTTCGTTAAAAACTCCAACAAATTTTCCACATTCCATGAAAAACTATCTTCTCATCCTAACCCGTTAGTTCGATGCATGTCCAACATTCCTCACCGTACAACACAGTAAGGAAGCGAAGATGACCTCGGTACCTCCTTGCAAATACGTATCCATTCTTCTCAGGATACATGCTGAAGATAAATAATATGTCTATTACGATTTTTCAACTGAGTTTTACGATACTAAAATAAAAATAAAATAAATAATCGTAAAACACAGTTGGAAAAGCGTAATAAGTTTACTCAAGCCCAGACACGTCAAAAACTTCATAATGGGGGTGTTTAGCAGATAATAAGTTAATCACTCCTTTTAATTGTCGGGGCCATTTAATTAATTGGGACAGCCGTTGTATGATCAATCTGCATCATCTTAAGATATTTTAAAAGGAGGAAAATGGCAAAAAGGAGGGAAAATTCGAAAGTTTGGGTTGAGGTGGGAAGTTGGTGTCCGAGTGGCTCAAGTGGTAGAGCAGCGGCGTATTTAGCCGAAGGTCGTCGGTTCGAATCCCGCTCGTGGCACTGACTTTTTTACCTCAAACAAAACCTTAATTAAAGATTAAATAATTGAAATAAATATCATGATTAAATTGTACACTACTTACTCATACTTTTGGGTGAAAATGTGTTTAATATTGTAAGACCTTTTCGTTTCCCTTTTTGCAAAGATAATAAAAAATAAATTAATATCAAACGAAACAATATTATTAAACATTGTGAAGAATATCAGACATTTTTTTTCATTTGGCCGAGATTTATTCCCGTGCCACCTTGAACATTTACAACAAATTATTCAATTTCTAGTTTTAGTTTCTCGTAGGATTTTGAAGTTGTCTCGAGAATTTATCATCTTCTATTCTCAGAGCACGATTTCCCCTCGTCGTATCATCACGCGAACCACAGTTTTCCTATATTTCACCGTTTTGCTCAAAAGAAAAATTATCTAATTTTGCGGCTTGCTAGCGAATTATCGAACAAAGAGAGAGTTGAAGAAGTGAAACTGCTCGCAATTGGTGTTGAATTAATTCAATTAGACCGGCCGTGACTAGAAATTTATTTCAACTATCAGTATGTACGATAAGCATTATTTTAATATTGTAAGTATTATTTAAGTCTAAACATTAACAGAATTAGTAATATATATCTTATGGTTGGTTCTGAAGTATGTGTATAATGAGTCATTTTAAAAAGATGGAAAATGGTTTCTGACCTAATTTTGATGATGTGGTTTATCATTCGATTATTTTAGTAGCCAGATTTAAAAAAGATTCAACGGTTTAATTTAATCCATTAACTTAGCCAGAAAAAAACTATAGGAAGAATTTTTCCCAATTTTTTTATTCTTGACCTTTGACATCATTTCATTTCTTCTCTTGGGAGAATATGCGGACAAATGCCCATCAACTGCAGACAACAAGCTTTTCTACTTTAAACTATAGAGCAAACTTTGCCGAATAAATAGGGCAAAAATGGGCCTCGAACTTTTGTTCAACAACAACGCCAGACCTTATACTATTATCGTCCCACCACCATATTGACCCGACAGCACTGTAAGAATGTAACGTTTTTTACAATTAACAAATTTTAACTGAATTATTCTGCATTGATTTTAATTGAGGCCTGCAGGTGGATCGAATTAGTAGTTCGACATGGTCCGCCTATCCTCGCTGTATTATAATCGCCAGTATATTATTTTAATATAAGTAACTTTTATATATCAATGAAAAATTAAGAGATAATCTTTATTCTGTGTATTTGATGGATCAGTTGAGTTTAACGTTCCGGCCGGTTATGTGTTCTTCAGTTCATTCTATTTTCGTTTTATGTCATGCTATAGGGCTATAAATGGCCATGAACAACTCCATAACGTACTAGCAGAAAGCACTGAAAAATGACATTTGCCGAAGAATTACAAAAACCTAACAACAATCTACAATTCTACATACACAGAAAACCAACAGCAACTGACACAACCCAAACAGACATGAAATGGTAGCGTTTCAATTTAAACTAAAATCAGTACTACTGACCTTTGAAAAGTTTAAGAACAATAAATTAAAAATTACATACTAAACTAAAAGGCACTGTTAACAAGTCAATAAAGAGAAGATATACACAAACAAAACGACATGCGATAAGGGTAGTCCCCGAGGAATATGGAGTACTCTGGGGGAGTGAATGTGACCAGACCTCTACGTTACTATCGAGTGCTGTTTGGGGTTGTTTATAACCCCGCCCCGAGGAATATCAAGTACTCTGGGGTGAGTGTTTGTCGTCTGTGGAGTAAAAGTAATTTATTAGCGTGAGAGGAAGGGGTTGCTTATAACCCCGCCCCGAGGAATATCAAGTAGTCTGGGGTGAGTGTTTGACTTCTGGAGATTAAAAGTAATTTATTAGCGTGTAAGGAAGGGGTTTCTTATAACCCCGCCCCTAGGAATATCAAGTACTCTAGGGTGAGTGTTTGACGTCTGGAGAATAAAAGTAATTTATTAGCGTGAAAGGAAGGGGTTGCTTATAACCCCGCCCCGAGGAATATCGAGTACTCTGGGGGAGTGGATGTGGCCAGTCATCTATGTTTTTGGTGATGTATATATATGCATTGTATGTTTTGTTTTTATTCTGTATTTGACAACCTGAGGTACAAACGAGAGACTAGCATTCTAGAATATCAACGTAGTAAATATCAGAGAGTCAGTAACTAGATCGAGACGCTCAAATGGTTGCAGTTTAAAACAAAATATGCGCGAAAGAAAAGTAAAAGAAGGAAAACACGCGGAGGGCCGGCGATGACCTCAGTTGTTTGTCGGCCCATAAACTTCCCACTTATATATAGATAAGGGTAATGACGTGCGATACCCGAAAATATTTGATACCAGTACTCGATATTGGGATCGAAAGAAATATTCGATACTACTCAAGTATCGATAGAAATTATTTGATACTAACGAGTCTTAATCATATGAGTACTTTTTCGTTTATTGATAAATGATCAACTTACTATTGTGAACTTCGGTTAAAATACGCTCATGCGTTAAAATAATCAAGTAATTGCAGTTCTTTTTCATTTTTAAGTATTTTACATGCAGTGGGTAAGTACGTAAGAACAAGGAAAAGCTGCCAACACATTTCAACATAATTGATATTTCGAGTTTTAAGAAAATTGATCAGCGGGTGTTTCGTTTTCAAATGTTTGAAAAGATAAGACGTATTCCCACTGTATTCCCCAGAGGAACCCCACTAAGGTACCAACGATTCAGTTTTCTTAGTAAAATAGCCTCATGCCTTACTTTTGGGAGGAGACATGATTAGGTATCTACCTACCTTAGAAGGAAGGTGAACACATTTTAGGGACTTGAAGACAACAACATTTTATAAGAAATTACTGACATTAAAAGTGCGAAGTGCGGGAAAGAATTATGAGTTACCAGAATTATCAGCAGAGTTACCAACCACCAATTAAAATTATAGATTAACATGCTAGTAAGGGGCTCTTAACAGTAACTATTCAATTCCCAGTTTGATGAAAGGTAAGTTTCGAACGGAAAATAACAATTCGATATCAATATTACTAAGAACACCTGACAAAAAAATCTATTTGAGTAAAAATGGCAAAAGGAGGGAAAACTCATAAGGTGGGGTTGAAATGGGGAGTTGATGTCCGAGTGGATCGAGGTCACAATAGCTCAGGTGGTAGAGCAGCGGCATATCTAACCGAAGATCGTGGGTTCGAATCCCGCTCTTGCCATTGACTTTTTTTCATCTCAACTAAAAACCTTAAATAATTGTAATGTTTAATTGGTCAAGCGGACCACGAAATTAGTGAATTTAATGAATTAACTGAAGTACCCTTCACTAAAGCTCTCCGTCGCCATTTCAATTGTCGTCGACAATCCAAACCAATTACACGACATTTGAAAAATGACAAAAGGAGGGAAAACTCATAAGGTGGGGTTGAGATGGGTAGTTGATGTCCGAATGGATCGAGGTCACGATAGCTCGGGTGGTAGAGCAGCGGCGTATCTAGCCGAAGATCGTGGGTTCGAATCCCTCTCGTGCCATTATCTTTTTTTCATCTCAACTAAACACCTTAATTAATTGTCATCTATTTGAGTATATTTTCTGATACTACAGAACGTATTCGATACAGTACTTGTATCGAATGACAATATTCTATACAAAAATTACTCGGTATCGAAAGAAAATATTCGATACTTTGCTCATATCGATTGGTATCGCACGTCACTAGATATGGGAAACATGGATATAACAGTAGGATTGTCATAATTTTATATCAACCCCCTACCCATTAAAAAAATAAAAACTGACAATAAATTGACCATATGAACACGAAACAAGAAACATAAAAACTAACAGAACTATTTAATAAATGAAGTACAAACGTTTGTCAAAAGACAAAATTTTAACGCAATCCAACAAAACTGACTTGATAAAGCATAGCAATGAACAATAAACTGCGGAGAAAATACTTAGGATAGTCTAGGAAACAATAATGGAATATCCAGCTATGCAGCTCTCTCAAACTGCACAGATAAAACGGCGTAATACGAATAAAACCGTCTGTCGGACATAGTAACCGACAGTAATAAAGAACACAAACATAATTAAATCTTAGTATTGTTCCTTCTATTCCGGGCAATTGTGCTTTCGTTTGTGAGCTGCGGCATGGCTAATTACAGTTCTCCTGTGTAAAGAAAATAAATAAAAATTCTTCAGCTTCATATTTATTTTATTTAAATTACGGTATGTTTATGTTGAGCTCAATCTAGGTTGGAAAGAATTGAGTGAGATGTTTCCAAGAAAAAAATAAATAAAGTTGATTTTGTTTTCTATGTCAATCTCATGAGTGAATGAAGGGGGTCCGGATATTTTATTTCCGAGAAAGAAGAGGGTGTTTTTATGTAGCGGATAGACGAATCTTTGAATATGTAGGAATATGTCGATACAGATATCCAAGCTTTAGTTTTAACAGTTCTGCGGGTGGAATCTCGGCACTCGGACTGGTTGAAAACCGAATTTTGAGATGAACGTCGTAAAAGTGTCCGTTTTTAAACTGGATACTTGATTGCAGTTAACTCACCGTAACGGCTGATAAATAGCACGGTTTTACTGTCGAGTATCTTTAGACTGTGGCGAGTCCCCTTTTAGACCGTGAAGCCATTCATGCGACCCGTACCCAGTTTGACAAATCAGCGGACTTCACGGACCGATGCAAAAACACCAGAACTCGACATTTATACATAGAATTGTACTTTTTATGTAAAAATCACTTATTTACTTCGTATCAATGTAAATTATTTTTCATGTATAAAATTTTATAATAGAACAAAGTACAGGTTATATGACCAACTTGATGAAGAATATCCGATAGTCATGGCTCCACGTGATGCCATAAATAATATATTTAAAATAAACAAACAATTAAGCTTTATGTTTGAATAATGCAAAATTGTAAGATATTTCATTGAAATCTGTAAGAAAAGGAATCTCTAAAATATTAAAATATCTGAAATGTTACACAGAATAAAACATCTAAATAGCAGATTAGTGTTTTTTGTTTGTGGGCGTGTGCGCGATATTTGTTTACATATCATGAATATTTAGAAGAGATACTTTTTCATCCACAACATCTATGTAATTATTTGTTTTTTTAATTAATTCAAAACTTTTTCATTTATATTACACAACATGCAAAATGTCTTTAAAACAACCAACATTGCATTATTTCTTCATTTTTTTACATTATGTTGCAAAAGAAACGGTAAACCTAAAAATTGTTCATCAAACGGATCAGCCAATTAGGATCGAGAAGTGAAAAAAATCACTTCTAATAATTTGATTTATTTATTTAACAATTAAAACTTAAAGAGGTAGCGAACCATTTGTCGGACGAACAACTATTTTTAAATTCCCCTTCTACTTGATAAATTTTAATTTTGATTTCAAAAATTTTGTCAGTAGAGTTTGCAAACTCTATTTGATCATAAAGCTCTTAAATACTACTAGCATTTCAGCAGCTTTTCAAAATCATTTAGTTGTTCTAAGATAGACGTATAAAGTCGTATTTCGGTACCATTTTATGAAAGTAAGAAAGTCTAGTACGAACAATCTAATTTTTGTTCTATTTTTCTTCGCATTTTACGATTGCATAGCCTTATAGAAATTGTGAATAGTTAATTTTGAGTAAAACCTAAAGTTGGGACGAAAGCTTCCATGTACAAAGAATATTAATAAAAGTCGAGCGCCTTCAATCAGCAAGTTTCAAGTTTCAACAAGGCAAGATACAAAATACTCTTTTTTGGTTCGAAAAACGGTCGCTTTCCCCTTAAGTAAATTAAGAGAAATGGTTTCATTGTGTTATAAAACATTGGTAAAATAACAATATTCTAGAACGTTCAACCATTGTTAAATAAAATTGTGGTATTGCATTATACATCTATCGAGACAAACAATTGTATAAAAGAACAAAATATTATCCTTAAAATCCCATGTTCTTCGTTCTTCTCGCGTAGAAATGTGTGGTGATTAGTGACCGTTAGTCGATGATTATTCGGAGATCGTGAGAGTGTTTGTTTTCTGCGTAATTGGGTCATTCTTGTGTGTCGTGTTTACAGTGCCCCACACAACTTTGAGCTCTGAAGATGATCTCAATAAAGATCGAAACGTTGGCACGATAAAAAAAAGGTTTTTCTAAAACCTACGTCACACCAGACCGCACCTCACGATCTCCAAATAATCATTATTCTTAAATTAATAGCAGCCATTTCCTGCGAAGGCTGGATCCAGAAGGGAAAATTTCTTACAATAAAAAATTAATTTAATTCAAAACATGAAAAATATATCTATATAATCAAGAGTAACTCTAAAAAATCTTGAAAAAATCTAAAAATTTAATTGGCAATGTTAAAAAAATATTCTGTTTAATTTTATGCACGTAAAATTTACTCAATACCCAAGTTTTATTTGTTCTTTCAGTGAGAAGATATTTTTCTTAGGAAAGATTATTAATTATTGTAATTAAACCTAAATTGTTTACTATTGTAACAAACAAATAGTCTCATGTAATGAGCTATTTTGAAATGATAGACGAATTATACGAGAGTTTATAATTGAAATGTTATTTTAATTATAAATATTATCTTCACGGTTATAGGAATAATTTTTATGTCATAATTGCTATACTATAAATTCTTTTTAATACTCTTTCGCAAAATTTCAAAATATTATTTTTTATAACGTTCAGTTTTGGCCAAATATCGGTGAATCTATCTCACCGGGGGAGTTATAGGCAATTTCCGAATGAAAGTCGAGTAAGAGCAATTACACTAATGAATGACGCTATCTTTATTTAGCGGTCAGAATTCCCTATGGAAGATAAGACTTCTGTATATATTTTACCGGCATGACATTTCGTCCCTGTCCCCAATTATCCACGAGTTCTTCCTCGAAATGAACAGAAAAACCGTAAAGAAGACTTCTCTATGGAATACTTCGGTCACTTTTGATAAGATACAATTTTGGAGACTGAATAACCAACTACTTTCTGGCTAAAAAATAAAAAAAGATGTACGTGTCAATGATGCGTAATAGTCACGTAGAAATAAGACTGATTTATAAGCATAAAGAACAATGCATATACCAACAACCGAAGATTGACGAAACGCAATGAGAATAGGCACATCAGGATGATCAGAAACGACAAAACAGTTTGGCCATTCCGCAAAGAAAAAAATCTAAGAAACAATTAATTAAGGTTTTTAGTTGAGATAAAAAAGTCAATGGCACGAGCGGGATTCGAACCCACGATCTTCGGCTAGATACGCCGCTGCTCTACCACTTGAGCTATCGTGACCTCGATCCACTCGGACACTAACTTCCCATCTCAACCCCACCTTTTGAATTTTCCCTCCTTTTTGCCATTTTTCAAATGTCGTGTAATCGGATTGGATTCTCGACGACAAATGAAATGGCCACGGAGAGCTTTAGTGAAGTATACTTCATTTTAAATCATTAAATTCACTAATTTCGTGGTCCGCTTGACCAATTAATATATTTCAATTAATTAAGGTTTTTAGTTGAGATAAAAAAGTCAATGGCACGAGCGGGATTCGAACCCACGATCTTCGGCTAGATACGCCGCTGCTCTACCACTTGAGCTATCGTGACCTCGATCCACTCGGACACTAACTTCCCATCTCAACCCCCTTAACCTTTTGAAGTTTCCCTCCTTTTTGCCATTTCTCAATGAATCTAAGAAACAATATTGCTATATTAATTGTTGTAGGCCGAAAAAAGATTTGTCTATTGATTGTACATTTTGAAAGAGTAGTGATTTATTAACACAATATGATTGGCAGTCATATCAATTTTGCACTAATTTAAAATGTAAAAGATGGAAAAATTCTCCTCTTCTACTTTTGGAAATCTTAGGAAAATGTATAATAAATTTATGTTTTATGTTTAATTACATTATGTATAAAAGGTTATTAGGCTTATCAATGATGGAGGGTTATCACCAATTGTTTCAGGGATTTATATAAATGAATTAATATTTTATCTACTCTTTCTTTGTTCTATCTTTTTGATAACGAGGCTATTTCAACTACGAGGTTATATGACCCCTCGGGGTGCCGATGTTTTTGACAAAAAAAAAAAACATTTGTAAGTGTGTTCGAATACAGGACCGCTGGATTCGAACCCGGGACCTTTACCCTACAGTGATAAGCGCCGTGTCAATTCCTAAACCGATGGGGCTACCGTCGTCCCTCATTATTGCAATTATACTTAAAGAAGACATTGATACATCAATGTATCATATAATAATCATAATATCATATAATCATACCATANATTCATACAAATGAGTAATCCTGTAAACGTAAACAGAATATTTTATATAGATTTTTTTTAATGAAAACTTAAAATCCTGCATTATTTTCCGGACAACCCAATATATATAATCATATCATATCATATAATCATAAACATACTAATTTATAATTAGTTCACATCCAAATTTAAAGTTCACAGCAGAAAAAGAAAAGAATCTTGCGGTCCTGCATTCGAACCCGGGACCTTTACCTTACAGTTATGAGCGCCGTGTCAACGCCTAAACCGTTGGGGCCACCGACTCCCCTCATTATTGTAATTATGCTCAAAGAGGATACATCGTTAATTGATAATAGTTCACATCCATATTTAAAGTTCACAGTACAAAAAGAAAAGAAAAAAGCATTACCATTTCTAGACTTGACAATAATGAGAAATTACAAATAAAATTTATCTTTTAAAGTTTATAAAAACTTCTTTGTTCAGGTCGCATATTAAATTTTTACTCAATGCTTACAATGGCGCAAAAGATAAACATGGTAAGTAAATACAGTTGGAAAAATGCTTGATACACCTTTTAACAAGCTTAATTTGGAAAAGTCTTAAGAGTAAACAATTATTCCAAAAATACGGTATGCTTTTTGTACACCACGTTATGATGACAGTGATGACATTCCACATATAATGAACCTCGAAAAATCACATTCTCTTTCATATCTTCGCTTTTAAAATTTAAAAGGCGAAATAATGTAATCAACACAAATTTAATTCCGTTTGTTAAGCATCTTGCCTTCCTTCCCTAGCGCAAAACATTTGTTCACATTAGCTTTAACAAATTCGAATCCGGACTTATCACATAAAACTTGTGTTTCAGGCGTTTTACCATGAGAGAGTAGTTGCGCCCTTCAGATGGAGCAAGAAGAAGTGATGGAAGCGGATGAGTAAGTACCAATTCGACCCTTCAGCTTTCCTCTCGTGTTTCTCTGATGCTTAGTTATTAATTAACAGCGAATATGAGCTATTGATTTTCCCTGGTTAATTACGCATCTATAACAGTAATATGTCGCCGTATACTGTATGTTCATTCAGGTCAAACATTTCTTAGTTTAATCCAATTATTTTCAAACCACAAACATTTAGGGTTGGTATCTTTGGGTAAATAATATATGACATATAATACGATACGAGTTTGTAAATCAAAGATAAAATTGAATTTTAAACTTTAATAGAAAGACAAATATATTGATATTAATATTTAATTAATTATAATTTCAATTTCAATTTTAGACTCTAAAATTAACAGCGGGCTTTCTTTCTGTCATAATGTCATTAAAATTTACCAAATGAGTATTCTTCAAAAAAACACTAAAAAAAGAACACTTGTATATATTTATTTTCCGTGATAACAAGGTATGAAGATTAGTTGACTTAAAATATAAACAAAACATTCATAACTCGTTTGTTTACCTTTATAGAGTGTTTCTAATCCTTTTACACTCTTTAGATTAAAAATAAAGAAGATCAGTTTAATTTCATCGTTTCCAGAGTCAACTTGTCAAATGAGTTAATTGGTTTTTCAATGTTTTCTTTTTGTATCAATAAATTTGAGTAAACAATTACTTTGGTGCGTTGGCCAACCGTTACGTAGCCCAAATCCTGGGTGTAGTGATGGTCAACAGCGTTTAGGATCACCGGAAGTTTGAGTGATGGTAGTGGTCGACTACGATGTACGAAAGTTGGAGACGATAATTTTTATTGCTCTTACCGCACTACGGAATCGTCAATCTATGGCTCCCTTGATAGGTAGTCAACTCCAAATGGTCCATAGTGTAAGGACGAGCTCTAAACCAGTCATCAAAAGGCTTGGTGAGAATGGAGGTCCCGCATCAGGTTCAAATCCCGCTTGGACACTTGAGGAGGCTGATTCTTCACAGATGAGTGCCGGATTTTGCAATCAGATGACCGGAACCGTGGAGAACGTTTTGCTTCATGTGCTATGTATGGGTCACAGCCGTTTTAATGGCAGATAGTTATAGTATAATATTGGATGGAATCGACGTTCTTTCCCGTACCTAACTGATAGAATGGATCTTTGACTGCACTAAGGGGACAAGTTTGTGTTAATGCATGATAATGCTCGACCGCATTCAGCTCGAGTGTCACACATTGTACGGAGGATGTAGCGATTTCTACGATGAATTGGCCAGCAAGTTGTCCTGATATGAATCTCATAGAACACTTATGGGACATGATAAAGAGACGCATTAGACATCGTTCGCTAACTCCAACAAGCGTTGAACGGCTTCAAAACGCTCTTGTTGAAGTAGAAGGAGCGTCGGTGGCCACACGGCGCACATCACTATAAGGTAAAGATCCCGGGTTCAAATCCAGCGGCCCTGCATTCGAACACGATATACTTACAAATGGTTTTTCGTTTTCAAAAACACCGGCACCCTGAGGGTTTATATGACATCTGCTGTTGCGAACCCTCGTTAAAAAAAAAAATGCAAACGTACAAACAAAAGCAGGCCAACCTAACGAAAAATTGATAATGCCCAGTGGGATGTGGTGGTTTGGGGTAGTTTGTAATGACTGGGGATGTATATGATATTTGATCAAATTGGTTAGTGATGGTTAGAGATGCCTAGAAATGATTGAAGATTAATAGCCATTGAGATTATAAACTGCTTAAAAATGAATAGGAATATTTCTAATTTATTCTTATGCTATTAATTGAAACACACATCGTATGCCCCTTTGAGACGACCTGCAGCAACAGCCCGCCACCAGCAACTCAGGAGAATGGTGTATGTATGTTTCCCATTGTGGGTTGCAATGTCTTATGAGATTGAGATTCTTTAGTGCGTGCACCTGGCACAAAAGGTCTCATTTCACGTTTAGATCCTCAAGTTAGGAGCGACTCACTTCCGCGCACGTTCGGCTGTAAGACATGTTGACTTATCCTGCCTCTTCCGAAGGGGTGGATAAACATTGTACACTTCACCGTATGCCGCGCGTAAAGGGATACCCGATAGGGCCGAAATGCATGAGCCCGTCTCCCACGCACTCCCTAGATAGACAGCCTCTCCTCCGGATCCGCTCCGCTCGCGGTTTCGTTTAAAGTGGAATTTCTAACTACTTCTAACTACCCCATAGAAGAGACTGCCTTCGGTAAAGGAAGCCCATGCAGGCATCACCCAACAACAGGCTCTGCTCTAGGTACTCGCCAGGAGTCAGAAGAATGGTGCAGCGAGTCTTAGAAGAGAACATCGATTGGAATGTTATGTTTACGGATGATTCGCTGTCGCGATAGGCTAGGTGCGGACGTTAAAGATCCTCTTGTCTTGTTGACGATGAGTAATCGGGAAAGCAATGTTGCGAACCCCCCTTAGGGGCTGGGGCGCTTTTTCACCAATCCTGCGGCGGTAACACCATTCCGTCGTATGCGGAAGTGCGTCAGCTCTCATCTTGAGAATCAAAACGCCCGATAAGGCCGAATATGCCAGGTGCGGACGTTAAATATCCTCTTGTCTTGTGACAAAGAGTTCTTGGGAACCTCATGTTGCGAACCCTCGTAAAAAAAGAAAAAACACGTGACCTGAAGAGGTAATACGCGTTATTAAGAGCAAAACTAGGTAATAACTTGTTAGTTACATTTTAATGTATCATTAAAAACCTTTTCGATGTTTTGGTAATTTTTTCCCGCAGATAATTATTATATAATTTTTAATAAAACTCATGGATGTTTGATCTCGTTTAGTTTGGTTTACATTAAAATAAGTATGTTGTAATCAATATAACGATAAAACATGAATGAAAAAATGAAATAAACAGCATAACACGAGTGTCCGGTTTTTTTGCTTTGAACGTATAAAAAGATAGATGCTGTACTGTGTAGTGTTATCTTTCATGGGTATCATTGGAAAATAAATTTTTCAAATAGATTGAGATGATGAGATTGTTAATACAATGCTGTTCTACAAACTTAACGTTGTGAACTTAAAATCGAGCAGAAATGTTTTCTTTATCCCCTAAAATTATTCATCACTCATGTACTAAATATTCTGTCAAACTATAGACAGCGTAACCTATTCATAAGCTATAGAAATAATAAAATACAAAATATCCTGATTACCCCACAGCTGGCTGATATTCATAATTAATAATAAAGATTTATTTAATTAATAAATAAAGAGTAAACTACCTTGTTATTAGCTGCTAATGTTACTAATTAAAAGAGAAATTTCCATTTTCAACCAAACACCCCTAGAAAGAAATTATTTCCGTGTTTTACATAGGTAAATTACACATTTTTGAACTTAAACAAATACGAAATGATATGCTATGTGAATAGCAAAATAAATTCAATGACA
>NW_019392765.1:158200-180700 GCF_000648675.2 Cimex lectularius | reverse complement strand
TCCTTGTTTCCTAATGCACATCTTGCTGATATGCATTTCATTTACGGTTCCTGCAACGGTAATACTACTGCAGCAAGGGGACAATACCAAGCTCGTTTTCCGCATTGAGACGTTCCAGCAGATCGCACCTTCCAACGACTTCATCAGTGGCTGAGGGAAACTGGTTCTTTCACTCATTCCCTAGGGTGCAAAGTTTGGAACGAAATGACCACCAGCAGTGAGTTGTTTTTTCCTCATCTACATCAATCATCCTCGTTAAATGGTTAAGGTACAATCCTTCCGAACGGAAGGTATCCCAACTCTCCATTGTGAAAAACCAAGGTCTATACATAACTCACGTGTACTGGTTTCGGGATCACGATTAACAGAACGCAAAATTTCCTCATCTACATTCACTGATTGTATTCTCTCTTTCTGAGTAAAAGAACCAGTTTCCCTCAATCTCTGATGAAGTCGTTATACTAGAATCAGACCAATATCTGTAATTATTTTGACCTTCTGATCACGTCTCTTTGACCTTTATAGTTAAACATTCACCAATTTCCTTATGTTTATAATTTAGCTTAATAATCCCACTCATAATTTTTAAAACACACCAAGAAACCATATTTCCTTCTCATATTGTGAGACAAGTTTTAGACTATAACTAAAAGGGGTAATTTGATCATTAAAAACGGCTTGGCTTTTATTCCAAGTCTACCCATACATATATTTTCCCTTCTGAATCAAAAATACATGTAAAAAATCGTACGTTATTTCACGTCGAAATTATCAAAATAGACACTTTTAAAAAGGCATAAAATCCCCTTTGCTGATCCTCTTTCCGTATAAGTAAACATCAACAATTGGGGCAAACATCAACAGGCTGAACCAACAATGGATGGAAACAAATCAAGGATGATATTTCATTAACTGAAATCCGCTACTAGATTACATTTATAGCCTAATGCAATTATTTACATAGATAATACACGGAACCAATCATGCCTGGGTTTCTAATCGGTTGTTATGGAATTTTCGCAAATTTTCGTTTAAGAAACCTTGATAATTCCATTTTTGTCAAAAGTGCATAATGTTCAGAATGTTTGGTGGAATCTAGTAACTAAGTAAGCAAAAATGTTTTAATACTTTTAATCAAATTGAATGACAAGGGTAATTAAAATCGGAACTCAGTTACCATTGGTTTTAACCAGCTTGTCTTATTAAAAAGGATTTTCTTTGGTATGCTTATCCCGGATTACTTTCTGAGCAACGTTAATACACCCTAATTGTGTGGTTACTTTTATCAACGGAACTTTCTTTTATTCTCAATTAAAGCTTTTATTTTAAACGTACCCTTAATCGCAGGTGAGTTAAAATTTAAATGAGTCGACTAATGCAAATAAAAAAGCTTTAAATTTGAAACGGGTTGACATTGTTTATCGTCATTGTATGAAAAAAATAACCATGAAATTGTAAAGTTAACAACAGTAAACGTACAGAAGATGATTAAACGAAATACAAAATTATTAAACAGTATGAAATTTTCTATTGTTTTATCGGATTAGTACTAATTTGATAATAATCGCAACATTTCGTTACGTTTAATTCCCTGGATTTAAAAACATGTATAATAACGAAAACTACGCGTTGAAATGCTGACATTTCAACGTGTTCAATAGCGTTTGCAAACGGATGTTCAACAATTGGCCAACGCTGGCGTAAATTGGTACAATTGAAAATTAAGTCAATTTATAGTTTAATCGCATGAATGGAAATTGCGTACTCTTCTTAATTATTGTCAACTATGGATAGAATTCCTAAGTGAAATAAACTTTCATTGCAACTCAATTCAATTCCATCCCACGCTACTGCACGCTACGAGATGATATATTTCAAAAATGAATTAAACTAACTGGAAATTTTGATTTGGTAAAGGGTTAAGATGGCTGCCGTCATGCTAAATTATTTATTTTTTCCTATTTCATAAAACTAAGAATGAAATAGAGATATAGAGTTATAAAATGACAGACATATATGTACATACAGAACAAGGAACACAGACAGATAAAAAGAAGAGACTAAAATACAAATCGACAGGCCTATAAAGGCCATCAATGACAAACAAAAATATGGCCACCCTCGTTTTCTTTGAGTAATTAATTGCAGTCGCTATAATTTTTATATTTTGTTGTTTACTGGATATTTTAAAAAAGATATAGCTAAATAAAAAAATTAAACTGAGTAAAATAATTGTACCAAAAATTCCAATTTATTATTATTTTTATCTAAGGTTTTTTGGTTGAAATGAGAAATTAGTGTCGCATGCGGGCTCGAACCCACGACCTTCGGCTCAATACGCTGCTCTAACCACTTGAGCTAACGCGACTTCGATATCGAAAATCATGGGTTCGAATTCCACTTGTGACACGTCAACTAGTAAACGAGAGGGTATGTTGTTGTTTTGTTACCTGGTGGGTAGTGAATTCTGATCGTTTCATGATGGACGAGTTTATTATTTCCTCAGTTTTTAAAAGACCTGCTCTGTGGAATCCAAATGAGTATTTCCACAAAAATGTTAACTACGTAATTGTCCATACAGCCCTTTGAATTCCCTTCCAACATTCTTCGCCTGTCGTGCACCCAACTCCTTCATTTATACCCCAAGAAATCATATTTTAATGTATCATTTTCGGAAAGAAATAGTTTTCTAGTTAATTTAGAGGGAGACATTTCGGGCACTTCCTTACATAAAGCAAAAAACACTACTAACCTAATCCTCGTGTGGCCAGTCATCTCAACGAAAAAACCTTAACTAAAAAGGATACTTAATTGGAATTGTTAATATGGTCAAATATGACCACTAAGCAAATATGAATTAATTTACCAAAAAATGTTCATTTAGATATCAGGGATATGGTAAAATAAAATATTTGTAATTTTAAATCTTCGCCTAGCTTTCGTATCTTTATTGTACCTTCTTCAGGGCTCTACAAAAGGATATATTTTACATTTTTAATTTTGGCCAATCAATATATGTAAGAACATGACACACATTTTATAGTAAATAAACTTGAAATGTTTTACTTTCATGCTAACACAGAAATTTTTTTCACTTTTTCTTCTTCACTTTCAAAAGTGACATTTTTGTTTTCATTGTTAACATGAAAATAAAAAAATTCAAGTTTCTATTCCTGACTAAAAATCATTAAGTACAAAAATGTGTGTCATGTTCTTACATATTACAATTAATTAAGGTTTTTACTTGAGATAAAAAAGTCACTGGCACGAGCGGGATTCGAACCCACGATCTTCGGCTAGATACGCCGCTGCTCTACCGCCTGAGCTATCGTGACCTCGATCCACTCGGACGCTAACTTCCCATCTCAACCCCACCTTTTGAATTTTCCCTCCTTTTTGCCAAATTTCCAAATGTCATGCAATCGGATTGGATTCTCGACGACAAATGAAATGGCCACGGAGAGCTTTAATGAAGTGTACTTCATTTTAAATCATTAAATTCACTGATTTCGTGGTCCGCTTGAGCAACTAATATATTACAATTAATTAAGGTTTTTAGTTGAAAGTGTTAGTTTGTCAAGCGGACAAATTAGTGAATTTAAGTTCTTACATATATTGATTGGCCTTGGAATTAAAATATATCCTTTTGTAGAGCCCTGAAGAAGGTACAGTAAAGTTCCGAAAGCTAGGCGAAGATTTAAAATTAAAAATATTTTAATTGACCACATCCCTGATAACTAAGTATACATTGTCTGCATAAGTTGGTTGATATATCTACAAAAGATTACCAAAAAACGTTTCTATTGAAAAACTTATGAAGAAAATATTCAATTCACTACGAAGTATTTCTTCCTCTTGCATTAATCACATCTTGCGTTCGACGTGGCATCGATTTTATGAGGTTTTCAATATTTTCATACTCCTCCAACAGCGGCATTCTTAATTCCTATAAATTATCTGGCATCACTGGGCGACATTTTTTCCTCTTTGACAAATCGTATTAAAGGTGTTCGATAGGGTTTAAGTCGGTACTACATGCTGGCCACTCCAAACGTTGAATTGAATCCCGTTCCAGGTAATCATCACCGATCCAAGCTGTGTCAGTGCATAAAAATTAAACTGTCGCCAATTTGCGGCACATAAGGGACAACTGTGATAACCCATCTTCAATGTTGTCAATCAGGGAACCATCGATGAAAACCAAATTTGTGCGACCTTCTATACCCTGCCTAAAACGTAATACCACCTTCTCCATAACTTCTCAGGAGTGAAAATGTTAAGGGGACATATCGTTCTCCTGTACTTCTCCTAATCCTTTCTTGGCCGTCAGAATACCTCAAACAAAACCTTGACTTATCCAAAAATCCAGTCCAATCAAGCCATATGATGTGATTTCTTGTAAAACTTAACCGAGCTCCTCTCTGTGCCTTGTCAGACTTTGGAGGTTGAGTGCGAAAGAGAAAAAAAGAATTACTGCGTGCCTGGTTTATAAATAACTTCAGAGGATCAAATCAAGTATAATTCAGAGTCGTTATTTACTCGGATCCGGCTAAATAATTAACGGAACGGTACAAATTTGTACGAAATTTTAACGAGAGGTCCATTCTTCGGGGGATTCACGGCCAGAGCCGAGGCCATTAAAATTAATGACCGAAGTCACCTGGTAGGACCCGTGTAATTTAAGATATCCGATTTGCCTAGAATTTAAATGGGATTAGACATAGTGCCGGGGTAAATTTTTAAATCTATTTCAATTTAAATTCAAATATAATTATGCATTTTTGTACAATGAATGACAAACGTGATTTTTTATTCAAGAAGCCTTGCAAACGGAATCTTGTAAATAACAATAAGGAAATTGTAACGTTTTATCTGCTTTGTTTGGGACATTCGGTGTAAGTCTGCGCTAAGTTTATCGCTTTGTCGAACTTAAGTTCGGTTTCAAGAGTTCTCACGCGGTTTAGGGAAAACAGAGCAATAAACTCGATAGAACGGTTCTTAGTCGGAATGTCTCCTAGAGGATGTACTCTGGTTGCAGATTATTGAATGGCCGAATGTTTTCCAGTAAAAAATCGAGAAATTATATGCTTCAGCTAGTTAAGAAAGTATTTTTTATTGAGATCATTTATTAACTATTTAAAAAAGTAAGACGATTCAAAGGATTTCTTGAAGTAAGAAGTACATTGGCCAGACGACATCATCAAGGTTTTGACCGTATTGACAATTTGCCATTATTTGTTTTGAATTTATTTAAAAATAAGTCATGATTTAACTAAAATTTATTATGTTCAAATTGAGGACAGCTATTTCCCAACAATCATGCCGTAAAAAAAGTGACAGTCAGTTTGGCATGTCTGGAATGCTAACAATAAAATTATACATTCCATTTATTTTTTATTTTAAGAAATAATACAGATTTAAGTATTTCGACGGAGCAATAGTAGAAAAGCTCAGCTACACATTTAACTTTTGAAACAACCCACCAGCCTTTCGAATTCGAAGAATTTTGTTAAATTTGACGGTTTGCTTTTACTGACAATAAGGCGTGTCACGCCGACCTTTTGATCCATGGCGTTCCCGATAAATCGGTCGGTTTCAGTGGCAAACATCTATTCGAAACCGTATACAAATGCGAGTGCTATCAGAAATGTTTCCACTAGATCTGATATCAGCAGAGACACGTCTACATTTATTTCACTCAACGCGTCGCCGACCTTCCTTTTACCCATGACCCTTTTATTTCCACCGGTATTGGATTACTGTGACAACCGAATAACTTGGAGGAAAACAATCCTTATGAAAATCTTATCTGGGCTGCGTTGTTAACAATTAAGTTGGTTAAATTCAAAATTATAATACGAATGAATTTCAATTTGATACTACTCGCTCTATTTGATCAATATGTCAAAATAAATTTATTTTAAGCAGTCTGAACTATTGTAGATTCAACTAAGAAAGAAAATATTTTTACATTCTGGCTTAATTCAATTTTCCTACCTGAAACCTTGTGGTATTTTTATTCCTTCTCATCCTCACAGAAATTAAAGAATTCTGCTAGTTAAGTGATTAATTCTATAATTCGATTCATTTGATCTGAAAAGGAAAGTATACAACCCGGTTGAATTTTATCTCAAGGTTTTAACTCCCTAGAGTCAATGCTTTATTTTCCCACCGCCCATTTTTTCCCAAGCATTTTATAATCTTAATGACCTCGTATAAACTGGATCCTTTGGCTTTTTTCCCACTTAAAATGTAATCCTCATAGTCCAGGAAGTTTAGTTCTGTGTAATTTTTCATTGTCTACTTTTCCATAGCCTTTGTTGTGTTTAAGCCATACATCGCTCTATTCAACCTCACCAGGGCAGTAATGACTTTTACCTTAAGAATTGAAGATATTATAAGGATTAAATGATTTGCTAAGTTTTTGATTTTGTTCAGTCATTCCTAATAATAATCTATCGATTTTTCTAATCTTTTCCGCAGTTTGTTCCAAGACTGAATAGACGCTGTATCTCAACAAATCCATCATCCATAAAATGTTATACAATCTCGCAGAAGTGATGAAGTATCCCGATCGTGGGTTGATTACAAAGCTGTAATATCTTGGATAGAAGAAGCAATTTTATTGGAAATCTCCGGCAATCTGTTTATTCAAAATGCATTCTGGTGCTGTTATGGTAATGTTATGCTGGTATGGTATGGTATGGTAAAAAAAAGGATACTAAGAAGCGGGGTTTGTGCTCCCCAGGCACTGCAGCCTTCTGGCTTATTGTATCTTCCTAGTTCCTAAGTTCAGTGCAAACTCAATCTTTCTCCTTAGAAGTATCAGGTCATTGACTGTCGCTGCTGCAATTTGGTTCCCTAAGTTTTTTCCATACATTAGGTTAAATCTCCATTCAGCTGTTGCTTCGCATTCGAACATGGGTGGCTGTTTCTCCTCCTCATAACATAATCTTCAGATTGGATCATCATTGTATATGCCCATGTAGTGTAGATGTTTTCTCAGAGTAGCCTGTAGTAATCCTACCACTCCGCTGAGTTTGGCACTTTCCAACTGCAGCAACGATTTTGCCAGTCTTGGTGAGGGTTGTTTCATCTTAAGTTTGCTAAGTCTAGAGCCGCTTGAGTTTATCCGCTTCTCCTTTTGTTTTGTTTGGATCCATTCTACCATGGAGGATTCTATATTTGTTTTTGTTATCCCAAGTATACGTTCGGGCCTATTTATGATCGTTCAGATCCTCCTCTCGCCAAACTGTCTGCTTTTTCATTACCCAAAATTCCCCTTTGCCCTGGCACCAAGATATCATCAGGTTGTTGTGTTTCCCCAGGTTTTAATGATTTTGGATGCATTCACTGACTAATTTTGAAGTTATTCTTTTATATGCTAAGGCTTTAATGGCTGCTTGGCTATCAGATCTTATGAGAAGTTTATTGCCAGTGTAACCTCTTTTAAGATTTTCCAGGGCACAAGCAGTGACGGCATGTATTTCTGTTTGAAAGACGAAGTGTACGTCCCTAATGAGTTTGATTGCTCATGTTTTGGGCTTGTACTGAAAACGCCCGATCCGGTTCCTTCGTTTGTTTTGGAGCCACCTGTATACTATATCATTGTATCTGATGCCCTCCTGTGTTCTTCTTCTCCTTTATAGGATGTTGTAAAAAGTGTTTTCGGGGGTACTGTTTTAATGGACTAACACTTTGTTTTTCTAAATATCCATATTGTTTTAGTTTTGGTTAATGGTGATGAAAAAAAATATTCTTCTGTCTTTTCTCCTTCATCAAATGCAAAAGAACGTTTGACTTTCAAATCAAGAAACAATTGATGGACCTGAGACGGTCAAGTTGAGTGAAAATCTCTAAAAACTCTCCCATCGGCCAAGGTGCCCTTGTAATTTATGAAACTGTACTAATTAATAAACTTCTAATTCAATATTCATGAAATACAGCTTACTAAAAGAGAATTCCAATGGAGAAATATGTATTAAGGAATAGAAGTAATTTTATAGAATATTCGTTTAGTCCAAGTCATTCAAAACGATATTTAATTACACTTCTTATAATTACTCGTAACACAATTATTTACTGATACGAGATAAAATTAAATCTCGGTTTTATGAATATATTCATTTTAATCTGTACCGTGGACAAAATGCCGTTCCAATAGATTTTACTTAATGGAACAGATTCATTAAAAAATGTAGTATTAATTAATTTTAAGCCATTGGAATTCAATTAAGCAATATATGTATGTCCAATGTAAAAAATACTTAATTTTAAATTATCATATGTATAATTGATTTGATCTTTTTACTCATGTTCATTAGACTGCTGTATTTTCAACGAATCCAGCGAAAGTGAAAAATGATTAAAAATGAGAAGATGAAGATTATAATTTTTTCTTCCAGCTTCTAAGGAAGCTTTTATTAATTTCTATTAAACATATTGTTAATAGAAAATACAATTACGAGACCTCCTAGGAGGCCTCTGACCCACCTTCGTGCCTGAGCGACTCCGAGGTTGGACTCTAGTCGGGCGCCATCGACTTCTTTGGTCATTTCGGCGCCCTTACGTTCCGTAAAACTAGTCATTCTCACACTCACTCATACAATAAATACATACATACTTCTATATACAAACCCATCACACATGCATATTATCTATCTAGAATCCGGGTCGGAGGGTACTCGATATTCCACCCCGACCCGGCTTAGCGGAGCAGCGGTAGAGCCTTGAAATAATATGCTGCACCGCCGCCCAGCATACTCCTATTCTAACATAAACTAAATCTAAACTTTATCTATGAAATAAATACCCCACTATATACACCCCAATATCCCAATATCTCTTAAAAACCTAAAAAGTTTTTCCTTAAACTCACTGCCATACTCGAGCAATCTCTTACAATCCGTCGGTATTCCATTTCGGTCCCTATACGGGTCCAAGCCGCGACACCCCTCCAACACGTGCGACACCGTGAGTCATCTTGGCATGCTGGGTACTTAGGTCGACTCGCGCCAACCAACAGGTACCCATGAGTCGCACGTGTGTGACCGATCCGCAGGCGGGTCAGGACAACGGTTTCCCTTCGAGATATGCCCTCCGGGCTACACCGGTTGCCCGTCGGCTTGACGGACACTAGCGCGTCAGTCGAGTCGGCCCAACGACGCTTCCACTTGTCTAACATCATATTTTCCATTATTCTCTTCATCAGGCCGAATCGGAGTGGTCTCAACGTCATCACTGTGAGGAACGAGAGTACCCGCTTTCGCGGCCAGGTCCGACGTGTCCTGGAATCCAGGCTAAAACCATCCTTTTCCCGGCGGGCACAATGTCCGCATATTTCAATTGGATTTTGCCGACCAGTGGATCCCGTGTAAAAATATTGTTAATAAAATCGCTTTAGTTAACTCAACTAGTATCAATTATTTAATCAATTCCACTTTTCCATACAAACAAGTCAGTGGGTTTTAAGCATGAAATATATTTTTTACCTTGATCAATTTTTTTTTGCTTTTAAAACGTTCCATATTTTTATTTCTGTAGTTTATAATTCGATGAACTGTGTAAATTATCATTTATAATTGTAACAGCCCAAACTATTTCTTATAAATTAATCCACTCAAAGAAAATTTTTGAAGTTGTTCGTTTTTGCAATGAATAATTTACAGTTACCGTTTATAAACTGAAGAGGAACCCATTTTATTACTGTGATTCAGTCTTAAATAAAAATCTTTTGAAAAGCGATTCCGTGGAATTTTCGTAAAAATAGATTGAAACGAGCAATTAAGATAAGCAATTTACCAAACCAAGCCGGTCTAATTATGAACTCATTTAAAATTAAATTATATTGTAGCAAAGCTGTAATCAATTAATATTCCTAATTATGTGCATAAATGATAATTAAAACTGCCCTTATTAATTATTCTGTATTCGCAGTTTTCCCTGACGGGGCACGTGCCGCTTTTATGCTGTTTATGCTTTTCTTTTCTCCTCTTACCTCTAAATCGTAAAATTTGCAAAATATTAACTTTAATCTGTAAATACATCTCTAAAAATAAAAACGTTCATAGAATTGTACAGTCAGTAATATGAATTAGACAATTAATTAAACTGATAGAAAGTTAGGTAAGATATGGTGATGGTGATGAGGATACTACGAAGGATACTCCCAGGCACTGCAACCTTCTGACCTGTTGTACCTTCCTAGTTCTCTAGCTCAGTGCAATAAACTCAATCCTTCTTCTTAGAAGTGTCAGGTCATTGACTGTCGCTGCTACAATTTCATTCCCTAAGTGTTTTCTGTACGTTAGGTCAAATCTTCGTTGAGCTGTTGCTTCGCATTCGAAGATTAAATAGGTGGCTATTTCCTCCTTCTCATTGCACACATATGCCCATGTTGTGTAGATGTTTTCCCAGAGGCCGGTGACAGGTCATTCCTCTGAGTCTAGCCCTCTTCAACTGCACCAGTGTGATTGCCAGTCTTGGAGCTAAGACATGAAAAAATTGGGTAACTTTCGCAGAAACAGCTTGTACCTTGGAATAATTATCGATATGACTCAAGACTGGAGTACTCCAACCTCGGACCCAGAAATTACTTAAATCAGAACTCACATCTTCATAGAGATGCTGATCAAAGAGTTCTAGCTTTGCCGTGTGGTTATGCAGTTAGAAATAGCCATACTTAACATCGTTCAAATCGTTGGTATCGGGATGATTTTTATGATGTTTCAGTCAAGCTTGGTCAACAGTCTTCTCCCCATAGATTTCGAATAGAATCTATCGGATCTTAAATATTTTACAAAAATTACTGCTTCACCGATAAACTCTCCCTCTCTCTTCTCTTTCCTATAGGTTCTCAAGTCTGCATAGGTTCACTGATATATCGGTGCATACACAACATCGATTCAGAAGAAAACAAAGGAACTCGTTCTTTGGCTTATTTCAAAGATAGCAATCATTTTGTCCTAGGCGAAGACAAGCTATGATTGTATTAAAAAAAAGAGCAAAGCTCGGTTTTACCGTCCAGTCGCCGAGGTTGGGCTCCGGAGGCGACCATCAACTGGGCCATTTCAGCTCCCAACGCAGTCAGTTTCTATCCGAACTATTCACACTCTCACTCAGTATCCATTCTCTCTTTCATATACATTCTTTCTTTTTAACATACCAGTCACTTAGTTAGGACAGAGGAGTACCTCCTACATGCTCCTCCCTCACCGTTTATAGTTATAAACTATAAACTAATCCAGTATACGGTCGATCGGTTATTTAATATTCTGCCCCCTGCCTGTCGCACTACACATTTTCGCCAATAAATGGCGAATTTACATTCACTCTCAAGCTCGGGTCAAAAGTGTGAGTATTATATACATTTGAACAACCCCGTTTCCCCCAAAAAACCGGTTCAAGCACGATTCTCATATCTGGTGGCATTCCTACATGCTCACCGTATAGAGCCATGGAATTACACCCTTCAACTAGGGAGACATATCGAACAACCTTTCTCTAAGCGGACACATATGCGGACGTTAACCCAAAAGTAAGTGTGTCAACATTGTATGGACGTGTGGTGGCAATGACCTCCCTTCTTAGAGCCATCCTCCAGCACTCCTCATGAAGCTTGAGGGCTTCTCTACCGATCCGGCCCACCGAAGCTGCCCCTTTCTTTTAATCGTATTTTTAATGCATTTTTATCGACAGAGGGCCGGATCGGGGTGGTCATGTCCGGAGGTTGGGACGCATCGGCCTCATAGTTAAAAAACGTTTTATAAGAAGATTAGTAAATCTAGTTGAAAATGTTATTTTCTTGTGCAAATAGTCATGAATTCATGAAAGCAGAATGACTTAATTTAACTTTTAACTATATTGCAATTCTAGGAGAAACTGGTACCACGAACTGAAACAATTGAAAATGCTATTTCCTATCACAACAAAATAAATCAATAATCAATCAGGAAAATAATGCTGTATAGGAGAAATAGAAGTTGAGTTATAACTTAAGAAGTCATGCTTTGTTGGTAGGAACAGCAGAAATTGTTGCAAATGTTTTTGACACCTGTTGGTTAAAATTTAACTCAAAGAACACGGTGAAGAAAGAAAATAAATATTTCTGCGAAAAATCACGAATCTAATAGCTGATTGTAAAAAGATATGCAATATTGCACGATTCATTATATTAAAATACCTGAACAGATTTGAGTTTACTGTATGGTACGATATTTGATATTTTGCCTGATTTGATCTATCTAGTAACAAAAATATTAAAACGTTTCCGATAAAATTACGTAACATAAATTACAAGTTACACATATACATATACATAAGTTACACAACATACTTTTTTTTGTTTTTTAACAGTTGACCCTCGTGTTATGGAGGTGTTTGATAAACCCACTAGAAACCGAGTAAAAATGTCAACCAAAATGCAAATAGGTTTGGAGTTAAAAACAACTCAAACTGTATTCACAATTAGTTTTTGTTTTTCAAGCTTACAGTTTGTTGATTTGTTAAACGACGTAAAACGTATTACACGCTTTTCTTTGCGCAATTCGATTTAAAAAGGACCCATTATGAAACACACAATGTCAATTTCGTTTTCATTCCTTTTTCTTTTCGTTTTAAATAAATATTTCAGCGTGTGAAGTAGTCTTTCATGAATAAGGCATGGATCCGTCTGAATAAATTCAACAGTTGTCTCTCGCCGTCAGGAATGTTGATCAGGATAATACCATTTCAACACATCCTATTATGATAAAACGGTGGTAAAATAACTCTAGTTCTATTTTAGTCTATAAAAAACCTTGTCTTCGGTTAAATAATTTCAACGCTTTTTTAAACCAAATTTTGTATAAATGATTTCAAGTTTGAGATTTAAATGTGTGGTGATTAGTGACCGTTAATCGATAATTATTCAGAAATCGAGAGATGCGGTCCGGTGTGATGTAGGTTTCAGAAAAACATTTTCTTTATCGTGCCCACGTTTCGATCTTCATTGAGATCATCTTCAGGGCCTAGGATTTACAAACATTGTTTACATTTAACAAAACATAAACATTAAAAATACATTTGTATAAATATTAAAATGTATTTGTTAATTGTAAACAATGTTTGTAAATCCCAGGCCCTGAAGATGATCTCAATAAAGATCGAAACGTTGGCACGATAAAGAAAATGTTTTTCTGAAACCTACATCACACCAGACCGCATCTCACGATTTCTGAATAATTATTTGAAATTTAAATGTCATTTTTGGCGAAAAATAAACAGCAAAGAGAGTATAATTTTGAATATTGTTTTATACTGTCAGTCTACTGTCTAAGTATAGTCCTAAGTATTTTACTTGCGTGGTGGTAGTTCTCTGCTGTTAACGTTCAGACGTGGGCAAGGCTGTTTTAGTTTAGCGTGTACGTAATTTGTGCGCATTTGTCCTCGTTAAGTTTCATTTTCCACGTTTTGGATCATTCTTCAGTGAATGTTGGAACTGGATATTGAAGGTTGGGTAGGATTTGAGTTAGGAGATAAAATTGCAGTATCGTCCGCGTAGGTTGTAAGGATGGTGTTGGTATATATCGATAGGTCAGCGGTGTAAATTGTATCCAGGATGGGACTAGGAATGATCCCTCGTGAAACGCCGGCCTGGATCGGTCTGACTTTCGAAAGCTCAATGCCTAATCTCACACTAAAGCAGCTAGATAGGATTTATGGTTTGGAATAAGGAGTGGATAGGAACTTCTTTCGTTTAAAAGAACTCCCATGTGCCAGATCCAGTCAATAACTTGGGACATGTCTAAGAATGCAACCGAGCAGAACTCTCTTAAGCAGAGGAAATAATAAAACTTTCGATTTCTGGAATGCAACAGACATATAAAGAAAACTGGTGACTGTGATTATGTCAGGATTACTTGATAGAAGTTTTTAGATACCGAGCCAGGGAGTAGAATCGGACAAGAACGAATAAACCTAAGTGTCATCATCAAGCAGACAAAATCCAGATGTGATAAAACTGTTCTAAAACAACTCAAGCTCTGCATGTAAAATAAAGCTCTCAGTTGATTATTTTCAACGAAATTTTTGTTTTATACCGATCTGCTTGGCGTACGTTGAAGAACACGCAATTTATAAATGGGCGATCGTGCTTATTGTGATTTTTTTTTTTTTATTTAACGTCTGCTTTGGCAAATCGAAAATGAAACAAAGCGAATCGTTTCCTATTTTGGCAATGTCCTTTTTTTCTTTTTTCTAAATAATAAATCCTCTCAACCCCATGTATCCATCCGAACGGAAGAACGGTCGGGAACTATTGCTATTTCTATTAAAAAAAAGCCTGTTTGAAAAATTGAAAACGATATATTTTTTCATTCGTTCTGCGTTGTTTCTCTTGTCAGTACATAGGCATATTAATTATCTACGTAATGCGTAGCAGGGGTATTTATGTATTTAATGTATACGGACTTAATTAGAATACCGAATAATTTTTTGTATGGAAGATTGGTTTCAAATATGGTCGCGTTTTGGAAAATTATGCCTACCACTTCTTGGAAGCTTAAAAGAGAAATCTCTTTCAAACGAACCAGTGTATTATTCAATAACATCAGTTATTATGGAAAATTAAGCTGTACCGTGGTATTTGTGCCAATATCATTTCCTAGTATAATAAATAATGAAGATTGATTATTATGTAGTATTTCCATTTTATGGAACTTTCTCCAAAAGAAAACCGTGTCCTGGTTTTTGTTCGTCTCTGTTTAGCAATTAATTTTACTTTTGTTAATTAAGCCTTCAAACAAGTGTCTGGCCATTTATAATTCATTTGAAACTTGAATGGAAAGAGACAAAAATTCCGTATTGATCAATTGCCGAATAATTACGCGTCATTTTACCATGAGCGATTTCATGCCCTAGCCCCCGACTGCACGTCGGAGATAATGCACGGATCGATAGATAATCAGGTTGCCGATTTCAAATGTAAATTTATCTACTTGAGCCGAAACGCCCAGCGGATCGGTGAAAAAAACCGATAAGGGCCCAGGGATTATCGTCGAAGTGGATAATCCGGCTATGGAATAATAGAGTTGGCCATAAGCCTAAATCTCCTTATGGGCAAAATATTAATGACTGCAGTAGGCATCGTGCATTCCGCAACCAGTCTTACTTTCTTCATCAATAAATCGTAAGGACGAGAGTCGTATGGTATCTTTCAACATTACTTAGGTTGTTATCCTAACAGATTCGTTCAATTATTAAGAACCTAAGAAGACAAAAAATCTACAAATACGAATTCCTTCCATAAGTATTTAAGTCAATTCTTTGACCTTACGACAAAATATACAGCGCATTTGACAATCAATGTACATACCACTCAAGACCTGATATAGTCACCTTTCAATATTAAATAACAACAAGAAATATACAAATGAAACTCCACGACAGGCTCATTGAAGGTTGTGAGTTCGATTCCCACCGTCGCTCCTGGAATTTTATTCACGCTTTACTTTTCCTCCAAGAAATCATTGATATCCTACAATCGATCTATTTTAGCTGATATGTCAATCATATTATGTTAATATAATATACTATTATTATGTTATATAATTAATTAATTAATACTAACCAAAAGCAATAACAAATCGTGGGTAGTTAAGGCTTTTGAAATTGAGCACCTATTCATTTGCCAAGTCTGAGTGATGTTATCACTTCAACCACTTCAACCTTCTCAAGTATCTAGGAAAGTTAAGGGCTCGATGTAGTTACAATGAAACCAAAATGAATGGCTGGTGGTAGAATGTCTTAGCAGGAGGCTAAAAAATGAAACTATGCGACTTACCTCAGAAAAATCACGAACTCTCAACAAGAGAGATAAGCTTAGAAATAAATCATTAATTCACTACTTTCGTGGTCCGCTTGACCAATTAATGCATTACAATTAATTAAGGTTTTTAGTTGAGATGAAAAAAAGTCAATGGCACGAGCGGGATTCGAACCCACGATCTTCGGCTAGATACCCGCTGCTCTGCCACTTGAGCTATCGTGACCTCGATCCACTCGGACATCAACTTCCTATCTCAACCCCACCTTATGAGTTTTCCCTCCTTTTGCCATTTTTCAAATCCCGCTCGTGTCATTGACTTTTTTCATCTCAACTAAAAACCTTAATTATTGCTTAGAAATAAAAAATGAACATAAACGAAAACTATTATTTGGAGATCATGAGATGCGGTCTGGTTTAACGCAGGTTTTAGAAAAACATTTTTTTTTATCGTGCCAACGTTTCGATCTTTATTGGCTATCTTCAGGGCCTGGGATTTATAAATATATTTTTCACATCCTACATGTATTTGTACAATTTTAACAACGTTTGTAAATCCAAGGCCCTTCTATGTAGGGTGTGAAAATAATATTTATTAATCCCAGGCACTGAAGATGATCTCAATAAAGATCGAAACGTTGGCACGATAAAGAAAATGTTTTTCTAAAACTGGGTCATACCAGACCGCATCTCACGATCTCCAAATAATCATTAACTAACGGTCACTAAACACCTCACATAATCGAAAACTCAGTAATATACATATAACACATTTAATACCAAAGAAAATAATTAACAGCAGTTCACATGCATCGTTTTAACCTTTGAAAACACTATAAAAATTCCAAAGAAAAAAAATCGACTGGTGCAATACAAACAAACAAACTTAATAGAAATGATAAATGGTGAAGTGACTGTGTTGTTCTATCTTTTTAGAAAGATTGAAAAAACTTAATACACCACAGTACCGAAAAAAAGAAAATTCCGACATACGCATCCCTCTCTCAAGACTTATGAAATGACTTGACTTCACATAAATCACGCAGACACAGCACTGAATATGACGAATGCTAAACCGTGTTTGACATACTAACCCTGCAAGAAGATCAGTAAAGATGAAATTTCAGATTCGTCAGAGAGGAAAAATCTATAAAATTGCGTGAGGCATACTGCTAACGCTATAACTCTCACCTTACCCTTCTGAGGCATAGGAACCCACACTATCAATGAGTACCTCAGACAGAAGGATAAAATGAAAATGAGGAACAAGGGAACTCACTCATTTGGCACAAACAATCCAAGAACCTCCTAACAAATTTTGGAAGAAAATAAGTAATAGAATGTATCAAAGAAAGCAGGAAAAAACTGCGAATCCTAACATAATTCTTAACAGGACACTGCAAACTAAATGGACATCTGAAGAAGATTGGCATTACCCAACGCGACACTTGCACATTCAGCAATTAAGTAGAGAAGACACCAGCACACCTATTGACAAACTGTGTTGCTAACCTTGCCCGTAAGTGGAAGTGCTTTGGGACGTACGATGTGACCGTAGAAGAAATTCAACCGGGCTTATTAATCAAATTCCTTGATGAAATAGAACTCACCGGTATAAGCACAGAACGGGGGATATAATAGCTCTTAAATGGCGCACGATATTACACACCCCAAATAATACATCTACACCCTCACCATTGCCAATAATGTGGCAATCCTTTCTCCCTGTAAAGATTCCGTCAAAGCTTCCCATATTTAAATCATTTGCATATCCTTGCTTCGACAGAAGAGCATCACGGTTAACGAGACCAAATCGACAAACATATTAACACTAAACAAGCAAACCACCAGAATATCTCCACAATGTCCCCATCCTTGTTGTGAGCTATGCACGATACATCGGACTCTACCTGGAACAACGACTGACGTCGAACCCCTGTACACATCTTAAGCGCACAGTCTGTAACATAC
Organism: Cimex lectularius; assembly: GCF_000648675.2. Lineage (NCBI taxonomy): Eukaryota > Metazoa > Arthropoda > Insecta > Hemiptera > Cimicidae > Cimex > Cimex lectularius. Next base: position 162,927 of record NW_019392765.1, on the reverse strand, counting down.
GCTTTATCATACTAAAACGACTACAGATGAAAAAATTACATTTCCCTGCTGGCCATACAAACTTGAACTTTACGGGACTGCAAATCTTCTTAATCAGATCCAAATCCTCAAGACAATGACCTGACAGACATAATTTTGATTTAGTTACATCGACTTTGCTTTATTTTATAGCGACAAATAAAATTGTGCGGCTTTTCACATTTAACAATTTAGATTTCAATCACTTTAAATTAATAAGTGTGTCATAACGGTTATGATTGATTTTTTGGGGGAAAGGTTGGAGGGATTGATTTTGTGGTATGTGAAGAGAATTTCCAAGAACATTGTAGCTGGTTCGAGCGGAAAGATGAAAAGGTGAATCAGGGCAGAACGTGGCTAAAATTGCCAAACATAGGAATAGCTATTGAGTTTCTCCTCTCAAATACTTTTATGTGTAATAAGAAATTGAAAAAAAAAGATACGGTGCTTTTCTAAATGTTTCCTTCATAAAATATGCAAACAGGATCAATTCTTCGCAAGGAGAATGTTTTTAAGTACTTTTTTAAATTGTTGATTTAAACGTGCAGCTATTTGAAAAATAACTAATTAGTAACACGTTTGTAACTCGAATGTTTTTTCGTCAAAAATTGCACAATAATTTTTAAACACCGACGAACACACGCACGGTCATTACGTCGAACGAAATCAGTTTATTGAGTCCGAAGGTACTCAATCCCAACCTTTCCGTCCTTAATCCTATTTCCTTCCTTATCTCTCCTTATCGGATTGCTGGTACCTCGCTTCCAAAGTCGATTCCCTAAGTTCGTTCACCCGTGACAGATTACTTTTTTATTTATTCGTCATTTTCTTGTATTTTGACTATCGATCTCACTCAAATATGGAGGTTGCAATGAGATGCAAAAAAGAATCGGGTGATAGAAAATGGACTAGAATGCGGACAAAATGTGTATTTTAACAAATTCAAAACTTACGACTATTACTTACTACTATCAGCCCATTTTATCTCATTGCGAGCCACCTTGCATATTAATTTTCATTAACGTGGATATAGAAAACAATAATAAATTTATTTAACAGGGTTGAAGGAAATGTGAGAATTTTTATTTTAATTTATTTTATGTTTTTAAAAATTAAATTTAACGTGTAAGATTGGGGGCGTCTGTGGCCGCAACGGTTTAGGCGTTGACACACGGCGCTCATCACGTAAGGTAAAGGTCTCGGGTTCGAATCTAGCGGCCCTGCATTCGAACCTGACATACAAATGGTTTTTATTTTCAAAAACACCGGCACTCTGAGGGTTTATGTGACCTCTGCTGTTGCGAACCCTCGTAAAAAAATAATAATAATATGTAGAGATTAGTGACCGTTAATCGATAATTATTCAGATATCGTGAGATGCGGTCTGGTGTGATGTAGGTTTCAGAAAAACATTTTTTTTATCTGTGTAGAGATTAGTGACCGTTAATCGATAATTATTCAGATATCGTGAGATGCGGTCTGGTGTGATGTAGGTTTCAGAAAGACATTTTCTTTATCGTGCCAACGTTTCTATCTTTATTGAGATCATCTTCAGGGCCTGGGATTTACAAACATTGTTTACATTTAACAAATACATTTAGGATATGGAAAAGTGAATTTATACAATGCAAAATATATTCTATATTCAATCCAAGTTATTAAATGTAAACAATGTTTGTAAATCCCAGGACCTGAAGATGATCTCAATAAAGATCGAAACGTTGGCACGATAAAGAGAATGTCTTTCTGAAACGTACATCACACCAGACCGCATCTCACGATATCTGAATAATTAATAATAATAATAACATGTTAGATGCCGTATTTTAAATTTAGTTACTTTTTATTGAAAACGGCTTAATAGTTGTATTACCCGTATCAAAAAATATCTTCAAATTGTAATATAAAAATATATATTTTTTATTGAACAGTTTCGTTCTTTCTGGGAAAAATCTTAAAAATTGCACATCGACTTATCGGCCTGCTGTCGTTTTCGACCTTTGCTGTTGCGAACTCTCGTTAAAAAAAATTTAAAAATTTAAAAAAATAATAAAAAATAAAAAAATTATCAAGTTTACTTTCAAGGAAAATGTTGTTAAAATAATATACTTTTCTTGACAGACGTTATGGACTAATAAAACAATATATTTAAATTGTATAACTCTTAAATCTCGATGGCCCCACTTAAAAGAATCATGTAAAGTCTTGGCTCCTTACAGAGATCGTGTAAGCATGCCGCCGAATTAAGCATTCCCGAGCACAGCAGCAAGTTTCTGTGACCTTGTTCCGCGTTTTAGAGGACAGGGATTTGTTTTTATTGTATATAGATCTGTTTTATGAGTTTTGTTTGTATGTTCTGTATTATAGATGTTAGTTAGAATTGTGCTAGATCATGTTTGCATGCGTAGGGGGCTGAAATGACTAGCTGTCGAAAGTCCCCATTAGTTCGTAACCCCGCTGGTTAAAAAGTGACGATCTTCTGAGTCTTAAGGGGGATACTAGCGATCCAGCTTAACGGGGTAGGTGAACTGCCCTTGAGGTATAGACCGCAGGGCCAGCAAATCGGGGAGTGACAACGCTTCGCGATGAGTATACTATAACTCATAAATAATTAAATTAGTTTATATTTTGTGTAAAATTAATTTAATACGTAAAGAAACTTTTTCACCTAAAATGGTTACAATATTTTCAATATAACCCAGAAAATTCTTTCCCAGTGATCATTAAAAAGTACCGAAACCGTTGACAAAACGAGATTTTTTTTTCTGATAGATGTTTCCATGTTTGAAGGCTCAAAGTAAAAATATAAAAGTATAATTGGGTTCTTTTGCGAATTATTAACAAAAAAAGTTCAACCGTTCAACACCGTTTGTACTGCAACTAATTGTATTTCCAGCAGAGGCAGAAAAGGGGTCAAATGAAAAATATTGAAAAGAAAAAAAATTACATCCCTCCATGTCTGAATCGAAGCAAAAGGAAGTGTAAAAATAAAACGCGTTTACATAAATGACCTACGTCGATTGGAAATTTCATGAGCTCCTGCCTCTTTTAAAACAGGACACATTACGATGCAACGGACCCGGCACTCGGAATTGTTAATTCGGCTGTCCGGAAAATGTGAGGGAGGGTCAACAAAGGCGAATGGCAACAATCAGTATGATTAAGTCGCCAGGACTTCTAAATTACTTGATTTGCATACGCTAAACGGGTTATACCAACACCTGCTTTCGCAAGAACGCCGCTTTCTGTTAACTGTTCAGCCGGTAACGATCTGACCATTTTCTGTCAAGTATGGCGAAATTTTTTTATTGACGTCAATTCGGAAAATTCAGTGCGGCTTTTATGGTTTTTAGTTTCGGCCGTCGTTTTTGACAATGGGCTAAACTGGGGGCTACATCCTGCCGTCCTCTAACAGGCCTTTTGTAGTTGGATGATTCGTTTAACGTTTAGATTCATAATTTCCGTCAAGCCTGTTTTTTTTTTTCAGGGACAAAATACAATTATTTACAAAAGGCTTAATAAAGTATTATAAATAAATAACGATGAAAAAAGGAAGGTATAATTAACGAAGTCCCTTTTCCTATATATGCCAAACGAATAAATTGTTACCATCGTTCATGTCTCATTTCTCATTCTTTCACATCCACAATTTTTTCTAAGCAATTTATTCATCATGTTGATGATTTTTCCTTTTGACTATACCACAACAGGAAGTAGAAAATTGGAACCGAAGACATGTTGAGGTGGCTTGGCATGTAGGTTGGGCTTGCAAACGCAACGGTCCGGTTCAGTGGTGCTTTAAGCTTGCATCCACGCGACCCTTTGCAATTTTGTCGCATCTACTTTGTTTACAAACAAGGGTTTTTTCACGTAATAGGTCATCGATTTTCATTTTTACCGCGGAATTTTATAAACTATTTAATAGTTTAACGTTTAATTTGTTTTCAGAGAGAAAAAATTGCTTATATTATTATATTATTATCGATTTAAGTTAGAAAGGAGGCTCGAGGATTCGTGGTGTTCAAAATTGAAAACTTGTTACTGGGTCGTCTGAACCCACGCTGAACCGCCACTGGGCCACTTATTGGGTCCGTCTTCGTTCGCGGAATTGTTCAACTATTCTAAAGCCGGGAACACAACCGATGTTACGCCATGCGACGCTACCCGACGCCTTGCCACGTTTTGGTGGGGTGTGCACATCTATCCGACGCAAGCACACGTCGCGTACAGTCCACAGCGTTTGTCACAATAATCACTATCATAATCGCAACGCATCTTTTGTTCTTAATGCACTATTTTGAGCAAAACCTTGTACAGCCATGTAATAAATTGTTTGTTAAACTTAATTGTTTTAAATAAAATTACTCCTAACCATCATAATTAAACAATGTTTATAAAAACTTATGCATTTTTGATCTCGTTTAATTTGGTTTACAATAAATAACATGTTGTAATTAATATAGCGACAAAATTACATGTATTTAGTTTGAAATAAACTACAAAAAATATGAGTGTCGTGTTCTGATGCTACCGGACATTACAAAATGGTGTAATTTTAGGATCAAAAGTATGAAATAAATTGTTAATTAAATTTTATGAGCAAAACCGTGTAATAAATGGTAATAATGAAATAAATTGTTCCAATTTTAGTATATGTACCGCCGAAGCGAGTACAATAAATTGTTAGTTAAATTCATTAATTAAAAAAA